>NC_037329.1:16216599-16522537 GCF_002263795.3 Bos taurus | reverse complement strand
TAGATCTTAGTCTGTAAGAATATTTGATAATGCTACAATAGCCAGTGCTAACTTTGTATTTCTGGGGGAAAAGGTTTTAATTTGGAAGGACAATATGAAAGTTGTGAGCTCGGATAAAGTTCTTGATAAATTAAGGTATGTGTATATCCACAGGGGCTCTTATATTTAAAACTGATAGAGTGTGTTTTGTAGACAGTGTATGTATACGTGTGAATGTGTGCACATTGCAAGAAATCCAAAGAGAGATTACATGAATCTGGGAAAAATCTTTGAAAAAGAGATTTGGATGCAGATCCTGTGGTATTATTGTTTTAGGAGAACAAATGCAGATGATCTATGATGTTGTGACAACTTGAGTGGTGTTCTACTTTTGGCTCATCTGGGTTTCTGAGTGACATCTGCCACAAGACCTATATGAATAGATCATTGTTAAACTCTAGAGGAAAAATATGTCTCCAGTAAGAGGCCAGTTTGATAATAGCCCCTCAAATGCATTACTCACATTAAGTCATCCAATGTCACATGGTGGATAAGCTAGATCGACTGACTAACATTTATTCCACCTTCCTTAATGTTCTTTCTGTATGGCAGAGACTAAGGAGCTTAAAGTACATTTTCAGACTTCCTTTTGAGCAGAAGCTCCAGAAGTAATTTAAGTTCAATCAATCAAATGCTTTCATGAGAGTCTTGAATGCAGCAGAGAAGTGAAGTAGAGAGAGGGGGCCTGGAAGGGTCATGCATTTTTCTCCTTGCAGGGCCTGCTGCTTCCAGCAGCAGCTTCCTGATACTTGAGCAGATGTGAGGCACTGTCTTCTTGCTTCCCAGTTTCCTGTCTGTAGTCAAGGTAGCGGTTTATTCCAGTTATGCAGTGATGATCTGGGAATTGCTCCTAGAGGCCCAGCCAGAGCACTTGTAAACTATCCAGCAATTGTGTAAAACCTCATTCTCAGTATTAAATTTCTTTGCTTTGCTATAGCCCCAATGTCTTCTGTTGTCTACATGGAACACTAAATGATACACAGATTCTTGATAATTCTTTTCTCTTCTTATGACTCTTCCTCTTACATTAACTTTTGAATGTCTATTTAATCAGTGCCTATGTTAAACATGTTACATAAGGCCCAAATTAACAAACACTAATAATATATAGATTCACTTCGGAGACATCGTCAATTGAAAATCAATCCTAGAGGTTTTGAGAGGAAGTTGGTATGAGAATAGTTTCTCTCTTGGCTTTCCTGGGGACTGACTTTAAACTTAACACAACATCCAATATGAATAATCTATTTCCAAGATTAATTAAGGTCCCTCTTTAGACTAGTAACACTTACTAAAATGGTCATTTTGTTGGTAAGTTTATTGACTTTAGTATATATGAAAGCTTTGTTAAATTTTATAGGAACGAATGGCTTATGAAACTTGGTTGTCATTTCTGATCTTCTTACAAAGCTCTACAGGTGTTATAAGAAACAGGAGGATAATCTTTGGCCAAAGGAAAGCTGCATTTGGGGTTTCTTTTGCTGATATAATGTGTTTTTCTGATTTAAGATGTGTCATTTTAAGTTGATTTATACAGAGCTGGCAATGCAAAGATAAATTTGCCTTTTTTCTTTTAGCATTTAATAAACTTATTTTTTAAACAATTTTAGATTTACAGAAAATTTGTGAAGATGGGCCTAAGAATTCCCATATACCTCTTACTCAATTTCCCCTATTATTAACACTTTACATAATTATAGTGTAAGAATTACAATTAGCAAAACAATGCTAATACATTATATTAACTAATTATCTTCTTTCATTTCTTTTATCTTTGTCTGATGGTCTCTTTCTAATCCAGGACCCATCCACAATATCACATTACATGTCATTCTGTTTCCTTTATGCTCTTATTTAGACATGACAATTTCTCAGATTTTCCTTGTTTTTAATAACAAAACCTTGATAGTTTTGAGCAGTACTTGTCAGGTATTTGTTAGAATGTCTTGCATTTGAAAATTGCCTGATGATCTAATCTGAGTGACTGGGGATTTTGGGTTTGGGAGAAAGACCACAAAGATGAGAGCCATTTTCATCACATTGAATCAAGGATACATTCTGTCATACTTCTTTTACATTCTGTCAACATCACTGTTGCTGTTGACCTTGATCACTTAGCTGATGTAGTGTTAGGATTCTCGACTATGAAGTTACTCTTCTTCCTCTTTTCACACTGGATAAGGGAAATCACTATGCACAGCTCACACTAAGGAGTAAGGAATTATACTCCTCTACTTAAAAGTGGAATATCTACATATTAAATTTGGATTCTTCTGCATGGAGATTTATCTCTTCTTACTGTTGATTTGACTGTTATATCAGTATTTGTTGCTGGTTCAGTTGCCCAAGTTTTGTCCCAAGTGGAGGTGATGAAATTCCAAACATTAACTATTTAAAATCCTAAAAGATGATGCTCTTAAAGTGCTGCACTCAATATATCAGCAAATTTGGATAAACCCAGCAGTGGTTAAATCAGTATAGGCTCATGGATCTTTTTTTTTTTACTTAGGATCATAACTAATATTACTATTTATTTGTTGCTCAAATTGTTCCAGCCCTTGGCATTGAGAGCTCTTTCAGTTGGACTCTGTGTCCCTTTGGACATTCCACCATTATTATAGTTTTGTGTTTTTAGCATCCTTATTTTTTGACACTATTAAGATACTCTAGCCTCTACTCATAATTTCTGTCCCAGTCTTAGAACCAACTATTTCTTCTAGGAACTCTGGTTCATTTAATGATGATAGATATTCAGAACCAAGTCTGGGTGCTAGATGTGCTTGTTGCTACTTGTTGAAGTAGCACACACACTTGTTTGAAGTGTGCTTGCTTCTAGGCCCTTTCAACTGATAGATTAATATACATACCATGTATTTTTTTGCTCTGTATATTTACACATATCTATAGCTTCCTTGATAGCTCATTTGTAAAGAATCTGCCTGCAATGCAGAAGACCTGGGTTCGTTCCTGGTCAGAAAGATCTGCTGGAGAAGGGATACGTTATCCATTCCAGTAATCTTGTGGCTTCCCTTGTGACTCATCTGGTAAAAAATCCGCCTGCAACGCAGGAGATCTGGTTCCATCCCTCGGTTGGAAAGATCCCCTGGAGAAGTAAGAGAAAGGCTACCCACTCCAGTATTCTGGCCTGGAGAATTCTAGGACTATATAATCCATGGGGTTGCAAAGAGTTGGACATGACTGACTTTAACTTCACATAAATATTTCTGTAAGAAATTGAAATAAACTGTGTCTATATAATGCTTAAACCTTCAGTTGATATTAATGTCTCCAACTGCATAATCTATGTTACTGCATAGATCTTCTAGCCTTCCTTTTGCTTACTATATAAGCCTTACATTCTAACAGTTGGGAAATCCAACTCCCACCAATTAGTTCATTCCCATATACTTAACGTGCTCACTTCTAGTGTATCAATATATGAACGAGTATCAGAATTCTTAACCTGTAGTCCCATGAGAGATAGCTTTCTCGACTAGAAAGAGTGTTTATGTACCGTTGTTTTATCTTTAGTCTAGAGATTCCACTCATTTCTCCAGTTACTTAGATCAGCACCTACATTTTCACAAATATATGGTGTCATGTTTCTACACTACACTATTGCATGGAAAAGTTTAACTACTCTGAAAAACTCCCAGTGCTTCTCCGATCAGCGCTTCCTTTCTCCTGATCCCTCGTCTTATCATTGCTATAGTCTTGCCTTTTCAGAATGTGTTGCAATCGGAAACATATAGGATTTTAAGATTAGAAATACTCATTTAAGATTCCTCCATGTATTTCATGGTTGATAGCTCATTTATTTTTATCTCAGAATATTATTTTACTGTATGTATATCAGTCTGCTTATCCATTCACCTGTTAAAGACATCATTGTTGTTTCCTGTTTCTGACTATTGTGAATAGCTGCTATAGATATCACATGTAGGTTTTAGTGTGAATTTTCAAATTAACTGGGTAAATGCCTGGAAGCCTGTTTTTTTGGATCATATGGTAATACTATGTTTAGCTGAATAATAGGTTATCAAACCTTCTTTCAAAGTGGTTATAGAATTTTGTGTTCCCAATAGCATTTAATGAATTTCTGTTTTTCTACATCCTCACTAGCATTTGGTATTATCAAGACTTGGATTTTAGTCTTCTAATAAGTGTGTATTTCATTGTTTAAGCATAAAGCATGTGAAAGATACCATTGTTTGCCATTAGGGAATTGCAAATTACAGTAACGATGAATGGCTTATTAGAATGGCAAAAATCCAACCCAATCCTCCTTCGATTGTTTCTTTACTTACTGTTGAGCTTCAACAGTATTTTGTATACTTTGGATGTAAGTTCTTTATCAGATACATATTTTTCAAATATTTTGCCTAGTCTGTGGCTTGAATTTGATTCTATTAAGTGTATTTTGTAGAGCAGAAGCTTTTAATTTTAATAAAGTCTAATTTACTAATTTTGTCTTTCACAAAGGCATTTTGATGGTATATCTAAAAGTTCATTGTATAATTCAAGCCTAGAATTTATGCCTTTAGCCTCTAGAAGTTTCATAGTATATTTTATATTTTAGATCTATGATTCCTTTTAGTTTTTGTGAAAGGTCTGTGTTTGGATTTATTTTTTTGCTTATGGATAGCCGACTGTCTATTGAAGAGATTATCCTTTTTCTTTCAATCATTTTTGTTCCTTTATCAGGGTTCAATTGACTATATTTGTTTGGGTCTATTTCTGGTTTCCATGTTCTGTTGCATTGATCTATATGCCTGTTCTCTCACCAAAACCACACAGAATTGATTACTGTCACTGTATGGTAAGTTTTGAAGTTGAGTCTCCTACTTTATTCTTTGTCAGTACTGTGTTGGCTATTCTGAGATTTTGTTTCCTTATAAATTTTAGAATCAGTTTTTCAATATCCACAAAATACTTTGCTGTAATTTTGATTGGAATTGCATTGAAACTATAGATCAAGTTGGAATGAACTAATTGACATCTTAACAATATTTTTCCATCAGAAATTTAGTTTTCCTCATTCAGATTCTAGAGATCATTTATTAGATTTATACCTAATTAACTTTCTAGTGGTAAGTATTTTTTAAATTTAATATTATCATTTTTTTTTACTGCTTATATATAGTAAACAACTGACTTTTGTATATTAACCTTGTATCCCACAATCTTGATAAATCACTTATTTGTTTCAGAGTTTTTTTGTTTATTTTCATTCTATGATTTTTTTTTTCTATAAATATGTCCATATCATATGCAAACAAAGGTAGTTTTATTTCTTTCTTTCCAATCTTTTATATCTTTTTCTTAGTGTGCTAGCCAGGACTTCCAGCATGATGTTGAATAAGAGTGGTGAGAAGGAACATCCTTTTTTATTCTCCATCTTAAGGGAAGCATCCACTTTCTCATCATTAAGTATGATTTTGACTGTAATTTTTGTAAATGACCTTTATCAAGTTGAAGAAATTCCTCTCTATTCCTAGCTTGTTGAGAGTTTTTATCATGAATAAGTGTTGAATTTTGTCAAATATTTTTCCTCCATTAATTTATATAATCATACGATTTTTCTTATTTAGCCTGTTGATGTAATAAGTTACCTTAATTGGTTTTTCAAATGTTGGACAAGTTTTGCACAAGTGGAATAAATTCTACTTGGTTGTAGTGTACAATTATTTGAATTTGACTTGGTAGCCCTTTGAGAATTTTTGCGTCTGTATTCTCGAGAGAGATTGGTCTGTATATAGTGTCTTTGTCTTTGGTGTTAGAATAACACTGGCCTTGTTATTTCCCTGCTACTGTTTTCTGGGAGAGTTTGTGCAGAATTGATATCATTCTTCTTTAAATGTTTAGTATTTACCATTAAAGCCATCAGGTTAAGCATTATAAATCTTAATGCTTTATATTTTTGAAAAGATTTATAGATTTCATTTCTTTAATATATATGCCTAGTTGCTCAGTCATCTCTGACTCTTTCTGATCTTTTGTATTGTAGCCTGCCAGGCTCATCTGTCCATGGGATTTTTCCGGCAAGAATGTTTTCATATATATGTAAGCCAATCAAAGTATCTGTTTTTCTTTGTATGAATTTTGGTAGTGTTAGTCTTTAATGGAAATAGTTTTAATATAACTTTTCTAATCCATGGGCATATAATTGTTCACAGTGTTCTTTTATTATCATTTCAATGTCCATGGGATCAGTAATGGTGATTCATATTTTATTTTGATTTACTACCTGTATTTTATTGGTCTTATTCATGGTTAGCTTGATTATAGGTTTATCTGTTTTGTTGATTTTTAAAAAATGAGAGGTTGTTTTCATTGATTTTTTTCCTCTGTTGTTTTCTTATTTAAATGTTGTTGATTTATATTCTAATATTTATTATTTTAGTTTCCTTATTAGGATTAAATTGCTTTCTTTTTCTAGTTTACTAAGGTAGGAGGTTATATTATTGATATCAGACCTTTTTTCTTTTCTGAAATGTGCAGTGAATGCTATAAAATTCCCTCTAGGCCCAGCTTTCAATGTATCTCATAAATTCAATTAATTACATTTGATTTTCATTGACTTCAAAATATTTTAGAGTTTCTCTTGATACTTCCTTGACTATTTTGCTATTGAGAAATAATTTGTATTTTTATTGCCATATTCAGACTTAAATTGAAGAAAGTAGGGAAAGCCACTAGATGATTCAGGTATGACCTAAATCAAATCCTTTATAATGAAACAGTGAAAGTGAGAAATAGTTCTAAGGGACTAGATCTGATAGACTGAGTACCTGATGAACAATGGACAGAGGTTCATGACATTATGAACATCAAGGGACTAGATCTGATAGACTGAGTACCTGATGAACAATGGACAGAGGTTCATGACATTATGAACATCAAGGGACTAGATCTGATAGACTGAGTACCTGATGAACAATGGACAGAGGTTCATGACATTATGAACATCATGACAGGAGACAGGGATCAAGACCATCCCCAAGAAAAAGAAATGCAAAAAAGCAAACTGGCTGTCTGAGGAGGCCTTACAAATAGCTCTGGAAAGAGAAGCAAAAAAGAAAAGGAAAAATACACCCATTTGAATGCAGAGTTCCAACGAATAGCAAGGAAAGCCTTCCTCAGCGATCAATGCAAAGAAATAGAGGAAAACAACAGAATGGGAAAGACTAGAGATCACTTCAAAAAATTAGAGATACCAAGGGAACATTTCATGCAAAGATGGGTTCAATAAAGGACAGAAATGGTATAGACCTAACAGAAGCAGAAGATACTAAGAAGAGGTGGCAAGAATACACAGAAGAACTGTTCAAAAAAGATCTTCATGACCCAGATAATCACAATGGTGTGATCACTCACCTAGAGCCAGACATCCTGGAATGTGAAGTCAAGTGGGCCTTAGGAAGCTTCACTACAAAGCAAGCTAGTGGAGGTGACGGAATTCCAGTTGAGCTATTTCAAAACCTAAGAGATGATGCTGTGAAAGTGATGCACTCAATATACCACCAAATTTGGAAAACTCAGCAGTGGCCACAAGACTGGAAAAGGTCAGTTTTCATTCCAACCCCAAAGAAAGGCATTGCCAAAGAATGCTTAAACTACTGCACATTTGCACTCATCTCACACAGTAGTAAAGTAATGCTCAAAATTCTCCAAGCCAGGCTTCAACAGTGGTGAACTATAAACTTCCAGATGTTCAAGCTGGTTTTAGAAAAGGCAGAGGAACCAGAGATCAAATTGCCAACATCTGCTGGATCATCAAAAAAGCAAGAGAGTTCCAGAAAAACATCTGTTTCTGCTTTATTGACTATTCCAAAGCCTTTGACTGTGTGGATCACAATAAACTGTGGACAATTCTGAAAGAGATGGGAATACCAGACCACCTGACCTCCCTCTTGAGAAACCTATATGCAGGTCAGGAAGCAACAGTTAGAACTGGACATGGAACAACAGACTGGTTCCAAATAGGAACCAGTACGTCAAGGCTGTATATTGTCACCCTGCTTATTTAACTTCTATGCAGAGTACATCATAAGAAACGCTGGGCTGGATGAAGCACAAGCTGGAATCAAGATTGCTGGGAGAAATATCAATAACCTCAGATTTGCAGATAACACTACCCTTATGGCAGAAAGTGAAGATGAAGTAAAAAGCCTCTTGATGAAAGTGAAAGTGGAGAATGAAAAAGTTGGCTTAAAGTTCAACATTCAGAAAACTAAGATCATGGCATCCAGTCCCATCACTTCATGGGAAATAGATGGGGAAACAGTGGAAACAGTGTCAGACTTTATTTTTCTGGGCTCCAAAATCACTGCAGATGGTGACTGCAGCCATGAAATAAAAAGACGCTTACTCCTTGGAAGGAAAGTTATGACCAACCTAGACAGCATATTCAAAAGCAGAGACATTACTTTGCCAACAAAGGTTCGTCTAGTCAAGGCTATGGTTTTTCCTGTGGTCATGTATGGATGTGAGATTTGGACTGTGAAGAAGGCTGAGCACCGAAGAATTGATGCTTTTGAACTGTGGTGTTGGAGAAGACTCTTGAGAGTCCCTTGGACTGCAAGGAGATCCAACCAGTCCATTCTGAAGGAGATCAGCCCTGGGGTTTCTCTGAAAGGAATGATGCTAAAGCTGAAACTCTAATACTTTGGCCACCTCATGCGAAGAGTTGACTCATTGGAAAAGACTCTGATGCTGGGAGGGATTGGGGGCAAGAGGAGAAGGGGACGACAGAGGATGAGATGGCTGGATGGCATCACTGACTCGATGGATGTGGGTCTGGGTGAACTCCGGGAGTTGGTGATGGACAGGGAGGCCTGATGTGCTGTGATTCATGGGGTCGCAGAGTAGGACATGACTGAGTGACTGATCTGATCTGATATGATCTGATGGTTAACCATGGTTAACATGTTTGTTTTTTAAGTTCCACATATAAGTGAAATCATATAGTATTTGTCTTTCTCTGTCTGACTTATTTTACTTAGTATATTATTGTCTAGGTCCATCTGTGTTTTCACAAGTGGCTACATTTCATCTTTTTTTATGGCTACTATTCCATTATATTTATGTCACTTCTCATCTATTCATGCTTGCTTCAAGTTTTTATTTTATTGAATAATACCCAGGTGTGGTATTTTTGGATCATATGGTAGCTTTGTTTTTGATTTTTGAGCAATCTCCATACTTTTTCCTTTTAATTTATGATTTCATTGATTTGAGCCCTCCTTTTTTTTTTCTTGATAAGCCTGGCTAAAGGCTTATCGATTTCATTTCTCTTTGTCAAGAGCCAGCTCTTAGTTTCTTTGATGCTTTCTAGAGTTTTTTAGTTTCTATTTCATTTATTTCGGCTCTAATGTTTATGATTTGTTTCCTTCTACTACTTTCAGTCATTTATTCATCTTTCTTTAGTTCTTTTAGGTATAAGATTATTATTTTATAATAATAAAAGTTATTTGAGATTTTTTTCTTGTTTACTGAGGCTTGCATTTCTGTTCTTTTCTAGAACTGTTACTGCTGTGTCCCATAGATTTTAGATCATTGTGTTTTCATCTTCATTTTCTACAGGTATTTTTTGGTTTCTTTGATTTCTTTAGTGATCTGCTGTT
The DNA here is from genome assembly GCF_002263795.3 of Bos taurus. Lineage (NCBI taxonomy): Eukaryota > Metazoa > Chordata > Mammalia > Artiodactyla > Bovidae > Bos > Bos taurus. Next base: position 16,512,872 of record NC_037329.1, on the reverse strand, counting down.
GTTGAGTATTATGTTGTTTGTGGATTTCTGCTCTATGTATTTGTGGTTTTCTGCATTTTTTTCCCCTTGTAGTTGATTACTAATCTGATCTAATGTGTCATCTAAGGCTGATGTTTCCTTATAGATTTTCTGTCTGGATAATCTGTCTATTTATAAGTGGGTGTTAAAGTTCCCTGCTATTACTGTGTTATTGTCAGCTTCTTCCCTTATGTCTATCAATATTTGCTTTATGTATTTATTTGCATCTATGTTGGGTACATATATATGACAACTGTCATCTTTTTCTTGGATTGCCTTTGCTCATTATATAATGCCCATCCTTGTCTTTTAAAGGCTATTTTGCCTGATAAAAGTATGTCTACTTTGGATTTCTTTTAATTTTTGTTTACGTGGAATACTTTTTTCCATGTCCTCACTTTCAATCCATATGTATGTCTTTAGATCTGAAGTGTATCTCTTATACACAGCAAATATGTGGGCCCTGTCTTTGTATCCATTTAGCTATTATATGCCTTTTTGATTGGAGCATTTAGTCCATTTACATTTAATTATTGATAGATATGTACATTTTTGCCATTTTAAAAATTGTTCTGGAATTTTTTTTGTAGTTCTTTCTTTTTTCATTCTTTTGCCCTCTTCCCTTCTGAATTGATGGTTGTCTTTAATACTATGTTTGGATTCATTTACCTTCTTTTGTGTATCTATTATATTACAGATTTTTGGCTTATGGTTACCATGAGGTTTATATATAGCGATCTACATCTATACCTGTATCTCTATACATCAATCGCTCTCTCTCTATTGTGTGTGTGATTATTTTAAAGTGCTGATCTCTCAAGTTCAAATGCATTTTAACAACCCTATATTTTTATTGCCTCCTGCCCATTGACTGTGTTTGATATCATATTTTACATGTTTTATTTTGTGAATCTCTTAACTACTTATTGTGGACATAGATGATTTTATTCCTTTTAACCTTTTAACCTTCCTACTAGCTTTATACATGATTGATTAACTACCTTTACTGAATATTTGCTTTACCAATGATATTTTTCCTTTCACAACTTTCATTTTTCCTGTTCTGACCTTTTTTTTTCCTACTTCGAGAAGTCCTTTTAATATTTATTGTAAAGCTGATTTGTTGGTGCTGAACTCTTAGATTTTGCTTGTCTGTGAAACTTTTGATCTCACCATCAAATCTAAATGACAGCCTTGCCAGCTAGACTATTCTTGGTTGTAGTTTTTCCCTTTTATCTCTTTGGATTATATTGTGCCACTCTTTCTGTCTGGCAGAGTTTCTGCTGAAAAGTCAACCGATAACTTTATGAGGGTTTCCTTGGATATAACTTGTTGCTTTCTCTTTGCCACATTAATATTCTCTCTTCATTTATTTATTGCCATTTTACTTACAGTGTGTCTTGGTCCTTTTTAGGTTGATTCTATTTGGGACTCTGTGTATCCTGGACTTGGGTGTCTGCTCCTTTCCCTATTTAGGGAAGTTTTCAGCTATTATGTCTTCAACTATATTTTCTGTGCTTCTCTCTGTTCTCCTTCTAGGACCTTTATAATGTAAATTAGCACACTTAATATTGTCTCACACATATCTTGCTGCTGCTGCTAAGTCCCATCAGTCGTGTCTGACTCTGTGTGACCCCATAGACGGCAGCCCACCAGGCTCCCCCATCCCTGGGATTCTCCAGGCAAGAACACTGGAGTGGGTTGCCATTTCCTTCTCCCATGCATGAAAGTGAAAAGTGAAAGTGAAGTCACTCAGTCGTGTCCGACTTTTAGTGACCCCATGGACTGCAGCCTACCGGGGTCCTCCGTCCATGGGATTTCCCAGGCAAGAGTGCTGTAGTGGGGTGCTATGGTCTTCTCTACACAGGTATCTTACAGAATCCTAATTTATTTTTATTTTTTTCTTCTTTATGTTCAACTTCAATGCTTTCCACTAATTTGTTTTCTATCTCACTGATCCTCTGTATTGTCTAATATAGTTTTGATTCCTTCTAATTTATTTTTAATTTCAGTTATTCTTCATTTCTAGTTGGTTCTTTTTTATATTTTCTGTTTGCTAAAATATTTTAGCTTCTCACTCTGCTCATCAAATCTTTTCCCAAGTTCTTTGAACATCTTTGTGATCATTACTTTTATGAACTCTTTATTAGATAGATTGCATATCTCCACTTCACTTAGTTCTTTCTCTGTAGTTTTATCTTTCTTCTTTGTTTTGAAAAAATGCTTCTGCTGCCTCATTTTGCCTAATTTTCTATTTTTATTTCTATGTACTTGATGAGTTGTTTACATTTCCCACTTTTGCAATGGCCTTTTGTAGGTGATGTTCTGTGCATTACAGCAGCACACTCCCCTCTGGTCACCAGAGCTATATGTTCTAGGGGTTCTTCCTATGTGGGCTGCATGGGTCCTTCTATTGTGGCAGGCTAATTACTGCAGGCAGTCTGGTAGGTGTAGCTGGCCCCTGGTCCAGTTGGTAGTCAGCCTTTGCTTTTTGTGGAGGTTGCTGGCTGCTTGCAGGAAGAGTCAGGTCATGAGATAGCTGGTTGCTGAGACCCAAGGGGTCCCAAGTCTAGTCTTGGCCCACTGGTGGATAAAGCCAGGTCCCAAGATCTCTGGTTGCCCAACCCTGGGGGGTCCCAACGATGGTGTTGACTTGATGCAGAGTCATTATCTGACACAGCTGTCAGGAGGACTCAGGGTGTCCCAAAGCTTGTGTTGGACTGATGGTATGTGGAGCTAGATCCTGGCATTAATAAGTCAGAGGAAGGATGCCAAAGTGGCACTTGCCAGCACCGTTCTCATTTAGAACACGCTCCCCCACATGGCTATGACTACTGTCAGTGTCCCCAGGGACAGCTGCTATTGCCTTTTGTCTCTCCAGGAGGCTCTCCAAGATCAGTAAGTGGTTCTGACCCAGAAATCCTTGCAAATTGCTGTCGTCTGCCCGGTCCCAGAGCACATGAGATTTTATGTGCAGCCTTTAATGTGGAGTTTCTATTTCCCAAGCCATATCTGAAAGTAAGTCTTGCTGGCCTTCAAAGACACGCATTCTGAATGTTCATCTTCCCAGTGCAGGAACTGAGGCCAGGGGACTTGATGTAGGGCTCATCCCTTGCACCTTGAGGAGAATCTCAGCAATGGTAATTATCCTTGCATTTATGGGTCACCTGCCCAGAGGTATGGTTTCTTAACTATACTGTTTTTCTGTCCTTCCTACACATATTGTTGTGGTTCCTTCTTTATATCTTTAGTTCTATAAGTTTTTTTTTTTTTAATAGTCTTCTGATCTTTCTCATCAATAGTTGCTCTATAAATATTTCTAATTTTGGTATGAGTGGGTGGAGGTGAGCTCAAGATTTTACTACTCTGCCATCTTGGCCACCCTTTGGAAGAAACATTAAGAGTACTATGTACTTTAAAGATATTATGATTAGAGACCATAAAGGCCTTTAGGAGAAAAATAAAACATGATTTCAACATTTTAAATTGAAATGGAGAAATAAAAAAATTAAAATGACCTCCAAGTTCATATTCTGGAATAAGTAAAGCAATGTGAAATCTTAAGAAAGTACAGAAGTACAAAGAAATAAAATTGTGATTATATTGATAAAAAACATGAATGATTTAGAAGACCATACATTCTAATGGTAAGATTGTCGTAAGGAGAAAATAGAATATATGGAAACATATGTTGGTCATGCTTCCTGAAAACAACAGAATTCCCTCTGCCTAGCTAAAGTAAGAGGATTTATTAAAATGTATTTGGCGGAATATTTGTGGTATGGCTAGGAAGCTAGCCTATGAATCTATGGGGATAAACATAGTACCCAAGGAAAACTTGGGGACTTCTCTAGCAAAAATGTGGCTGATTAACCACTTCCACCTTTGCCACTCATGACCATTTTCTGAAGCTCCACAGCTAAGAATGGTGCTTAAGCACAGAGGCGTTTTTATGGTGCAGATGGCACCAGCACCACTATTTAAGGAAAGGAATAAAGGATTCTCTGCCCTACTATGCCCTGAGAATGCTACGTCTCTAATACCATGCCTGCCAGAATATCAGCTCCTTCTCTGACTATTTTGATTTCTAACTTGGAGGGTGGAAGGCACACTGTGGAAAATTACCAAAATTTATTGACAGTATTATAAGATGTTACTGCTGCTAAGTCGATTCAGTCGTGTCCGACTCTGTGCGACCCCATAGACGACAGCCCACCAGGCTTCCCCGTCCCTGGGATTCTCCAGGCAAGAACACTGGAGTGAGTTGCCATTTCCTTCTCCAATGCATGAAAGTGAAAAGTGAAAGTGAAGTCGCTCAGTCGTCTCCGACTCTTAGCCATCCCATGGACTGCAGCCTACCAGGCTCTCTGTCCATGGGATTTTCCAGGCAAGAGTACTGGAGTGGGGTGCCATTGCCCTCTCTGTATAAGATGTTAAATAGCTACAAGTCACCAATATCTACTGGAAGGTACGATAATACAAAAAATGATAAAATTTGAGACTACAAGAAATTTTAGATTGAAGGTGCATGCCTTGAAGGTGCATGCCACATCCCAGAAAGTATTAACTCAAAAGATATGGATATAACCATCGCTGTTGTTCAGTCATATCTGACTCTTAGCAACCCTATAGACTGTAGTACACCAGACTTCCCTGTCCTTCACTATCTCCCAGAGTTTGGACTGTAAACTGTCAGGCTCCTCTGTCCATTGAATTCTCCAGGCAAGAATCCTGGAGTGGGTAGCTGTTCCCTTCTCCAAGGGATCTTCCCAATCTAGGGTTCGAACCTAGGTCTCCCTCATTGCATGTGGATTCTTTACCATCTGAGCCACCAGGGAAGATCATTAAAAGGTGTTAAATAGCTACAAGTGACTGATATCTACTGGAAGGTACAATATTATGAAAAATGGTAAAACTTATTTGGGACTCAAAGAAATTTTAGATTGAGGGTACATGCCACATCCTAGAAAGTATTAATTTAAAAGACATAGACACAACCAACATTGTTGTTCAGTTGTTCAGTCGTGTTCAACTATTTGCGACCCTATGCCAGGCTTCCCTGTCCTTCACCATCTTCTAGTGTTTGCTCAAACTTATGTCCATTGAGTCAATGATGCAATCCAACCATCTCATCCTCTATTGTCCTCTTCTCTGCCTGTTCTCAATCTTTCCCAGCATTAAGGTCTTTTCCAATGAGTTGGCTCTTCATATCAAGTAGCCAAAGGTTTCGAGATTTAGCTTCATCATCAGTCTTTCTAATGAATATTTATGATTGATTTCCTTTAGGATTGACACAGCCATCAGTTCAGTTCAGTCGCTCAGTCGTGTCCAACTCTTTGCGACCCCATGAACCACAGCACGCCAGGCCTTCCTTTCCATTACCAACTCCTAGAGCTTACCCAAACTCATGTCCATTGAGTTGGTGAAACCATCTAACCATCTCATCCCCTGTTGTCCCCTTCTCCTCCTGCCTTCAATCTTTGGAACATCAGGATCTTTTCAAATGAGTGAGCTAATTGCATCAGGTGGCCAAAATATTGGAGTTTCAGCTTCAATATCAGTCCTTCCAATGAACACCCAGGACTGATCTCCTTTAGGATGGACTGGTTGGATCTCCTTATAGTCCAGGGGACTCTCAAGAGTCTTCTCCAACACCACAGTTCAAAAGCATCAATTCTTTAGTGCTCAGCTTTCTTTATAGTCCAACTCTCACATCCATACATGACCACTGGAAAAACCATAGCCTTGACTAGATGGACCTTTGCTGGCAAAGTAATGTCTCTGCTTTTATAATGCTGTCTATATTGGTCATAACTTTCCTTCCAAGGAGTATACGTCTTTTAATTTCATGGCTGTGATCTCCATCTGCAGTGATTTTGGAGCCCCCCAAAATAAACTCTGATACTGTTTCCCCATCTTTTTGCCATGAAGTGATGGGACTGGATGCCATGATTTTAGTTTTCTGAATGTTGAACTTTAAGCCAACTTTTTCACTCTCCTGTTTCACTTTCATCAAGAGGCTTTTGAGTTCCTCTTCACTTTCTGCCACAAGGGTGGTGTCATCTGCATATCTGAGGTTATTGATATTTCTCCCAGCAATCTTAATTCCAGCTTGTTCTTCCTCCAGCCCAGCGTTTCTCATGATGTACTCTGCATATAAGTTAAATAAGCAGGGTGACAATACAGAGCCTTGACATAATACACCTTTTCCTATTTGGAACCACTTTGTTGTTCCACGTCCAGTTCTAACTGCTGCTTCCTGACCTGCATGCAGGTTTCTCAAGAGGCAAGTCAGGTGGTCTGGTATTCCCATCTCTTTCAGAAATTTCCACAGTTTATTGTGATCCACACAGTCAAAGGCTTTGGCATAGTCAAGAAAGCAGAAATAGATGTTTTTCTGGAACTCTCTTGCTTTTTTGTTTTTTTTTTTTTTTGGTTTTAATTTTATTTTATTTTTAAACTTTACATAATTGTATTAGTTTTGCCAAACATCAAAATGAATCCACCACAGGTATACATGTGTTCCCCATCCTGAACCCTCCTCCCTCCTCCCTCCCCATACCATCCCTCTGGGTCGTCCCAGTGCACCAGCCCCAAGCATCCAGTATCGTGCATTGAACCTGGACTGGCAACTCGTTTCTTACATGATATTTTACATGTTACAATGTCATTCTCCCAAATCTTCCCACCCTCTCCCTCTCCCACAGAGTCCATAAGACTGTTCTATACATCAGTGTCTCTTTTGCTGTCTCATACACAGGGTTATTGTTACCATCTTTCTAAATTCCATATATATGCGTTAGAATACTGTATTTATGTTTTTCCTTCTGGCTTACTTCACTCTGTATAATAGGCTCCAGTTTCATCCACCTCATTAGAACTGATTCAAATGTATTCTTTTTAATGGCTGAGTAATACTCCATTGTGTATATGTACCACAGCTTTCTTATCCATTCATCTGCTGATGGACATCTAGGTTGCTTCCATGTCTTGGCTATTATAAACAGTGCTGCGATGAACATTGGGGTACACGTGTCTCTTTCCCTTCTGGTTTCCTCAGTGTGTATGCCCAGCAGTGGGGTTGCTGGATCATAAGGCAGTTCTATTTCCAGTTTTTTAAGGAATCTCCACACTGTTCTCCATAGTGGCTGTACTAGTTTGCATTCCCACCAACAGTGTAAGAGGGTTCCCTTTTCTCCACACCCTCTCCAGCATTTATTATTTGTAGACTTTTGGATCGCAGCCATTCTGACTGGTGTGAAATGGTACCTCATAGTGGTTTTGATTTGCATTTCTCTGATAATGAGTGATGTTGAGCATCTTTTCATGTGTTTGTTAGCCATCTGTATGTCTTTTTTGGAGAAATGTCTATTTAGTTCTTTGGCCCATTTTTTGATTGGGTCGTTTATTTTTCTGGAGTTGAGCTGTAGGAGTTGCTTGTATATTTTTGAGATTAGTTGTTTGTCGGTTGCTTCATTTGCTATTATTTTCTCCCATTCTGAAGGCTGTCTTTTCACCTTGCTAATAGTTTCCTTTGATGTGCAGAAGCTTTTAAGGTTAATTAGGTCCCATTTGTTTATTTTTGCTTTTATTTCCAGTATTCTGGGAGGTGGGTCATAGAGGATCCTGCTGTGATGTATGTCGGAGAGTGTTTTGCCTATGTTCTCCTCTAGGAGTTTTATAGTTTCTGGTCTTACGTTTAGATCTTTAATCCATTTTGAGTTTATTTTTGTGTATGGTGTTAGAAATGCTCTAGTTTCATTCTTTTACAAGTGGTTGACCTGTTTTCCCAGCACCACTTGTTAAAGAGATTGTTTTTAATCCATTGTACATTCTTGCCTCCTTTGTCCAAGATAAGGTGTCCATATGTGTGTGGGTTTATCTCTGGGCTTTCTTTTCCTTCTTCTTTTCTTTAACATCGTATTTTTGAAATTCCAAACTCTCTTGCTTTTTTGATGATCCAGAAGATGTTGGCAATTTGATCTCTGGTTCCTCTGCCTTTTCTAAAACCAGCTTGAACATCTGGAAGTTCACAGTTCACATATTGCTGAAGCCTGGCTTGGAGAATTTTGAGCATTACTTTACTAGCGTGTGAGGTGAGTGAATTGTGCAATAGTTTGAGCATTCTTTGGCATTGCCTTTCTTTGGGATTGGAATGAAAACTGACCTTTTCCAGTCCTGTGGCCACTGCTGAGTTTTCCAAATTTGGTGGCATATTGAGTGCAGCACTTTCACAGCATCATCTTTCAGGATTTGAAATAGCTCAACTGGAATTCCATCACCTCCACTAGCTTTGTTTGAGGTGATACTTCCTAAGGCCCACTTGACTTCACATTCCAGCTATGCTGCTGCTGCTGCTGCTAAGTTGCTTCAGTCTTGTCTGACTCTGTGAGACCCCATAGATGGCAGCCCACCAGGCTCCCCCATCCTTGGGGTTCTCCAGGCAAGAACACTGGAGTGGGTTGCCATTTCCTTCTCCAATTCAGGAAAGTGAAAAGTGAAAGTGAAGTTGCTCAGTCGTGTCTGACTCTTAATGACCCCATGGACTGCAGCCTACCAGCTCCTCTGTCCATGGGATTCTCCAGGCAAGAGTACTGGAGTGGGGTGCCATTGCCTTCTCCCATTCCAGCCATACAGAGATGTAATTCTTTTCTTGGTTTTCAGTTGTATCATTCCCTGTTAGTTGAAAGTGAGTGTAGGATCATAAAATCCTTTTTGCAGACCCATAAATCAGATCAGATCAGATCAGTCGCTCAGTCGTGTCTGACTCTTTTCGACCCCATGAATCACAGCACATCAGGCCTCCCTGTCCATCACCAACTCCCGGAGTTCACCCAGACCCACATCCATCGAGTCAGTGATGCTATCCAGCCATCTCATCCTCTGTCATCCCCTTCTCCTCTTGCCCCCAATCCCTCCCAGCATCAGAGTCTTTTCCAATGAGTCAACTCTTCGCATGAGGTGGCCAAAGTACTGGAGTTTCAGCTTGAGCATCATTCCTTCCAAAGAAATCCCAGGGCTGATCTCCTTCAGAATGGACTGGTTGGATCTCCTTGCAGTCCAAGGGACTCTCAAGAGTCTTCTCCAACACCACAGTTCAAAAGCATCAATTCTTCGGTGCTCAGCCTTCTTCACAGTCCAACTCTCACATCCATACATGACCACAGGAAAAACCATACCCATAAATATTCCCCCTCATTTTTTCCCCTCACTTTTGCTCATGTTTCTCTTTCTCTCTCTCTCTGACTTGTAGGTTATGAGTTACCACTTTCTCTGGGTCACTTTCCAGACATTTGCTCATTTTTCAGAGTGTGACTTCTACTCTGTCTTGGTGAACAAAATGTAGCCATTCATTTTATATATTCATTAAAATTACTTTTGATCTCATGGCCCCATTCTCAATCTTTTTTTTTCTGTTGTTAGTTTATACTTATTCCTTTACTATTGTTTCAGTGAGTTCTCAGGAGGTAAGATATATGTCAGGAGGTAAGATTTTATATATATCATATATATGTTACTCAGGAGGTAAGATTATATCAGGAGGATATAAATCTGTTTTTAAGTTTGCTATCTTAACTTGTAAATCTCCTATAAGTGTTTTGTAAAAATTATCTTGTCATTATGGTATCATCGTTGTATTAAAATCCATGTGAAATCATTTACTATTCTTTTTCTTGCATCAAATTAAAAATGATAATCTGTCCTTTTTTAGATGATAACGAAGCATATCCAGTAAAGTGTTTAACACCTGGCACTTTCTCTGTGTAATCTCATTTAGCATTTCATTCATTTCCTTGGTTCTTGTTGTCATCTGAAATGGAAAATAGCTAGCCTCCCGTTGAAAAAGGATGCGAATTATAAAAGGTTTGGTTTATAATTTTAGTGGTTTCATACCTTTAAAAGCAGTCCCTGAGCCAAGCAAGTGCAGATAGTGTGGAAAAGGACCAGCCCACTGGGCTCTCCGCTTTCAGCTGGGCTCACCTGCAACAAATCAGAGCCATTCATGTGTGTATTTCAGTCACCACCTATTCACTCCATTGTTAGTGGGAGTCCAGCCCCAGGGTTATGCAGAAAGCCCTACATGTGACACCCAACATCGGGCAGATGAGATCACAGCAGTTTTCTGGTCACATGTACCCATAGCCTGGGGAGAGGACATGGCACACGGTGCTGGGCCACAGGAGGGTTGTCCTTGGGGACAGGAGCTGTGGTCGGCAGCGTTCATGATAACATTAGTGAGGGTGCTGCCTGATTCCCAGAGGCTGTGATTACCTTGTTTGGATAATTCTGCAGGCTGAAAGGGAACTGAAACTGCTACTCAGGGATAAGAAAGGACTACTTGATCTACTTGATAAGGAAAATTGTTTGGGCAGGGGGACTTGTGCTTGGCAGAAGAGTGAGGAGGATGACCTGCCTGTAGTAGGCGTTATGAAGCCCTGCCAATGTCACCAGGCATCAAGGCAGCATATAATATTAAACCTTAATTTTAGGCCTTGAAACATAGTGTGCTCCATATGTGGATAAAGCTTTCTTAGCTGAGAACACTGAGTATAATATTGGTTATTCACTCCCTTCCCCTACCCCATACTTAAATTTATTAGATTTGTTTTCTAGGTCGGCATATTCTACATATTTTTGAGAAGTCTTCAATTTGTAGTTGTTTGATCCTGTGAAGAGGTAAAGTTTCCTAAACTCTCTATCAAAGGTTTTCCAAACTGAATGACTTGCCTCAGGGTCGACCATATATAAAATTCATTTCTGGAGTTAAACAGATTAAGTGGTGCAAGTGAACTATCTTGACTACTCTTTCAAGTGAAATCAGAGTAATTGAACTCAAAATCTTTGAGAAATAATTTCCAATTCGCCTTAAGGAGATAATTGTTGATAGAAATCTCACATACTTCCTTGGTTGCTTATTGATGGCTTAGTTATGCACTAATAAAGTTTGGAAACTGTCTATTATAAGTAACTTGGAGTTCTGTTCTTTCAGAAGGGGGATTAGTTAGGTAAATGCAAAATAGTTTAAACAGAATAATATTGGGCTTAAGCCTCAATCAACTATTTTAATGATTAATGGAAACACTTCTGAATGAATAGTCTGTTTGAGCTGTGGAAAAGTAAATTCAGCTGCAAGCTTAGGGACTATCATTCAGGAAAGGAAAATCAACAAGAGAGGAAAACTGGCATAGTGGAAAAGATTGGACTGTGAGTCAAGAGGTCCAAGAACTTGTTTTGAGATCTGACTTTGAATAAGTTTCTGAACTTCTCTTTTTCTTGGTTCCTTTCCACACCTGTAAAATGAGCAATAAGTAAAAACAACCTCACAGATACAATCCAACTCAAATTTTGTAATCTAAGAAATCTCTGGACTCACATTTTATGGTGTCAGAGGCAGCATTTCCACAGTACTCAGGGCATCTGCAGCCTATTAAAATACTTAGTTTCCTTTGCCATTCACATTATCTGTTTGTACGAAACCGTCCTCCCAATCATTATCCCTTTTTGAAATTAAATAGAAGTCTAACAGGAGTGCCAAAGCATAAACACACTAATAAACATTTTAATGTAGTCACCTTGTTAATTTTCAGAGAACACCATAAAGAAGTCATAAAATATACTCCTCAGCTAAGAATACCATGAGCTGCTGGCTGGGACACTTCTAACATAATGGGAAGTAACTCCTTACCAGCAGCTGAAAAAAGAATGCATTATTCTTGTAATGATATTTAATAAAAAAGGAATGCAAGATATCTTGGCATATTAAGAAACAACATGGGGGAAAGCCATTTTTCTAGTTAGCCGACTAGCCAACTAAATGGTTGCAAAAATGATTTGAGTTGTACTATCAATAGCCTTTCCCTCAGTGCCACAAAATTACCAAATATTTGTTTGCCCTTTGATCAGGAATAATAATAGCAATAGTACTGATAGCTAATGTGTACCAAGTGTTTGATATTTAAAATGCTTCATATGCATTAAGTCATTTACTCTTCATAACTCTAGGGTTGTGAGTTTGTTTATGCTTTGGCATAAATTCTAGAGTTATGAGCTTGATTATACTTTGGTACTCCTGTCAGTATTATCATATTTATTTTACATGTAAGAAGTATGGAACAAAGAGTGTTTAAGAACTACTCAAAGTCTCAGAACTAAGGGTTAAGTGGTAAGGCTATGATTTGAAGCTGACCATAAGATCATATCAGATATTTATTTTTAATTTGGTAAGCTTCGATAGTGTTCTGTTATGGAATTTTTAAATTTCATCTAAATTTTATAGCTCATTGATGTAAAGTTGTATGTAATACTCCCTTACTATCCTCTTAATGCCCATATTATATATACTCATGATCCTCCTGTTACCCCTGATATTAGTAATTTGTGTATCCTCTCTCTGTCTCTCTCTATTATCAGTCTGGCAAGAGGTTGATTAAATGTATTAATCTTTTCAAGGATGAATTTTAGATTTTATTGATTTTCTTTATTGTCTTTCTATTTTATTTCTTCCCATATTTTTGTTCTCTTCTTTCCATTTATTTTGAATTTAATTTACCACTCCTTTTCCAATTTGGTAGATTGAAACTTTTATACTGAATTTGAGAGCTTTCTTGTTTTCTAATAATCAATTGATGCTTTAAATACCTTTAAGTACATACAACTTTAGTTACATCCCACAAATTTTGGTATGTGGTACTTTAGATGACATTTCATTCAAAATATTTTCCAATATTCTTAATTTTTTGATCCATTGCTTCAAAGAGGTGAATTATTTTCTGTATAATCAGTGTTTTTGTTTTTGTGGAATTCTAATTTGTAGTGGTCAGAGAATATTCTCCGTAAAGTTTTAGTCTTTTGAAATCTATAGAGACTTGCTTATAGTCCTGCTATTGTCTGTCTTGGTATTCATTCCCTGTACATTTGAAATGAACGTGTATTCTGCAGTTGTTAACTGGTAATAGTCTATAAATGTCAAATAGATTAAAGTGGTTGACAGTATAATTCTGAGATACTCTACCCTACTGATTCTATTTCTCTAGTTTTGTATCAATTATTAAAATAGATATGTTAAATATTCTAGCTGTGATTGTGCATTTGTCTATTTCTCCCTTTCTCTAAGTTTTTGTTTCATATATTTTGAAGCTCTGTTCTTATGTGTATACAAATTAATATGTCCTCTTGATTATTATGTCCTCTTGATTCATTTAATTTTTATGAATATTTTTTAAAATGAATATTTTTATGAATCTTTATCCCTGGAAATATTCTTTGCTCTGAAAATTACTTTGCTTTATATTGAGTCCCTCCAGCTTTATGTTGTTGTTAGCATGGTATGTCTTTTCCCATCATTCTATTTTGAACCAATCTGTGTCTTTATATTTAAAATAAGATTCTTGTAGGCAGCATGTAGTTGGGTATTGCTTTATTTTTAAACCAGTTTGAGATTTTTTGCCTTTTATTTTGTGTCTTTAGATTATTTACATTTAATGTAATTATTATCCCTTCCAATACTTCGGGCTTCCCTGGTGGCTCAGATGGTAAGGAATCTGCCTTCAATGTGGGAGACCTTGGTTCAGTCCCTGGGTCTGGAAGATCCTCTGGAGAAAGGAATGGCAAACCACTCCAGTATTCTTGCCTCTAGAATCCCATGGGCAGAGAAGCCTGCGGGCAATGGTCCTTGGGGTCACAAGGAGTCAGACATGACTGAGTTGACTAACACTTTCTAATATTTCAGGTGATTTCTACCCCAGACTTGGGTAGTTTTATCATGTATATGCACTGATCATTAATCAAATGAAGACCCAAGGAGGTACTGAATAGATTTCTTGACTTCCCATTCTGTGGGATGCTTTTTCATTCTGATACCGTGCTCTGCAAATGAAGTGTCTTGGTCTGCCTAGGCTTTTAGCTCCATCTCAAATCAGATAACCCACTGAGTTCTACCTGGATTATCCTTTCTTGTGCTGAAGTCTAAAAGCTGCTGCTGCTGCCGCTGCTGCTGTTGCTGCTGCTGCTGCTGCTAAGTCGCGTCAGTCGTGTCCGACTCTGTGCGACCCCATAGACGGCAGCCCACCAGGCTCCCCCGTCCCTGGGATTCTCCAGGCAAGAACACTGGAGTGGGTTGCCATTTCCTTCTCCAATGCATGAAAGTGAAAAGTGAAAGCAAAGACGCTCAGTCGTCTCCGACTCTTAGCGACCGCATGGACTGCAGCCTACCACGCTCCTCTTGTCCGTGGGATTCACCAGGCAAGAGTACTGGAGTGGGTCGCCAGTGCCTTCTCCGAGTCTAAAAGCGCTAGTCAGTAATATGGAAAATTGCAGGCTTGCTTCTTTGGCTTCTGAAATTTATTTTGTCTGGACTTTTGATTGTTTCAGGTGAGTGGGTAAATCTAGTCTTTGTTACTCCATCTGAGTCAGAAGTGGAAGTCCCAGTCAGAGTAAATTTAAGAGGTAAAAACTATACATATGCAAGCTAATTTCCAGACATGTCATTAATATTTTAAAATTTATTTACAGCAGTGACCCAAATTATTACATATTTTGAACTGTTGTTAAAGTCATGTCCAACTCTTTGCAACCTCATGGACTGCAGCATGCCAGATTTCCTTCTCCTTCACTATCTCCTGGAATTTGCTCAAACTCTTATCTGTTGAGTTGGTCATGCCATCCAACTATCTTATCCTCTGTCACCATCTTCTCCTCCTGCCCTCAATCTTTCCCAGCATCAGGGTCTTTTCCAATAAGTTGGCTCTTCACATCAAGTAGGCAAATTATTAGAGCTTTAGCTTCAGCATCAGTCCTTTCAATGACTATTCAGAGTTGATTTCCTTTAGGATGGACTAATTTGATCTTGCTGTCCAAGGGACTCTCAAAAGTCTTCTCCAGCATCACAGTTTGAAAGCATCAATTCTTCAGTGGTCAGCCTTCTTTAGGTCCAACTCTCACACCCATACATGACTACAGGAAAACCATAGCTTTGACTATATTGACTGTTGGCAAAGTGATGTCTCTGCTGTTTAATATGCTGTCTAGGTTGGTCATAGCTTTTCTTCCAAGGAGCAAGTGTCTTTTAATTTCACAGCTGCAGTCACCATCTACAGTGATTTTGGAGCCCTAGAAAATAAAAATCTGCCACTCTTTCCATTTTTCCCTCATCTGTTTGCCATGAAGTAATGGGGCCAGATGACATGATCTTAGTTTTTTGAATGTTGAGTTTTAAGCTAGCTTTTTTACTGTCCTTTTTCAACTTCTTAAGAGGCTCTTTAGTTCCTCTTCACTTTCTGCCATTTGGGTGGTATCATCTGTATATCTGATGTTGATATTTCTCCTGGCAATCTTGATTCCAGCTCGAAATTCATCCAGCCCAGCATTTTTCATGATGTATTCTACATATAAGCTAAATAAGCAGGGTGACAATATACAGCCTTATCATACTTCTTTCCCAATTTTGAACCAGTCTGTTCTTCCATGTCTGGTTCTAACAATTACTTCTTGATCTGCATACAGGTTTCTCAGGAGGCAGGTAAGGTGGTCTGCTATTCCCATCTCTTTAAGAATTTTCCACAAAGAGAATTTTGAACTAAATGATTTCCAAAGAAAGGTTTTAAAATATAACTTATGCATGCTATAATGGTAACATATAAACTTAGATAATAAAATGAATACCTTATTAACACTTTGGGCTAATCTTTGCTGATCACTTACTAGGTACTGTTATGTTAAAGATGTTTAATCTTCATAACAGTCTTCAGAAGTAGAAAATATTATTGTATATGATTTATGATATAGCTGAGATTTAGGCTGAGATTACTTGCTGTAGATTACACTGTTGCTAGAATTGGAATTCAAGTTGGTCTGACTTCAGTGCCTAAGATTTCTTTATCAAAGCAGAATTACTGATAGGTACTGCTGAGTAGACGAAGAACAGATAATTTATATGTATTACTGAACTTTCCTGATTATTAGCCAATTCTATTATTATGATTTTGATAACTATGTTGGTACTTTTAAATATAGAACATCATAATTCAAACTCATATTTCAGCAATGGGATTGTGTCAGTAAAAATTTTATATACTTCACAAAGCAGTTCTTTTTAGTGGTTCAGAGACTGTGATACATTGATGCTAGTCTTATGATAGCATTTGTCCATCTTCTGTCAGGCCATATTGGTCTAAATCAATCTTGATTAAGACATTTTCAGGCCGCATGACACCCACAATAAATCCCTCTTAACCACATGATTTTTTATGAGGAAAAAGCAACAAACCAATTTTATACTTCAAAGATTTTTTAGTTTTATAAAATTTACTAATTTCAGTTTCTCTTCTGAAAGCCATTTAATTGTGGTCTCGTTCTGTCAATTCAATCATTAGTTTATTTTAACAATAATATAATTACAATGAAGGACAGATAGCAAGATGAGTACACACTCATTTCCTGTGACACTAGGAACATGATGATTATGGAAATAGCAAATGAAGCTCTTAAGATACAGGAAGTTCATTACTAGGATGTAGTTCATAAAGGCATTTATTTCAACTGCACTTGTTAGTCAAAATGCCTCTTTCAGCATTTAAGCATATGTTTCCCAAGTTATGGCTAGGCCATTTGAGCCTTTTCTAAAGCAAGGCTTACATTACAAGTGCCTAAGCTGACCTTGAAAAATAGACTCACACAAACAAATGCAATACAAGTTGATTTTGAACTTTAAGCCAAGAATATATGATTAACATTTCTGTGGATTTAGTAAGGGAATAATTTAAGATCATCAATGAATGTGGCACTGATCAAGCAATAGAACTGCACATAGTTGGGTATGGATATAATGTGAATTTAGCAAGTGAATATAAATTCGAATGAAATAGTAGTATTTCAGTTGGTTTCAAGGAACTTTTCTTCCAAAGGGAGATAAAAGAGGTAATGAAGAGGAGGTAAAGACGTTGGATATGGTGGGAAGAATCCTAGAAATGCAGAAGAGGGTGGTATGAACCAGTGGAGGGTGATTTGAGTACTTTTTTATCTGTCTCCTAGCACTTTGTAGCCCTCAGCATGTTACAAACTCTGACATCTAGTTTTCACATCCACTAAAGGAAGAGGTTATAGTAAATGAGGCCAAAGTCCATCTGGTTCTGATCTAGCGATTGAGTGACTGACTTCCCTACTTACTGGGAGCACATTTCAGAGCTGTTGCCATTAGGGAAAAAAAGAACATGTCTTATTCTTGAGTCCATGAGAAAAATATATAGGCTTACCTACACATGAGGCTAGAGAGAAAGAAAATCCCTTTAACTGTATCTTTGCATCAGACTGAGTTACTCAAACTACATTTCCAGTTTGAATCGGACAGTAGGGTCTTTTACTACCTGGTTCACTTGTAAATTAGAGTTGCAAAATTTCTTAGAACCATTTTGCTACTCATCTTGTGGAAAATAGTCCTAATCTTATTTAAAAGTCTCTAAGTAAGCTATTTCTGGTCATTTTGTGAGAAATCTATGTTTAATAAAGATTATAAGAATTTTAAAAAACAATAGTTTTCACCACATTAACAAAATGAAGGATAAAAATCATATGATCATTTCAATAAAAGCAAAAAAAAAAAAAAAGCTTTTGACAAAATTCAGCATCATTTTGCCATAAAAGCATCAATAAAATAGCTATGAAGGGAATGTACCTCAATATAATACAGGCTACATATGACAAACACAGAGCTAACCTCATAGTCAATGGTGAAAGGCTGAAAGCATTTCCTTTAAGATCAGGAAAAAGACAAGGATGTCCATTCTCACCAATTTTTCAAGATAGTCCTGGGAGTCCTAGCCAGAAGAAGGCATGAAAAAGAAAAAAGGCATCCAAATTGGAAAAGAGGCAGTAAAATTGTCACTATTTGCAGATGATGTGATATTATATAACCTTAAATACTCCATCAAAAAAGTGTTGAAACTAATAAATTCAGTAAAGTCATGGGATAAAAAATCAATACACAAAAATCTGTTATGGTTTGATACACTAATAACAAATGATCAGAAAAAGAAATTAAGAAAACAATCCCATTTACCACAGCATAAAAATGAATACAATACCTAGGAATAAATTTAACCAGCAAATGAAAGACATGTATATTGAAAAATATGACATTAATAATGCAAGAAATTGAAGACCACACAAATGGAAAGTAATTCTATGCTCATGGGTTGGACAAATCAATATTGTAAGTATCCATACTATCCCAAGCAATTCAAAGATTTATGAAATTTCTATCAAATTTCTAATGGTAATTATCACAGAAGTAGAACAAATAATCCTAAAATCTGTAGGGAACCATGAAAGACCCCAAATAGTCAAAGTAATCTTGAGAAAGAAAAACTAAGCTAGAGATATCATGCCTCTGATTTTAAACAGTATTAGAAAGCTATGGTAATTAAAATAGTATGCTCTTGGTATAAAAACAGACCCATAGATGATTGCAACAAAATGTAAAGCTCAGAAATAAACCCATATGTATGTGGTCAAAGGGCTTTCCAGGTGGTGCTATTGCTAAAGAACACACCTGCCAATGCAGGAGATACAAGAATCACAGCCTTGATCCCTGGGTTGGGAAGATCCCCTGGAAAAGGAAGTAGCAACCCACTACAGTAGTCTCTCTCTCTTTTTTCTTTTTCGTAATTTATTCAACTTGAGGCTAATTACTTTACAGTATTGGGGTGCTTTTTGCAATAAATCAACATGAATCAGCCACGGGTGTACATGTGTCCCACCATCCTGAAACCCCTCCCACCTCCTTCTCCACCCCATTCTTCTGGGTTGTCCCAGAGCACCAGCTTTGAGTGCCCTGCTTCATGCATCGAACTTGCACTGGTCATCTATTTTACATCTGGTAATATACTGAAAGAGGTGGGAATACCAGACCACATGATCTGCCTCTTGAGAAATCTGTATGCAGGTCAGGAAGCAACAGTTAGAACTGGACATGGAACAACAGACTGGTTCCAAATAGGAAAAGGAGTATGTCAAGGCTGTGTATTGTCACCCTGTTTATTTAACTTCTATGCAGAGTACATCATGAGAAATGCTGGACTGGAAGAAACACAAGCTGGAATCAAGATTGCCAGGAGAAATATCAATAACCTCAGATATGCAGATGACACCACCCTTATGGCAGAAAGTGAAGAGGAACTAAAAAGCCTCTTGATGAAAGTGAAAGAGGAGAGTGAAAAATTTGGCTTAAAGCTCAACATTCAGAAAACGAAGATCATGGCATCTGGTCCAATCACTTCATGGGAAATAGATGGGTCAGACTTTATTTTTGGGGGCTCCAAATTCACAGATGGGCAGATGGTGATTGCAGCCATGAAATTAAAAGAGGCTTATTCCTTGGAAGGAAAGTTATGACCAACCTAGATACCATATTGAAAAGTAGAGACATTACTTTGCCAACAAAGGTCCGTGTAGTCAAGGCTATGGTTTCTCTAGTAGTCATGTATGAACGTGAGAGTTGGACTGTGAAGAAAGCTGAATGCTGAAGAGCTGATGCTTTTGAACTGTGGTGTTGGAGAAGACTGTTGAGAGTCCCTTGGACTGCAAGGAGATCCAACCAGTCCATCCTAAAGGAGATCAGTCCTGGGTGTTCTTTGGAAGGAATGATGCTCAAGCTGAAACTCCAGTACTTTGGCCACCTCATACAAAGAGTTGACTTACTGGAAAAGACTCTGATGCTGGGAGGGATTGGGGGCAGGAGGAGAAGGGGACGACAGAGGATGAGATGGCTGGATCGCATCACCGGCTAGACGGACATGATTTTGAGTGAACTCCAGGAGTTGGTGATGGACAGGGAGGCCTGGCATGCTGTAATTCATAAGGTCACAACGAGTCAGACACGACTGAGTGACTGAACTGAACTGAATGTTATTAATAGATTTGTATATTCTTTGAGCATTTTTCCCAATACTATTTTTGTCAAGGCAATTTTTGCTATGATTAGTGATTTTACTTGGCAGTTGTTTTCCATGATATTGCATTGTGTTGTCAGTTATTTGGAGAGATTCCAAGTTATTTTTTTAAAAACTCTTAAATGCCATTTGTGCCTAAGAGGCCTGAATCTGCCAAAGCTTCTTGAGCAGTTTTATTATTGGTATGCATGCACCGCACTGTTCTTAAAACAGGGTGAAAAAGTAACAGTTTTTTTTAGTGAATCTGAGGTATACTGAAATTAAAATAATTTTTCTATGAGGAGAGTTTCTAAAAAGAAACTTTATGTACTTTCACTCATTTTAATCAAAATGGCAGATATACTTCATTCATTAACTAATGGAATATTTATTGAGAACCAACTATGGGTTAAGTGTTATTCCTCCCTTGTGGCTCAGATGGTCAAGAATCTGCCTGCAATTCAGGAGACTGGCATTCAATCCCTGGCTTGGGAATATCCTCTGGTGAAGGTAATAACTACCTATTCCAGTACTTTTGCCTGGAGAATTCCATGGACAGAGAAGCCTAGCAGGCTATAGTCCATGAGATCGCAGTCAGACATAACGGAGCCTCTGATGTACAAGCAATGTTCTAGGGACAGAGAATACAGCAGTGAACCATCGTAGACAAGGTTTCAGCTCTCATAAAGCATATATGATACTGTGGTCCAGGTGATTTATATAAAGAGATATTTATATCATACTCTCAAATAGTGATAAGTACAAAGAATAGGCAGTTTCTAAATCAGCATGTTGGCTGTCTCATATAAGAGCAGTTAGAGGAGGATTCTCTGAGGAGATGACTATGAACTGAGATCTGAGTGAAAGAAAGTCAGCTAAGGCAAAGTCAAGGGTAAAGACATTCAAGCAGAGGATACAGCAAGCAGAGAGACCATGGGGAAAGCCTGAGGTGTGAGAGAAGGTGAAGACTGCAAGACTATCAGGGGCAAGGGGGCACAGCTCTCTGAACCTTAGTTTCCTGAGCATAAAACAAAGATTATAACAGCTCCCTCTTAAGAGAGACGGGAGCACACCTACTGTGCGGTTAAGAGAATGGGAGTATACCTACTGTGTGCCAATGCCAGTGATGTGAACTATAAATGCATGCTCTTTTTTGGTGCATGCAAAAAAGACCTGACTCATGCTCAGTATATAATTTTCATAATCATGATATTTTACTCTTGAATAGATGAACAGTTTATTTTTTAAATTAATTAATTTTAATTGGAGGCTAATTACTTTATAATATTGTGGTGGTTTTTGCCACACATTGACATGGATCAGCCATGGATGTACATGTGTCCTACAAGCCTGAACCCTACCTCCCACCTCCCTCACCACCTTGTCCTTCTGGGTTGTCCCAGAGCACCAGCTCTGAGTGCCCTGATTAATGCATTGAACTTGCACTGGTCATCTGCTTTACATATGGTAATATACATGTTTCGATGCTATTCTTTCAAATCATCCCACCTTTGCCTTCTACACAGTCCAAAAGTCTGTTCTTTACATCTGTGTCTCTTTTGCTGTCTTGCATATAGGGTCATCATTACCGTCTTTCTAAATTCCATATATATGCATTAATATACTATACTGGTATTTCTCTTTTTGACTTACTTCACTCTGTATAATAGGCTACAGTTTCATTCACCTCATTAGAACTGACTGAAATGTATTATTTTTATAGCTGAGTAATATTCCGTTGCATAAATATACCACAACTTCCTTATCCATTAGTCTGCTAATGGACATCTAAGTTGCTACCATGTCCTAGCAATTGTAAACAGTGCTGCAGTGAACATTGGGATACATGTGTCTCTTTCAATTTGGGTTTCCTTGGTGTGTCTATCCATCAGTGGGATTTCTGGGTCATATGGAAGTTCTATTTCCAGTTTTTTAAGGATAGATGAACAGTTTATAGTTAACACTTTGCAAAACATTTCCATGTATCTTATACAATATATTAGATTTTGGAATCAGTGTGCAGCATTCCTGGTGAGAATTTTATGTATCTGGTCATTTGCCAGTGAGCATACCATTATCTCTTTATGGCTCATCCTGAATTAGAAGGTAATTACTGTTGAGACAGGTTGTAAAAACCAAAGGCAGCTGTTCAGAATCTGAAGTAGACTTGTCATAGGAAGTTATTATTTAGGAATAGTCTTTCTGGAAAATTTCAACTATATATGCATAAGTATTTGAAGAATTGAGGTATATCCCCAGTCTATAGTGAGATAGTTTTATCCTGGGCAGTACATCCTAAAGCTATACTGAAATAGAGTTAAATCCTAAGAATCTACATCCTTGTAGAGCATGTTATTTCAATACATTTGGAAGCACATTATATAAACCTAGACTCATAATGGCTTAGAGGGAGAAGGCACTTTCAAAATTATCTAGTCTATTAATTTTTTACATCACAAACTATACTTCAAAGAATATTTCATTGGATATTAACAAGCATTACACAGACACACACAGTTGAAAAATAGGATTTTAGGAGAAATTTTGTGGCTTTCTTTTCTGTAGGACTTAGAGCTTTTGCATGTTAATACATAGTGAATTCTCAAAACAAGAATATAATTTATAGCATATTTAAAACATATATAACCAATGACCATATCCTCATTTCCAACTCATGGGTCAGTTTTCAATATCTCATTTCACCAACATTTCATGGAATGTTGGTGATATAGAAAATATATAGGCAATATAGAAAAGATGACCTACTCTTTCTACACAACGCAGGAATATTCTCTTTAGCATCTATTATTTGTGACTGTTTAATTTTGGTTTGAAAAAATTCTTGTAATGTCGATCTACCAATCCCTTGTGTCCAGATATTTCTTTGTACCTAGTACTCAGTCCTTTAGTTCGGCTTCCTACAGATATCATGACAATAATTAATACCTATGGAGAAATTATTATTGCTAGAAACTTTTTTAACCCTTTATATCTCTGAGTTCATTGAATATGTATAACCTATATATGGTTTAGTCACTAAGTTGTGTCTGACTCTTGTGACCTCATGAACTGTAGTCTGCCAGTCTCCTCTGCTCATGGAATATTCCAGGCAAGAATACTGGAGTGGGTTGCCATTTTCTTCTCCAGAGGATCTTCCTGACCCAGGAAGTTGAATCCTAGTCTCCTGTATTGCAGGCAGATTCTTTACCGACTGAACTATGAGGGAAGTCCATAACCTATATGGTGGGGTACTATTTTAATCCCCATTTAGGAGCCTGGTGGGCTACAGTCCCTGGGGTCACAAAGAGTCAGACACAACTGAGTGACTAACCTCAGTCAAGAAATCAGAGCAAAAAAAAAAAAAAAGGAAGAAAGAAATCTGGGCACACATAAAAAGAAACACATCTGAGTCAGTTCTAATGCGGTGGATGAACCTAGAACCTACTGCACAGAGTGAAGTAAGTCAGAAAGAGAAAAACAAATATCGTATGTTAACGCATATATATGGAATCTAGAAAGATGGGACTGATGAACCTATCTGCCGGGCAGCAGTGCAGATGCAGCCACTGAGAACAGACTTATGGACAAGGCCAGGGGGGAGAGGAAAGAAAGGGTGCCAAGAATGGAGAGAGCAGCATGGAAGTACATACACTAACACATATAAAATAGATAGCCAATGGAAATTTGCTCTGTGACTCAAGGAACTCAAACCAGGGCTCTGTAACAACCTAGAGGGGTGGAAAAGCGTGGGAGGTGGGGGGGGGGAGTTCAAGAGGGAGGGGACATATGTACATCTATGGCTAATTCATGTTGATGTATGACAGAAATTGAAAGAATAATGTAAAGCAACCTTCAATCAATTAAAACTAAATAAATATAATTAAGAAAAAGAAATCCTGGCACAGAGAAGTTAAATATTTTGCCCAAGGACATAGCTTGTGATTTGTGGGGCCAGTATTCAAATAGAGGCACTCTGGCTCCAGAGCCCAAGTTGTTAACAACCTTAGGGGAAAAAATCCAGTCATCCAGCCTAGTCTAGAGCCTTCTGCAGTTTTTTCAACAATGCAATTCAAACACCTTAAATCTATATTGCTTGTATGACTTTTTCTTTTCTAACTTTCATATGCCAGGCCCAGCCCTCTTCCACATGAGAATATCATCATATCTTCTCAAAGTCTTCTTTCTTTCAAGTTCAGTTCAGTTCAGTTCAGTCTCTCAGTCGTGTCCAACTCTTTGCGACTCCATGAATTGCAGCACGCCAGGCCTCCCTGTCCATCACCAACTCCAGGAGTTCACTCAAACTTATGTCCATTGAGTTGGTGATGCCATCCAGCCATCTCATCCTCTGTCATCCCCTTCTCCTCCTGCCCCCAATCCCTCCCAGCATCAGAGTCTTTTCCAATTAGTCAACTCTTTGCATGAGGTGGCCAAAGTACTGGAGTTTCAGCTTTAGCATCATTCCTTCCAAAGAAATCCCAGGGCTGATCTCCTTCAGAATGGACTGGTCGGATCTCCTTGCAGTCCAGGGGACTCTCAAGAGTCTTCTCCAACACCACAGTTCAAAAGCATCAATTCTTTGGCACTCAGCTTTCTTCACAGTCCAACTCTCACATCCATACATAACTAGAGTTAATTAACCCCAATTCTTTCAATTCTTCTTCAGAATAATCTGTTTCCTAGTTTATTAATCCAGTTTGACAAATTTTCTCCTAAAATTCTCTTTCTGATATTTTGAATTTTTTAAAAAAATAGTGTAACAAGCTTTGGAATCTGAGCTAGATGTAGATGATGGCCTACTACTTCATTGACTTGTATGGACAGAGTTCAGGTTTCCTTCCTCGTGAAACTAGGAATATAATATGTATTTTATGTACTGACTGTGAGAATTAAGTGGGATGATATATATTTAGGGCATATTTATTTGGTCTGGCATAGGGTAGGCAGCACAATAAACATTAATTCTTTCCTTGTTTTCTTTGATGGTACCAGTCTGGTCCATACATGCGGGCCCTTTCCTGCAAGGTTACATTTTTACTTTACATCTATCTGTAAATCATTTTCAGTTCACTGTCTTTCTTGGAAAATGAATGCATTTTCTTATCCTTTGTTCAGAGATTCCTTCCTCTTATAATTAACTTCGTTTTCGTCTTTCCCCTGAAAGATGGGAGGGGGCGCAAATTCTGACTGTGTGTAGGCCAAATAATGACTCCTCAAAGATTTCCACATCCTAATCTTCAGATCTTGTGAAAATATTACCTTATAGGACAAAAGAGACTTGCATATGATTAAATTTTCCATCTTGAGATAGAGATTATCCTGGATTATTTCAGTTGGTTTAGTGTAATCACAAGGGTTAATAAAAGAGGACAGCAGTAAAGTTAGAGTCTGAGAGAATATAATGGAAGCAGAGCACAAATATTAGATTGACATGCATGGAAGATGGAGAAAGGGGCCATGAGCTAAGCAATGTAGCCTCCAGAAGCTGGAAAAGGGAAGAAAACAGACTTTCCCAAAAGCCTCTAGGAAGAATGCACCCCAGTAGACACATTTTTGGAGAAGGCAATGGCACCCCACTCCAGTACTCTTGCCTGGAAAATCACATGGACGGAAGGGCCTGGTAGGCTGCAGTCCATGGGGTTGCTAAGAGTCGGACACGACTGAGCGACTTCACTTTCACTTTTCACTTTCATGCATTGGAGAAGGAAATGGCAACCCACTCCAGTGTTCTTGCCTGGAGAATCCCAGGGACGGGGGAGCCTGGTGGGCTGCCGTCTATGGGGTCGCACAGATTCGGACACGACTGAAGCGACTTAGCAGCAGCAGACACATTTTAGACTTCTGGCCTTCAGAGGTGTGAGACAATAAAGTGTATTAATCCACTCTCTGGTAATTGTTTACAGTAAGAAACTTCAATGCTATATGACCCTGTGACAAAACTTTTGAGGCTCAATTTCCTATCGGGACTGTTGTATATAATACATGTGAGATTTCTTGACAAAATTCCTAGAACATAATAAAGACTAAGTGTTAGAAGCAGTAATAGAGGAAACAGTTTTAAACACTTTTACTATTTAACTGGACCCTGTATGTAAACCCACTATGACCAAAATTAAACATATTATTTGTTATGTCTTTGCTTAAAACACTCTGATAGCTTTTTCTTCTTATTTAAAATAATATTTGAACATGTGATATGGTTCACAGGGTATTATTACAAAATTCCACATGCAGTATATAAAGCTCTGCTGCTGCTGCTAAGTCGCTTCAGTCGTGTCCGACTCTGTGCGACCCCATAGACAGCCTCCCACCAGGCTCCTCTGTCCCTGGGATTCTCTAGGCAAGAACACTGGTGACAGTGTAATTCCAAACCCTCCCTTTGATCCTTTTTGCTATTATTGTATATGTTTTACTTTTATTTATTTTATAAAACCACAATAGAATATTAATAATATTACTTTATAGAGTTAATTATTTTGTAGCAATTAAAAATAAGGAAAAAATTATTTACCTCTGTTGCTCTGTTTCATGGGTCATTTATATGTGTAGATCCAAGTTTTGATCTCATATTATTTTCTTTCTGCCTAAAGAACATCTTTTAATGTTTTTTAGTGTCTCTTGGCAATGAAACATCTCTAAAAATTTGTTTTTTCTGAAATGTTTATTTTTGCTTTCATTGTTGGGAAGATATTTTCACAGATTTTAGGATTTTAGGTTGACATATTTTTCTTTTAGTGTTTTAAAGATGCCACTCCATTGTTTTATGCTTTGCATGGTTGCTGACAAGAAGTCTGCTCTAACTTATTTTTTTCTTTTTGTTTATAGTATGTAATATGTCCTTTTCTTTCTTAGTTGTCTTCAAGATTTTCTCTTTATGGTTTACTGCAATTTGACTATTGTGTGATTGTGTCTGTTGTTTTGTTTTATTTTTATTTTGTTTTGTTTGAATTTGGTCCTTCTTACAGTTCTCTCTAAGTTTCCTGGATTTGTGGTTGGATGTATTTTAACAGTTTAAAATTTATTTGAATTTAAAACAAAATATAAAATTGAGATAAATATTATAAATATTATTTACACCCAGAAAGAGACTCTTCTTAGGTCATTGGTGTGGGAAATTGAGTCAATCTAGTTAGGAGTTGTGCTAAACTTAGTGTCTTTGTCTATTCAGGCTGTTATACCAGAAATACCACAGAACTGGGGGCTTAGAAACACCAGAAATGTATTTATTGCAGTTCTGGAGGCTGGGAAATCTAACATCAAAGAGCTAGCAGATTTGGTGTCTGTGTCTGCTGAGAACCCATTTCCTGGTTCATAAGGAGTGTATTTTTTTCACTGTATCCTCACATGACAGAAGGGGCAAAAGATCTTTCTGGGGTCTCTTTTGTAAAGACACTAATCCCATTCAGGTGGGCCCTGCACTCATGGTCTAATAACCTCCTGAAGGCTGTACCTCCAAATATCATCATATCAGGGAGTAGGATTTCAGCATATGGGTTTTAGGAGGAAACAAACATTCAGTTCACAGCCCCTAGGTTTTGTTTTTCAACACCTCTTTGAATTCCACAAGTGGTGGGCAGTCATTCCTGTACTTAAAGGGAGGGCTGTGATGCTGAAGAACATTCTGAGGCTTTGTATTCTACTCCCAGAGGCACCATTTTGGCATGCTTACCTGGAATTCTTGTCCATACAGTGATTCCTCACCCAGTGTAGACTGAGCTGTTTGTCACTCACCGAGGGGATGGCAGTGGGTTTCTATTGTCCTGGTCTTAGTCTGGCCCTGTGCCCTGGGCCTTGGGTTTTCTCGGTATTCTGGCCTCTTGTTCTCATAGCAGTCAAACTCTGCTCTGTTTCTGTGGTTAATCTTGGGCAAACATTTCTTGCCCTTTCCTTATCACCTCTGCTTGATGCTGGGATAGGATCCTTGGGATTGGATACTTCTCTGCTCTTCCTCCAAGCATAAAGAGAGTTGTTGTTTTTTTTTTTTTTTTTTTTTTCTACTTTCGCTTCAAACACAGTAGGATCTTTTCTGTTTCTTAAAGACCATGGATTTTACATCCCCTTTCCTTCCTTAGTAGCTTCAAGGCTTTGCTGAAGTGAGAGAAAGGGCCAGGCATCTGCTAATCACTCCCAGGTCTGTTATGCCCATGGATTCCCTCTCTGAACTACTCTGCTTCATTCTTTCTTTCGAGTACACAGAGGAGGTTCATCAGGAGAAAAAAAGGAGAAACACCCACAAAACAAACAAGCAAACAAAAAATCCCTAAATCTGCTAGTGAGTAAAATAGGAAATTAACAATATTTGAAGTCATCAGCTCTTCCAGAGAGATGCATTAGCTGATACTGGACCACAATTTCTGAAATTGTAGCTGATTTCCTCTAACCTCACTGAGGTGTGGTGGACTGCTCCTAGCTTTCATGGTTTATCACAAATGAAGTAGGTTACATGTTCTCTTTAGAGAAGGTTGTTCCTATTTGGAATTCAGTCAATTTGTTGGCCCAGCCTATCAACTCTTTGGTCAATTAAAGTTAGGATTTTGTGGCTTCTACCTTAGCCTTGTTAGCGGTGAAGATCCCTTTTTCCAGGTTTCTGCATATCTAGCAGAAGTGGGGAAACATGGCTAGTATTAAGACTAATTCTACCATCATGGAAATAAATCCTCGTCATTCATGGTTATGGCTTCTTTTTCTCGGAGGCTTTTTCTAGATCTTATGTATCATGTCAGCTACTTTCACAGCTGAAAACTCCTATTCTAAAGAGATAGGCCTCATTGATCAGCTCACAAGAGTGTAGTTTCCATGTGAAGGATGCCTCCAGCTTGCAGCTGGCAGGGTAGAGATAGCTTAGTATTTAGGCTTTGCAATATGCTTCTTTCTTCTTCAGACTTCCTTTCCTGATTCATCATTCTGAAGTTCAGAGTGGTTTTCATAATAATGTCATCACAGATTCAACAGAATAAAATATTCTGTTAGAAGAAAAAAAAAATCCACATACCGTAAAAGATAACAGATAAGACTCTTCAGATCAGATCAGATCAGTCGCTCAGTCGTGTCCGACTCTTTGTGACCCCGTGAATTGCAGCACGCCAGGCCTCCCTGTCCATCACCAACTCCCGGAGTTCACTCAGACTCACGTCCATGGAGTCAGTGATACCATCCAGCCATCTCATCCTCTGGCGTCCCCTTCTCCTCCTGCCCCCAATCCCTCCCAGCATCAGAGGGACTCTTAGTGAGGGATAAAGGCGGGGGGGCTTCATAACAAAATATAGTAATTTTAATGGTGATTTTTATAAGATTGGTCATGATTACATGATTTTTAAAGTAGTTTTAAAATCATTAATTTTGTCTTTTAGACCAGGAATTAGTACCCAGTAGTCAGAGCCACATTTAGGAAAAATGTAAGCCAGGAGGTTACATGTGTCTATTGCGGGCAGAGTCACTGTAAGTCCAGAGGTGGCAGGTAAAGATAAATCTAATATATCTCAGATAAATCTAATACATCTCACAAGGGATAGATTTTTAATATAATAATTTAAAAGCATTAATCAGAAAAACAGGCTTTCTTTGACTAGGCAGGAATTAAAAGAAGGCAAAGACCACAAATGAATACTGCTTTTATTGCAAAAGTACACAGAGATAAACTCATCCCTTGAGGGATATTCCCCAACTGGATGAAGGGATTGTATGCAACAAAAGAGTCTTAATAATAATGAGCAATAATCGGCTCTTACAGCTGACCTTTCCCATAAAATCCCCTAAGGACTTATTGTACATTGAATATTATACCAATCTGAAATAGCAAAGAGGATTGTTAGGCATAAAAAGTATTTCAGATACTAGCAGAAGCCATAAACTCTAACAGAGAATTGTTAAAGGCTATCCAGGGATTACAAAGCAAAGTCATACCTCTAAGTACTGGGTAGGTAACAAATGGGTGAAACTACCCTGCTGTAAGACAATAGGAAGTGGTGAGCTTTGAGTGCCTTGTGTAAAGACTTTTCAAATATAAATTAAAAAAAAAAAAGTTCAGGCAAATTAAATGGACCTGTGGGCTCCAGGTCCTCCTTCACCACCAGGCCCATGTCCATGACATTTTACCAGTAAGGTAACCAAAACGGTAGGTTTCATTACTTACACCTACGTATCTTACTATGTCATATAATCAATTCTTATATGACATATTTACTTGCCAGCTAGAAATTGAGTCTCAGTCCTAAGATCTTGCTAAACATGTTTTGCAGCTAAGATTACAGCAGTGCTCAAATATCTCTTGTGGATTTAATAAATTATCAGGCAGTACTCCCCAAATCAGAACAGTGTTCGTCATCTAAAGGATGCTTACTTCTCTGGATTACACCAAATTTATGAACTAGGCAAAGAGTTCCCTTCTGCAAAGCTAAGTGAGGTAGTTAAGAGGAAAGGTGAGTGAAGCCAGGATGTCTTTTTCCCTCTTCTTGTTATTTGGAAAACCCTGGCCCAAGAAAACATGTTTTATCTAATAAGTATTAACACACTGTAGAGTGATGGAGAATTTGACTTGTCTACTCATCTGGAAGACAGCTGGGTGCATTCCTGTCTATAGGAAGAAAAGCAGCTAACATCAAGTAAATAAGGTGAGGAGAAGAAAATGTTTACAAGTAGACAAGCTGGTCAATTCTATGACTTGTAGGAATATATTATTTTGTGCTGTTTTCTGGGAGACTAAACACAATTTCTGTATTTGGGTAGATGTATTAGACTGAAAAGGGCTTCCCAGGTGGTGCTAGCAGTAAAGATAGTGATAGTGAAGTCGCTCAGTCGTGTCCGACTCTTTGCGACCCCATGGACAGTAGCCAACCAGGCTCCTCTGTCCACGGGATTTTCCAGGCAAGAATACTAGAGTGGGTTGCCATTTCCTTCCTGCCTGCAAATGTAGGAGACGTAAGAGATGCAGGTTCGATCCCTGGGTTGGGAAGATCCCCTGGAGGAAGGCATGGCAAGCCACTCCAGTATTCTTGCCTGGAGAATCCTATGGACAGAGGAGCCTGGTGGGCTTCAGTCCATGGGATAGCAAAGAGTCAGACACAACCAAAGCAATTAGCATGCAGTTCAGTTCAGTTCAGTCGCTCAGTCATGTCCGACTCTTTGCGACCCCATGGACTGCAGCACGCCAGGCCTCCCTGTCCATCACCAACTCCCAGAGTTTACTCAAACTCATGTCCATTGAGTCCGTGATGTCATCCAACTGTCTCATCCTCTGTCGTCCCCTTCCCCTCGCGCCTTCAATCTTTCCCAGCATCAGGGTCTTTTCCAATGAGTCAGCTCTTCACATCAGGTGGCCAAAGTATTGGAGTTTCAGCATCAGTCCCTCCATTGAATTTTCAGGACTGATAGAGCATGCAAGCACACATGAAACCAAAAGCTGTTAAATAAAATCACACTTCTGGTAGATGCGCTGAAGGAAGATGAAACACTTGCCTCATTTGTTTGACAAGGATCTGAGAAGGCAAAGCTCATAAGCTGCTTTATTATCTACAGAGTAAACACAGTATTGCTTCCTGGGACTTCACTGCATGAATTCCAATAGATTAGAGGTAAATAATAGTGGGAAATATTTCACATTTTCTAATATTTTTCTTAAGTAAGATCTATGATTAATGTAGCACTTTGATTTAGTCCCTTGGGGTGAGCTGATTTTCTTTTTCTTTTTTTGCAGTCTTGAAAAGGTAATTCTGTTATTAGATATGGTTGAATCTAAAAGTTTCTTATTATTTGTACTGCTTTCAAAAACCCTCCTTCAAATATGTGTGTGTGTGTGTGTGCTTAGTCTCTCAGTTGTTACTGGCTCTTGTGACCCCTTAGACTGTACCCCGCCAAGTTCCTCTGTCAATGGGATTCTCCAGGCAAGAATACTGGAGTGGGTTGCCATTCCTTTCTTCAGGAGATCTTCCTGACCCAGGAATTGGGAAGTTGGTAAATTGTCTGCCTGCAATGCAGCTTCCCTGAGCTACACGGGAAGCACCCCACAAATATGTATAGAACTCTGTATTGACTTAACTTGGTTTTAACATAATGTTAATTAATTATGTCTAAACATAACATAAAATCCCAAATGCTAACAGCTCTTATATAAACATGAAATCCAAGTAAATATACTAATTCAAGATAAAAACTGTAAACATAATAAAATTTAAACAAAAATATAATAAAGTAAATGATGCTGCTTTGATGACAAGGCATTTCTGGTTAAAATGTGAATAAAGTACTGATTATATCATAGTCCATCATCTTTATCCTACTGAGTATGCTGTGTTGACTCAATATCCCACAGCTCTTCTGATCCCAAACTAAAGTTTATCCTAGAGCACTTCACAGAGTCCTCAGCATCTGTTCATACTCTACAGTTTGAAAAAAATCTGGTAGATAGGCTATGGTACTTGCTCAATGCTGTACACTAATTGTGACACATTTTAAAAGACCCCATGTAAATAAATGAAGAGAGAAAAATAAAGCAAATATAAATATGGCTTGTACTTCTAAAAAAGGAAAACATAACAAAAGTGCTGAAGGAAACTTTTTTTAATATAGAATTTTCTCATGGGGGTCAAACTATTGAAATGATTGCTAGTACCCCCGCTCCACTAGTCATTATTTTTTCTTGTAAACATTTCACTAATTCTTAGAGAATGATCTCATGGGAAGTCAGCTCTGAAGTGCTTTTTCAATCACCTGAGTCTGTGACCAGTGGTGAGTTGCTGGCACTCATTTTGGTGAAAGATCAATCCATGGTTAAGAAGGCTGAGGCTAGTAAGTGAGTTCCAAACCTATATTGATTGCTCAATCTGAGAAAGATTATTCAGGGCAATTACTTCTATATTTTGGGAGTTAGGAAGAAAATCACTTTGAGATAATGCTTTAATTTACCACCTCCTGTTACTCCAGCTTCAGCTGATATTACAACCTGATGGGAATTAAAGACTGTTTACTCTTAAGTTGAGCTTCCCTGGTGGCTCAGATGGTGAAGAATCTGCCTTCAGTGCAGGAGACCTGAGTTTGATTCCCTGGAGAAGGGAACGGCTACCCACTGCAGTGTTCTTGCCTGGGGAATTCTATGGACAGAGGAGCCTGGTGGATTACAGTCCATTGGGGTCACAGAGTCGGACACAACTGAGCAACTAGCGCTTTCACACTCTTAACTTATAACGTTTCCCAAGAATTGGAATGAAGGATTATACATTTAGCAATTTTACTCTCTCATTTGTGGAGAGGATTTTTTAGAAGGCAGCCCCGCCCAAAGTTGAGCTTTGTGTTCTGTTAATTGTGTTCCATTGTTTCCAAAGTTGAGCTTTGTGTTCCATTAATCAGGAAATTGAGGCTGATTCTGACTGATGCCTACTTCTTTGGCTTTTGGCTCAATATCTTTCCCAAGAACCCCTATAGACTGAATATTTTTACATCATTTCTTAAATAATGTTAAATGCCTTCCAGAATATACAATATAGTAGATTTATTTCCTAGATTTATTTATTTTCTTTTTGACAGCTTTATGGTATTTGGCAAATAAGGAGAATGATGATCTCTGGCCCTTAATATCTGTATGTTTTGATACATATCTAGAAGTCAGAATTATGCAACCCACAAATTTTAGGATGAACTTAAATTTAAATGTTTATCTTCTATAACATATAGTTAAGTGGAAACGTAAAAATGTCAGTATTAGTTTTATCATTACCATTGTTACCATCTATTAAAATGCACACGTTACACAAACTTACATTTGCCAGGAGGAGGATGGGGTGAAGGGATAGGTATTTGGGGATGAATATGTACACACTGCTATGTTTAAAATGGATAACTGACAAGGACCTACTGTATAGGACATGGAACTCTGCCCAATGTTATGTGGCAATCTAGAAGGGAGGCAAGTTGGGGAGAATGGATACATGTATATATATGACTAAGTCTCTTAGCTGTTCACCTAAAGCTGTCAGGACATTGTTAATTGGCTATACCCTAATACAAAATAAAAAGTTACATTTTTCTAAATTCCATATATATGTGTTAGTATACTGTATTGGTGTTTTTCCTTCTGGCTTACTTCACTCTGTATAATAGGCTCCAGTTTCATCCACCTCATTAGAACTGATTCAAATGTATTCTTTTTAATGGCTGAGTAATACTCCATTGTGTATATGTACCACAGCTTTCTTATCCATTCATCTGCTGATGGACATCTAGGTTGCTTCCATGTCCTGGCTATTATAAACAGTGCTGCGATGAACATTGGGGTACACGTGTCTCTTTCCCTTCTGGTTTCCTCAGTGTGTATGCCCAGCAGTGGGATTGCTGGATCATAAGGCAGTTCTATTTCCAGTTTTTTAAGGAATCTCCACACTGTTCTCCATAGTGGCTGTACTAGTTTGCATTCCCACCAACAGTGTAAGAGGGTTCCCTTTTCTCCACACCCTCTCCAGCATTTACTATTTGTAGACTTTTGGATCGCAGCCAACCCGGTGTACGAGACAGCAAAAGAGACACTGATGTATAGAACAGTCTTATGGAGTCTGTGGGAGAGGGAGAGGGTGGGAAGATTTGGGAGAATGACATTGAAACATGTAAAATATCATGTAAGAAACGAGTTGCCAGTCCAGGTTCGATGCACGATACTGGATGCTTGGGGCTAGTGCCCTGGGACGACCCAGAGGGATGGTATGGGGAGGGAGGAGGGAGGAGGATTCAGGATGGGGAACACATGTATACCTGTGGCGGATTCATTTTGATATTTGGCAAAACTAATACAATTATGTAAAGTTTAAAAAAAAAAAGTTACATTTTAAAAAATGCCCATGTTAAATCCACTAGGAAGAAAGATACATGTTTATTCAAATATAAAGCTATTGGAAGAGAGAAAATACTGAATTTTGTACAGCAGTTTCCACAGATATTCCTCTCCTTATATATAACTTGTGAAAGACTTCTTAATAACCATTCTTCTCTAAATCCCTTTTCAAAGAAGAACTAGCTATTTTTTATTTTTATTTTTTTTAATTATTTTATTTTTAAACTTTACATAATTGTATTAGTTTTGCCAAATATCAAAATGAATCCGCCACAGGTATACATGTGTTCCAACCCTACAAAGTTGTTTTATTTTAAAATTTATTGTCTTAGAATGAAGAACAAAAATCTATAAACCTTAAATTCAAGAAATTTTTTGGATAATATGATTTTTTTTTAAGATTTTTTTTAATGTGGACCATTTTTAAAGCCTTTATTGAATCTGTTACAATACTGATTCTGTTTTATGTTTTGGTTTTTTGGCTGTGAGTCATGTGGAATCTTAGCTTCCCTGACCAGGGATCTAAACCACAAGCCCTGCATTGGAAGGCAAAGCCCCAAACACTGGACCCCCAGGTAGTCCATGGTGAAAATGAAAGTCACTCAATCATGTCCAACTCTTTGCGACCCCATGAACTATAGCCTGCCAGGCTCCTTTGTCCATGGAATTCTCCAGACCAGAATACTAGAGTCGGTAGCTGTTCCCTTAAACCCAGCAATCAAACCCAGGTCTCCTGCACTGAAGGCAAATTTTTTACCATCTAAGCCACCAGGGAAGCCCATTCCATGGATATTAGGATTTTTAATATAATCACTGTACGGACTGAAACAATATAGATACCTGAACTAAATTATTAGCATCCCTAGAATGTCTAAAAATACTACTGTTTTGTTGCTGCCTTTATCAACTAGGATTAGCCTCATTGTTCTAAATCACCTTTTGTTAGTAAAGAGAAACCTAATTATAAGATCTGCTAAGTTAAAGAGGATGTGTACATGTCAGATTGTATCTGAAGGTGTTGCTGGGAGTAAACCCACTGCCAATGTAAATTAAATAAAAACACTTACGATGCAAAAAAAGGACAATGATATAATAAGTTTTTGTTTATTTATCATACTTCAGACTCACTCTCAAGTGAGATTTTCTTTAAAAGTTGCATTAATGAGCAAGAACCATATGGCTTGAGATGGAGATATTGCAAGAGTGGCATAAATCCAGCTGTCCATTTCCAGCACATAAGCATATTTTATTTGCTGTTTAATTGTTTCTAGTAAAAGAATTTGCTTATGTGCTAAGTATACACAAAATATTTTATTTTCTTCTTATATTGTTAATAATGGATATTCCATCACCCTTATTATTTCACGTTTACACAGCACCTTTTGTTTGAGTAATTTGTGTAATTTATAACCAAATCATAAGACCATTTATGTAAATATTTTGTTTGCCTATTTAGCAACCTTGAAGCTTGCCATGTGTTCATATTTGTGGAGTCGCAAATAATTTAAAAGAGGCCAGTTATAATGAAAGGGATTTTATTCATTTCATTTTATGTTTATTCAAGTTGTAGAATTGGGAAGTGGAGGCAAAGGGGGCTAAGTAAGGGAGAAACATGTAACACGTCAACCTCATTTTTCTGCTAATTGTATGAAATATATTTGTTGGGGAGGCGAGGAAAACAAAGAGAATCTATGAAATATTTTAATGTGCTCTGAATAAAAATAATGAGTTAATGTGATACCTTTATTACTTTTAAAATCCCCAAATATTAAAAAAAAATTTTTTTTCAGCTACCTTTTATTCCAGTGTTTTTCTTTGTGTGAGTTCTCACTATCTGATACACCCTAGGGTTAGTTCTCTGGTAGTCTAGGGTCTTGGAGTCAGTGCTCCCACTCCAAAGGCTCAGGGTTCGATCTAGACATTTCCTGTACTGTCACAGCTGGTAAGAACATCTTCAACATTCAAAGATCCTCTATTATGCCTTAAGAAAATCCTGTATTCAGGATAGAAGATGCTTGCATATTGGACCCAGGCACCAGCTTCCTCTTCAGTTTCCCTTTTTCTGACATGTTTCTGAAAACAAATTAAATGATTCAAATCTTCTTACAGATATATGTCATAGATAGTCATACAGGTGTTTTTGTTTCAGAATCCTACTGGTGGGCAAGAAGAAAAGTCCCTCAGATACAGACTAATGTCTAGGAAAGAATCTTCTACTTCAATCGGAGTTTCCCAATATTCTCAGCTACCCTTTAAACTGAGATATTAATAACATTGTGCCCTGTTCTGTACATGTGCAAAAATCCTTTATTGAGGTCCACTGTAAGAGAGTTCCAGAAAAACATCTATTTCTGCTTTATTGACTATGCCAAAGCCTTTGACTGTGTGGATCACAATAAACTGTGGAAAATTCTGAAAGAGATGGGAATACCAGACCACCTGACCTCCCTCTTGAGAAATCTGTATGCAGGTCAGAAAGCAACAGTTAGAACTGGACATGGAACAACAGACTGGTTCCAAATAGGAAAAGGAGTATGTCAAGGCTGTATATTGTCACCCTGCTTATTTAACTTCTATGCAGAGTACATCATGAGAAATGCTGGGCTGGAAGAAGCACAAGCTGGAATCAAGATTGCTGGGAGAAATATCAATAACCTCAGATATGCAGATGACACCACCCTTATGGCAGAAAATGATGAGGAACTAAAAAGCTTCTTGATGAAAGTGAAAGAGGAGAGTGAAAAAGTTGGCTTAAAGCTCAACATTCAGAAAACGAAGATCATGGCATCCGGTCCCACTACTTCATGGGAAATAGACGGGGAAACAGTGTCAGACTTTATTTTTTGGGGCTCCAAAATCACTGCAGATGGTAATTGCAGCCATGAAATTAAAAGATGCTTACTCCTTGGAAGGAAAGTTATGACCAACCTAGATAGCATATTCAAAAGCAGAGACATTACTTTGCCAACAAAGGTTGGTCTAGTCAAGGCTATGGTTTTTCCTGTGGTCATGTATGGATGTGAGAGTTGGACTGTGAAGAAGGCTGAGCATTGAAGAATTGATGCTTTTGAACTGTGGTGTTGGAGAAGACTCTTGAGAGTCCCTTGGACTGCAAGGAGATCCAACCAGTCCATTCTGAAGGAGATCAGCCCTGAGATTTCTTTGGAAGGAATGATGCTGAAGCTGAAACTCCAATACTTTGGCCACCTCATGCGAACAGTTGACTCATTGGAAAAGACTCTGATGCTGGGAGGGATTGGGGGCAGGAGGAGAAGGGGACGACAGAGGATGAGATGGCTGGATGGCATCACTGACTCGATGGACGTGAGTCTGATGAACTCTGGGAGTTGGTGATAGACAGGGAGGCCTGGCATGCTGCGATTCATGGGGTCGCAAAGAGTCGGACACGACTGAGCGACTGAACTGAACTGAACTGAACTGTGTCTCAGATCTTTATTAGACATTAGAATTTGCTCTTAGAACAAGTGTTAGTTCAGGAATCACAAGCTTTTAGTCCACAAATAGTGTGAATCATATATGTATAGTTTGATTTGCAGAGTATTACACAATTTTTTTTAAAAAATTTATTGGAGGATACTTGCTTTACAATGTTGTGTTGGGTTTCTGCCATATGTCAACATGAATCAGCCACAGGTATACATATGTTCCCTCCCTCCTGAATCCCTCTTCCACATCCCAGCCCATCCTACCCCTCTAGATTGTCACAGAGCACTGTTGAGCTCCCTGAGTCATACTGCAAATGCCCACTGGCTATCTGTTTTAAATATGGCAGCGTCTATGTTTCTATGCTATTCTCTCCATTCGTCCCACCCTCTCCTCCCCCTCCCCCACTGTGTCCCCAAGTCTGGTGTCTGTCCACTGCTGCCCTGCAAGTAGCTTCCTCAGTACTATCTTTCTAGATTCCATGTATATGTGTTTAACATGTGATATTTGGTTTTCTGACTTGCTTCACCTTGTATAGTAGGCTCTAGGTTTGTCCAGCTCATTAGAACTGAGTCAAATGCATTCCTTTTCATAGCTGAGTAATATTCCATTGTGATTATGTACCACAACTTCTTTATCCATTCATCTGTCAAGGGACATCTATGCATGTCCTAGCTATTGTAAATAGTGCTACAATGAACATTAGAGTACATGTGTCTTTTAGAATTGTGGTTTTCTCAGAATATATGCCCAGTAGTGGGATTGCTGGGCCATATGGTAGTTTTATTCCTAGCTTTTTAAAGGAATATCCATAATGTTCTCCATAGTAGCTGTATCTATTTGCATTCTCACCAACAGTGCAAGAGAGTTCCCTTTTCTCCACACAGTTTCCAGCATTTATTTTTTGTAGACTTTTTGATGACGGCCATTCTGACTGGTTTGAGATGATACCTTGTTCTAGTTTTGATTTGCATTTATCTGATAATGAGGTATATTGGGCATCTTTTCATGTGTTTATAAGCCATCTGTATGTCTTCTTTGGAGTAATGTTTCTTTAGGTCTTTTTCCCAGTGTTTGATTGGGTTGTTTATTTCTCTGCTATTGAATTGCATGAGCTGCTTGTATATTTTGGAGTTTAATCTTTTGTCAGCTGTTTCATTTGCTTTTATTTTCTTCCATTCTGAGGGTTGTCTTTTTACCTTGTTCTTTGTTTCCTTTGCTATGAAAAGCTTTTAAGTTTATTTAGGTTCCATTTATTTATTTTTGTTTTTATTTCCATTACTCTAGGAGGTGGGTCATAGAGGATCTTGCTGTGATTTATGTCATGGAGTGTGCTGCTTATGTTTTCCTCTAAGAGTTTTAAAGTTTCTGGTCTTACATTTAAGTCTTTAATCTATTTTGAGTTTATCTTTGTGTATGCTATTAGAAAGTGTTCTAATTTCATTCTTTTTCATGTAACTGTCCAGTTTTCTCTGCACCACTTATTGAAGAGGCTATCTTTTCTCTATTATATATTCTTGACTTCTTTGGCAAAGATAAGGTATCCATAGGTATGTGGGTTTATCTCTGGGCTTTCTATCATGTTCCATTGGTCTATATTCCTGTTTTTGTGCCAGTACCATACTGTATTGATGACTGTAGCTGTGTATTATAGTCTGAAGTTAGGAAGATTGATTCTTCCAGCTCCATTCTTCTTTCTCAAGATTGCTTTGGCTATTCAGGGCCTTTTGTGTTTCCATATGAATTGTGAAATTTTTTGTTCAAGTTCTGTGAAAAACCGCCATTGGTAATTTGATAGGGATTGTATTTAATTTGTAGATTGCCTTTGGCAGTATAATCATTTTCACAATACCGATTCTTCTAACCCAGGAACATGAACTATTTCTCCATCTGTTTATGTCATCTTTGATTTCTTTCATCAGTGTCTTATAGTTTCCTGTATACAGCTCTTTTGTCTCCTTATGTAGGTTTATTCCTAGGTATTTTATTCATTTTATTGCAA
This sequence comes from Bos taurus, assembly GCF_002263795.3. Classification (NCBI taxonomy): domain Eukaryota; kingdom Metazoa; phylum Chordata; class Mammalia; order Artiodactyla; family Bovidae; genus Bos; species Bos taurus. The sequence continues at coordinate 16,472,674 of NC_037329.1, read as the reverse complement.
TGGTAAATGGGACTGATTCCTTAATATCTCTTTCTGATTTTTCATTGTTAATGTATAGGAATGCAAGTGATTTTTGTGTATTGATTTTGTATCTTGAGACTTTATTAAATTCATTAATTACCTCTAGTAATTTTCTGATAGTATCTTTAGGGTTTTCTATATATAATATCCTAAAGATACTATCAGAAAATTACTAGAAAACCCTAAAGATACTATCAGAAAATTACTAGAGGTAATTAATGAATTTAATAAAGTCTCAAGATCTGGAGAAGGTAATGGCAACCCACTCCAGTATTCTTGCCTAGAGAATCCTGTGGACAGAGGAGCCTGGTGGGCTGCTGTCCACAGGGTCGCCCAGAGTTGGACACGGCTGAAGTGACTTAGCATCCATGCAAGTATTGGAGAAGGAAATGGCAACCCACTCCCGTATTCTTGTCTGGAGAATCCCAGGGATAGAGCCTGGTGGGCTGCCGTCTATGGGGTCACACAGAGTTGGACACGACTGAAGCAACTTAGCAGCAGCAGCATATATAATATCACATTGTCTGCAAGCAGAAGAGTTTTACTTTTTTTCCAATCCAGATTCCTTTTATTTTTTTTTTTTCCTTCTCTGATTGCCATGACTAGGACTTCCAAAACTATGTTGAGTAACAGTGATGAGAGTGGGAACCCTTGTCTTGTTGCTGATCGTGGTTCCATTACATGAAGGTTTTAATGCTTTACTCCTAGTGTTGGTCAAATCTTCTGACTCCCATTCCTGGTGTATTGCTTCCATATATATTTTGTCATTTTGGATTTTGAACATATGTTAGATGAAACTTCACTGTTGGTATTCTACAAGTTTGGGGCTGATCTTGTATCATTCACAAGGATCTTATGTTTGATTTTGCTCAATATCAAGAGGTTTTACCAGGCTGTGACTACTTTTTTACATTAGTAGCAAGGCTTGGGGCTCATTACCCCTGTGGGTAGTACATAGTTTACCCAACTAACCTATCATTCAAGAGGGAAGGTTACATTACATTATCAAACACAGAGAAACCAGATATTCAAAAAGTTTGTCACTGAAGAAAAGAAGAATCTGGATAGGAACAAGAATGCAGGGTCTGAGAATAAATATTAAGATTGGACAAACTTGATAAAGTTGATAAATGAATGAAAGGAAGGAGATAGTCAAGTCACCAGTAACAGAAAAGGCAAAGGAGAGAGAGAGAAGCGTTGTTAGAAGAATGTGGAAAGGTTATGAGGCAGGATGGAGTCAAGATTGTGAGAGAGTTAGGATGGATGAATACATGAGTAATGTGGGAGAGGCAAAAGCAACTTTGAGAAACTGAGGGGAACAGGAAAGTAGACAGAGCTGACCAAAACCCAGTAAAATAACAGATAAAGAACGCTGAGAGCCCACTTAAAGTCTTAAATAATGAATTACTTACAGCGTGACTCTTACCTTTTCTACTTTTGAAATAAGGAAGAATTAGATTTCTAATACACAGCACTATATTAATTTGAGTGAAAACTAAAAGTCTCTGACAAGATTTTTAGCCATTCAGTCTTCCTACTCATGGATTTAGAAACCCAAAATCAGTGATTCCAAAAGAAATTTGGAATGTTTGGATTTCAAAAGAAGGTAGGAATGTTTGGAGTATTAAATGATTTATTCAGCTATCTAAAATATTACTTACTTTCATAGTTGGCAGATATTACAATATTAACTTATTTTTGCTTTATTTGGTAAGGCTTACAGACTGGCTGGGATGCTGGGCCTTGAGAAATAGGCACATAGGTAGGGAACACTCAAGGTGGTTTGTGGAGAATATGGGCCCAAAGACTAGGATGGGAGGTTGAAATTCAAAAGAGAGATGGCTTGGGGGCAGTGATATGTTATATTTAGTTTTAAAATTTACTTTACAGTCCTGTATCTAATTGTCAATCTACTTGTGCTTGGGAAACCAAAGCAAGTGATCAGTGTGTAGTCGTTGGGACCAAGGAGAACTAAAGAGAGCAGTAGCGTCATTGAGAAGCAATTATGGAATGGCCAGAGGTGATGGGGCTGAGGGTTTCCCAAAGCATTGATCTGGAGCAAGACATCTGATGAGGATGGCTTTGGGGAGAAAGTTCAATTCAGTTCATTTGCTCAGTTGTGTCCAACTCTTTGCAAACCCATGGACTGCAGCATGCCAGACCTTCCTATCCATTTACCAGTTCCTGGAACTTGCTCAAACTCATGTCCATCGAATCGGTGATGCCATCCAAACATTTCATCCTCTGTCGTCCCCTTCTCCTCCTGCCTTCAATCTTAGCATCAGGGTCTTTTCCAATGAGTCAGTTCTTTGCCTCAGGTGGCCAGAGTATTGGAACTTCAGCTTCAGCAACAGTCCTTCCAATGTATATTCAGGATTGATTTTCTTTAGGATTAACTGGTTTGATCTCCTTGCAGTTCAGGGGACTCTCAAGAGACTTCTCCAACACCACAGTTCAAAAACATCAGTTCTTCAGCTCTCAGCTTTCTTTATAGTCCTACTCTTATATCCATACATGACTACTGGAAAAACCATAGCTTTGACTTGATGGACCTTTACTTCCTATTCAATAGAGCTCAAAATGAATTATAGCAGAAAAAGAAATAAAAGGAATCCAACTTGGAAAAGAAGAAGTAAAACTCTCACTATTTGCAGATGACATGATCCTCTACATAGAAAACCCTAAAGACTCCACCAGAAAAACACTAGAACTAATCAATGATTATAGTAAAGTTGCAGGATATAAAATCAACACACAGAAATCCCTTGCATTCCTATACACTAATAATGAGAAAACAGAAAGAGAAATTAAGGAAACAATTCCATTCACCATTGCAACAAAAAGAATAAAATACTTCGGAATATATCTACCTAAAGAAACTAAAGACCTATATATAGAAAACTATAAAACACTGGTGAAAGAAATCAAAGAGGACACTAATAGATGGAGAAATATACCATGTTCATGGACTGGAAGAATCAATATAGTGAAAATGAGTATACTACCCAAAGCAATTTATAGATTTAATGCAATCCCTATCAAGCTACCAACAGTATTCTTCACAGAGCTAGAACAAATAATTTCACAATTTGTATGGAAATACAAAAAACCTCGAATAGCCAAAGCGATCTTGAGAAAGAAAAATGGAACTGGAGGAATCAACCTACCTGACTTCAGGCTCTACTACAAAGCCACAGTTATCAAGACAGTATGGTACTGGCACAAAGACAGAAATATAGATCAATGGAACAAAATAGAAAGCCCAGAGATAAATCCACGCACATATGGACACCTTATCTTTGACAAAGGAGGCAAGAATATACAATGGATTAAAGACAATCTCTTTAACAAGTGGTGCTGGGAAAACTGGTCAACCACTTGTAAAAGAATGAAACTAGAACACTTTCTAACACCATACACAAAAATAAACTCAAAATGGATTAAAGATCTCAACGTAAGACCAGAAACTATAAAACTCCTAGAGGAGAACATAGGCAAAACACTCTCTGACATACATCACAGCAGGATCCTCTATGACCCACCTCCCAGAATATTGGAAATAAAAGCAAAAATAAACAAATGGGACCTAATTAACCTTAAAAGCTTCTGCACATCAAAGGAAACTATTAGCAAGGTGAAAAGACAGCCTTCAGAATGGGAGAAAATAATAGCAAATGAAGCAACCGACAAACAACTAATCTCAAAAATATACAAGCAACTCCTACAGCTCAACTCCAGAAAAATAAATGACCCAATCAAAAAATGGGCCAAAGATCTAAATAGACATTTCTCTAAAGAAGACATACAGATGGCTAACAAACACATGAAAAGATGCTCAACATCACTCATTATCAGAGAAATGCAAATCAAAACCACTATGAGGTACCATTTCACACCAGTCAGAATGGCTGCGATCCAAAAGTCTACAAATAATAAATGCTGGAGAGGGTGTGGAGAAAAGGGAACCCTCTTACACTGTTGGTGGGAATGCAAACTAGTACAGCCACTATGGAGAACAGTGTGGAGATTCCTTAAAAAACTGGAAATAGAACTGCCTTATGATCCAGCAACCCCACTGCTGGGCATACACACTGAGGAAACCAGAAGGGAAAGAGACACGTGTACCCCAATGTTCATCGCAGCACTGTTTATAATAGCCAAGACATGGAAGCAACCTAGATGTCCATCAGCAGATGAATGGATAAGAAAGCTGTGGTACATATACACAATGGAGTATTACTCAGCCATTCAAAAGAATACATTTGAATCAGTTGTAATGAGATGGATGAAACTGGAACCTATTATACAGAGTGAAGTAAGCCAGAAAGAAAAACACCAATACAGTATACTAACGCATATATATGAATTTAGAAAAATGGTAATGATAACCGTGTATACGAGACAGCAAAAGAGACACTGATGTATAGAACAGTCTTATGGACTCTGTGGGAGAGGGAGAGGGTGGGAAGATTTGGGAGAATGGCATTGAAACATGTGAAATGTCATGTATGAAATGAGATGCCAGTCCAGGTTCAATGCACGATGCTGGATGCTTGGGGCTGGTGCACTGGGACAACCCAGAGGGATGGTATGGGGAGGGAGGAGGGAGGAGGGTTCAGGATGGGGAACACATGTATACCTGTGGTGGATTCATTTTGATATTTGGTTAAATTATTTCAAATTAAAAAAAAAAAGACAAAAAAAAATAATTTTTTCACATCCAGAAGACTTAGAACACATAGCATACTCTATGTAGTACCTTTTTTTGATACTTAATGAACTCCTTTAAACTATACTTAATTGTATCTTCTCAAATCCTTTCATCATTCCTCTGAGTGTGTGTGTAAATCACTCAGTTGTGTCCAGCTCTTTGTGACCCCATAGACTGTAGCCTGCCAGGCTTTTCTGTCTGTGGAATTCTCCAGGCAAGAATACTGGAGTGGGTAGCCATTCCCTTCTCCAGGAAATCTTCCTGACCCAGAGATCAAACCTGGGTCTCCTGCATTGCAGGTGGATTTTTTACCATCCTAGTTACCAGGGAAGCCCCTCATCACTCCAAGATTAAGCTCTAAAAGGAGAGAAATACATTTTACTTACCTTTTATTAACCTTTACTGTCAATGACAATATTACCAATACCAGAATTCAACTCTTGAATCAGAGTCTGCTTTTCACATTATATGTTATTTCTTTTCAATTGATTTGTTTTCAAAAACTCCCAAGTCTGCTTCCAACTCATTCAGGTCATGTGATCTCTAGTCAAATCAATGTATTTCAGCCACAGAAACCCTTACTCCCTTGAGCAGTGTCTCTCATTTTTCCTCTAACACCATCTACTCATTTCTACCTTGGTATTCCACTCCTGCTTTTCTTGTGTCTGGAATTCTCTCCCTGATTATTTGAGTCCTACATTCACTTACAACTTAATTCCCATGTCTTTCTCACCTACTGAATATTATATATCTGCAATCTTGGGCCTTAGTGGGGAGAAATATCTTAGTGCTTTCTGTGCATTTCTTACCATACTGGTACTTACTAAGACCCCCGATGTATTTAACACTTAATTACTATTTGTTGAATTGAATCCAAATAATGTCCACCCAGGCAATTCCATGTTAATAAGGAAAGGATAGCATAGGAAAATACTAATATAGCATGAATAAGCTATAGTATTCATATCTCTAATTTTAGCCATAGGCACTGCAACTACTAGATCAGTATTCTTTTTTATTCTAAATCCTCATGGGCTTGACTAAAGAAGTTTAAATTACACCAGTGGATGTCAGTGGAATCACACAACAGGACTGAAACAATGAAATTAAATTTTGCATAATAGACTTCTTTGTTCCACATTATCTTTCAACAGTTGTTTCAGTTCAAGTAGTTAAAATGGCCACTGAGTACAGTAACTGTGAGTTTTATTAGGATTTCTGTGTATTTCTCTCTCTCTCTCTCTCTCTCTCTCTCTCTATATATATATATATATATATATATCAGATCAGATCAGTCGCTCAGTCATGTCCGACTCTTTGCGACCCCATGACTCGCAGCACGCCAGGCCTCCCTATCCACCACCAACTCCCAGAGTTCACTCAGACTACTCACATCCATCGAGTCAGTGATGCCATCCAGCTATCTCATCCTCTCTTGTCCCCTTCTCCTCCTGCCCCCAATCCCTCCCAGCATCAGAGTCTTGGGCTACAGTTCATAGGGTCACAAAGAGTTGGACTCGACTGAGCAACTAACACTATATATTATATAATATATATAATACACACACACATACACATACACACATGTATATGGTTTGTGTGTTTATCCAATGCCTACTTACCTGGTGTATCATCTTTAGCAATAACTTACTATTAGACTGTTTTTTCCTTATGAAAGTGAAGTGAAAGTGTTAGTTGCTCAGTCAAGTCCGACTCTTTGTGACCCCATGAACTGTAGCCCGCCAGGCTCCTCTGTCCATGGAGTTCTCCAAGTAAGAATACTGGAGCAGGTTGCCATTTCCTGCTCCAGGGGATCTTTAGAACCAGCAATCAAACTAGAGTTTCCCACATTACAGGCAGATTCTTTATCACCTGTACCACCAGGAAGTCCCTCATAAATCATATTTACAATCCCTCTGCCCAGTATCCTTCTTAAGCTACATTTCTAATACTCTTGGTTTAGTCCCATCGCTTCAAAATCTTCCCAGTTTCAAGTCTCAACTTAATTCTTTCCTTCTCCATCAAGTCCATAGTACTACCTTCCACTCCCCCATATTTATCACTCACTGATCCTACATCCTGTAGTAGGAATCACACAATTCAGTGCTGAACTGCGTAGTGTTTTCCATAGCTTTTTACTTGCTATGAGTATTTCTGTTTTGTTTTTATTATCTTATACATTGTCAGTACTTCTAAAACTTAGCTTTTTATCCCTCATTTTTTTCAATCTGAATGAAAAGAATGCATGCAATTAAATTCCTGTTGGCTGATTATTAATTAGTACTTTCTTAGCTAATAAAAATAAAGTTTACCAAAGTTGAAAATAAATAGGAATGTAGTGATGCTGCTAGGAAACAAAAAAGATGTCATCATTCTGTTATTATTATAGTGCATTATGTAAATTATAGCATTTATTTGGAAAGAAAAACAATTGGTGATGATACTACCCGAAAATTTCTATTATTCATTGTGTATTTTTTCTTATATAATCACTAGTATTTAACTTATTTATTAACGGTCAGCTTTTATTTTATTAAAAAAACCCTCTATTGATGTGAGTTATAGTATTGATTTCTGCAAATAGACTAATCATCTATTTGAATTATGGAAGACTGCACTGATCTTGTCTTGTTCTGTTTACAAGCTTCTTTTAAATCAATCTTTCAGATACTCAGCAGTCATATTATTACCAATCTCACTTTAAAAGGATTTACACTCTTCTATGCCAATTTACATTCAGGTGTAAAATGTCAAAGACAAATTTGAGTAGAGAAATTGGTGGAAGCAATTCAATATTACTGTGTTTAAAAAGAGATTACTGGTTGTATTCATATTCATTGTATTTCAGCAGGATTCTGACTTGAAAATCAGAACATTAGTCAATTCTATAATGACATAGTACCTAGAGGACTATAAAGAGAAATTCAGGGCAGATCAATAGTATTATGTAAACAACAAATTTCATTAATAATATAAATATAATATTTGGAAAACATTATCAAATCAAAGGTATTCCATGTTTCCGCTAGAGCACTAAAAGTATAATTAGAATTAAAAGTTTGATAAATGAATATTATGAGCATTGCATCCAATATATTGGGAAAGAAGTGTATTTTTGAGCCTTATTAGATCCATCTGTGGAGAAGGAAATGGCAACCCACTCCAGTATTCTTGCCTAGAGGATCCTGTGGACAGAGGAGCCTGGTGGGTTGCTGTCCATGGGGTCACACAGAGTCGGACATGACTGAAGCAACTTAGCATGCATGCATGCATTGGAGAAGGCAATGGCAACCCACTCCAGTATTCCTGCCTGGAGAATCCCAGGGACAGAGGAGCCTGGTGGGCTGCCATCTATGAGGCTGCACAGAGTCGGACACGACTAAAGCGACTTAGCAGCAGCAGATACTTCTAAGATATAAATAAAGACTCTTAAGATAAAATTTAACTCTAGTCTATACCATCAAGTTATATCTGTGCCACTTAGAAAAACATTAATGTATAAAGAGGGTCAATGGTCATTTGAAAGGAATCATCACTAGGAAACCGAAATTGTCAACACAGAGCAACATGCTAGTCAAATATTCTTGACCTCAATAGAAGATTTTATGCAACTTGCTATTCATATTTGGACCATCTGTAAAGTAAGGTACAAATTAGAGTTGTTTTAAGGCTGCCAAGATTTTTATTACAGAAAATGTTTGTGATAAGTTTCAATAGCAGCCCTGCTTTATGACAGAAACTGAGGGAAGCAAAGGGAACTCTATACCCAAGGTCTGTATGTAGGTCTCGCTAGAGGGAAAAACATACCATTGGCAGAGTGGTGGGCTATTAGGGGTCTCTCAGTAATAACAGAAACTTGGATGAGGTGGTCTATAATGGCATTTTCTTCAAGTTTTAATGCTTTATGTGGTGTCCTTTATAAGTCATCCCATGAGCTTAGTGCCTGGCATGGATCTAATCTCGGAAGTCAAATTTCTAATAAAAATATGCAATTATTCTTTTTTGAATAACGTATTTGTGGAGATAGTCTAAGGCTTATATTTACATGAAATATGGTAAAAGCTACATTGTATTTCAAGTGCTCTAGCATGTGTCTTCCTTAGGATATTATTTTACTTAGTACATAAGCTAACTGATCACTGGGGACTTTGTTTCCTCTGAGTAGTTGTTGCTTGGCAAAGAGACATATGGTTGCATGCATTTAAATTCTTCATTAAAAATGTTTACAGGAGGGAAAAAGTAATATTCTCCAAAATGGCAAACATTATAGATGGTTGCAGAACTCAGCTTCAAAGAGTTTTATATCATTACACGACTACTTAGAAATAAACATTATGCCTAAACAAGTTGTTTATACAAACGGCAAGTAACTCACTTCCCTGAATAAATATTTAGGTTGAAAGTATTCCCCAAGCATTACTCTAATTTACATGGGGTAGAAGGAGAGAGTGTATTTAATCATACAATTATACAGAATCTTAAGGAAGAGAGGATGTTTTATTGGTGTTTTACTGTTTTAGTTGAAAAGCTATAGATTATTTTGTTAGTTCTGTGGTTAAATGTGACTGTATTTGTTTTCAGCAATTAAATAATTTGATTTAGAGTTTGATCTTAGTTAATGTGCCGTCCACTTCAGCAGTCATAGTTGGCAACACAGTTTTCATTCTGAGGTTGGTATGAGTAATTGAAGTGTTCCTCCTACCATCTTCTGCTGGTCGCTCCTGTTCATACAAAAGAAGTCAGAATGCTAAGAATGAGTGACAAAGCTAGACCAATAAATAGGCCAATACAACAGCTCTTGGGGATGCTGAAACCCTGTCTTGTATAAAAAAATATACTTTAAAAGGAGCCAGTTTGTCTAGAGAACAATAAAAAGTAGTGGTTGAAATATTTGTGAAAGAAGGAGGTGGTATTACTCTTTTTTATCTCAAAAAAAAAAAAAAAAGAAGAAGAAGAAGAAGAAGAACTTCAGGTAAAGTCCCAGGCACGAAGCTAGATAAGCATTTGAATGAAGCACAGAGGATGTTGGACACTGGAATACCAGAGGGAGCTCTGATCTGGTTAAGGGTCTAACTGACGTTCACATTAGCAGTGGAATCATAGCAGTAAGTTTCTTTCCTTTTGAAATTTATGGTCCAGTGAAGATACCAAATAGAGAAACATCTCCTAATAGTCAGGGACAGAAATTTAATCAAGAGTGTGCCATCAGCTGAACTCCAGTTTTTCCACTTAGATTGCCTATCCGCCTGCTTTAAAAATAATGGTACACACATTACCCTAGGCATGGTTCCTTTTTTTAGACTTCTTCGGCTTAATAAATACCTGTCAAATTTACTTCAGTCCCCAGATAAAGCTCAGTAGTCATGCCATGAGTTCTGATGTTATAGTTTAGAATATAGGTCATTACCAACTCAGCTCCTGATTTCTAAATATCTGCTTAGCATGGCATTCAAGGCCATTTATGACCTTTGAAACAAGACAAAACAAAACACCAGAGTATCTCTAATCTCAATTCCAATTACTCTCATTAATGTTTTCTACAATCCTGCCAAATAAGTGACTCAACCTTTTTCATTTTCAAGCTTTATATGAAGGTTATACAAGTCAATATTTTAAAAGGTAGGGAAAATGATCTGGAAATATATTATAAATAAATAGAAAATTAACAAGAGAATTCCCCATACTCTGCTCCAACACATATACACATACACACCTTTCCTTTAAATAAAATAGACAACAGAGAACAATAAATTCCCGTTATGTGGGAAAAGACTTTAAAGTTAAAATTAAACAGATACAAATCAAAACATTAGGGCTGTATTTTAACTTCAGATAGAAAATATTTTTATTATTTTCTATTGTTAACCAGGACATTAATTGCAACACAAGGAGACATTCTCACACTATTAATAGAAATGCAATGGGGGTATTTATTTGGTCAGCCACTTTGGGGTATATTTTTAATCTTTAAAAAAAAAAAAAAAAAAAAAAAAAAATAATTTTAAATTTATACACCACATATATATGCAGTATAAACATGATATTCTACATGTTTCAATGCCATTCTCCCAAATCTTCCCACCCTCTCCCTCTCCCACAGAGTCCATTAGACTGTTCTATATATCTGTGTCTCTTTTGCTGTCTCGTATACAGGGTTATCGTTACCATCTTTCTAAATTCCATATATATGCATTAGTATACTGTATTGGTGTTTTTCCTTCTGGCTTACTTCACTCTGTATAATAGGCTCCAGTTTCATCCACCTCATTAGAACTGATTGAAATGTATTCTTTTTAACGGCTGAGTAATGCTTTCTTATCCATTCATCTGCTGATGGACATCTAGGTTGCTTCCATGTCCTGGCTATTATAAACAGTGCTGCGATGAACATTGGGGTACACGTGTCTCTTTCCCTTCTGGTTTCCTCAGTGTGTATGCCCAGCAGTGGGGTTGCTGGATCATAAGGCAGTTCTATTTCCAGTTTTTTAAGGAATCTCCACACTGTTCTCCATAGTGGCTGTATTAGTTTGCATTCCCACCAACAGTGTAAGAGGGTTCCCTTTTCTCCACACCCTCTCCAGCTACACCCAGTTTATATGCAGAGTACATCATGAGAAATGCTGGACTGGAAGAAACACAAGCTGGAATCAAGATTGCCAGGAGAAATATCAATAACCTCAGATATGCAGATGACACCACACTTATTGCAGAAAGTGAAGAGGAACTAAAAAGCCTCTTGATGAAAGTGAAAGTGGAGAGTGAAAAAGTTGGCTTAAAGCTCAACATTCAGAAAACGAAGATCATGACATCCGGTCCCATCACTTCATGGGAAATAGATGGGGAAACAGTGGAAACAGTGTCAGACTTTATTTTTCTGGGCTCCAAAATCACTGCAGATGGTGACTGCAGCCATGAAATTAAAAGACGCTTACTCCTTGGAAGGAACGTTATGACCAACCTAGATAGCATATTCAAAAGCAGAGACATTACTTTGCCAACAAAGGTCCGTCTAGTCAAGGCTATGGTTTTTCCAGTGGTCATGTATGGATGTGAGAGTTGGACTCTGAAGAAAGCTGAGAGCAGAAGAATTGATGCTTTTGAACTGTGGTGTTGGAGAAGACTCTTGAGAGTCCCTTGGACTGCAAGGAGATCCAACCAGTCCATTCTGAAGGAGATCAGCCCTGGGATTTCTTTGGAAGGAATGATGGTAAAGCTGAAACTCCAGTACTTTGGCCACCTCATGTGAAGAGTTGACTCATTGGAAAAGACTCTGATGCTGGGAGGGATTGAGCGCAAGAGGAGAAGGGGATGACAGAGGATGAGATAGCTGGATGGCATCACTGACTGGATGGATGTGAGTCTGAGTGAACTCCGGGAGATGGTGATGGACAGGGAGGCCTGGCGTGCTGCGATTCATGGGGTTGCAAAGAGTCGGACATGACTGAGTGACTGAACTGAACTGACACCCAGTTTGATGTTTGTGTATGTAGAGTTCTGTGAATTATAACTTGTATGTTGGTTCTTAAACATAGCATCATATTCAGGGAAAAAATTAGTTCTAATTCTCTTCCCAAACTCCTTTATGCTATCATTTACAGTTACTCCTTTCCCCACTCATAACTCTGGGAAACATCAGCAGTTCTAGAATGTCATATAAATGGAATCATACAGTATGTAACCTTTGAGATGGGCTTCCTTCACTTAGCATAATGTCTTTAAAATTCAACCAAACGTATAGACAATACTACTCAGCAGTACTCTTTTGAAGAATGAGTTGTCAATTTTTATGAAGTCCAATTTATCAGTTGTTTTTAATGTTTCATAATTTAAATTTTCGAAGGAACTTTGTGTGTACTTCAAGAAAGCAATAATTTCCCCCATGTTTTCTTTTAAAGTTTTGTACTTTTAGATTTTGGTCTTTAATTCATTTTGAGTTAAGTTTTGTGTGTTGGGTGCGTTGTGTTCGCCACATCCTCCTGCCCTCACCATTTGGATACCCTGTTTATTTAGGGTTATTTTTTTCCCAAAAGAGTCTCCTTTCTCTATTTTAATTGCCTTGATTCTTTTGTCACAACTCAGTTGAACATACATGTGTTGATGTGTTTCTTGACTCTATTCTGTTGCACTGATCTATGGAACAGAATTTTAAGAATTCCAAACTGTCTTGGTTACATGATAGCTTTATAATAAGTCTTGAAATCAGGTATTCTAAACCTTTAAACTCAGTTGTATTCTAAGATTTCTATTTTTACTTTTAGCTGTTCCTTTTCTGCAGGAAATCCTCCCAAACCAGGGATCCACCCTGGGTCTCCTGCATTGCAGGCAGATTCTTTACTATCTGAGCAACCAGGGAAGCCCCTTGTTTACTTTTGAAGCTTTTAAAAAACATTTTAGCAACTGTATTTTTCAGTTTTAAAATTCTGACTCTGTTTTTAATTTCAGTTTTTTTGATTTGAACACTTATCTTACAATTCTATTGGAGAAGCAAATGGCAACCCATTCCAGTATTCTTGGCTAGGAAATCCCATGGACAGAGTCTGAGCCTGGTGGCTACAGTCTGTGGGGTCACAGAGAGCCAGACATGACTTAGCAACTGAGCACACATATACAATATAAACTCAATTATATATATAGATAGTATATATATGATCATTTTCTTTATCTACTCATCCATTGATGGACACTTAGATTGCTTCCAAATCTTGACTATTTTGAATAATACTATTATGAATATTGGAGTGAAATACCTCTTTGAGACTTTCTGGATTGGCAGGGCTTTTTTCAGTATTTTGAATACAGCATGTCACTCCCATCTGTCATTCAAAGTCTCTGCTGAAAACTCTTCTCATGATCTTATGGGGGTTCCCTTGTCATGTGACAAGTTGTTTTTAATTTTTCATAATTTTAATTGTGTGTGTTGGTGTGGGTCTCCTTGGGTTCTTATTTGGAACATTTAGGACTTTCTGGATTTGTATATCTGTGTTTTTCCCAGATTAGGGAAGTTTCCAGACATTATTTCTTTGAATAAACTTTCTGCGCATTTCTCTCTCTCTCTTATTCTGGAATTGATATAATGCAAATGTTGATCTGCTGGCTGATATACCATGATTTTCTTAAGCTGTCTTCACCCTTTTTTGCTGTTTTTTCTTTTACTCTTCTGACTGGATGAATTAAACTGCCCTGTCTGAGTTTGCTCATCGTTTCTTCCACTTCATGTAGTCTGCCATTGAATCCCTCTATTGAATTTTTCAGTTCAGTTATTGTATTATTCAACTGTGACTTATGTTTGATTCTTTCTTACATTTCCTACTTCTTTGTTGAAATTCTCACTTAGTTCATGCATTGTTCTCTGATCTTGGTGAGCACATTTATGACCATTATTTTGAACTCTTTATTAGGTAAATTATGTGTCTCCATTTTATTAAACTCTGTTTCTGGAGTTTTATCTTATTCTTTTGTTTGGAAAATTTTCTCTCTTCTTCATTATCCTTGTTGCTCTTGGTTGGTTTCTGGCCTTAGATAAAACAGTCACCTTTCCCAGTCTTACTGGAGTCTTCCTGTGTAGAGATGAACTCTATTATTTAGCCCAGTCTGAGCTCTAGGCTGTCTCTCAAATCATTTCATTGTGTAAACTGCCTTTTTCTATTGTTGTTTTAGTGGCTCCCAGTAGTGGAAGCTGTGTCAAAACCTGTCATTGTCTTAAAATACAGAATATCAGTCAGCACTGAAATGCAGGTTGATTGTAAAAGAGACCCTTAGGCAGCAGCTTTTAAAGTATTCAGTTCAGTTCAGTCTCTCAGTCATGTCCGACTCTTTGCTACCCTATGAATCGTAGCACGCCAGGCCTCCCTGTCCATCAGAACTCCTGGAGTTCACTCAAACTCACGTCCATCGAGTCGGTGATGCCATCCAGCCATCTCATCCTCTGTGATCCCCTTCTCCTCCTGCCCCCAATCCCTCTCAGCATCAGAGTCTTATCCAATGAGTCAACTCTTCGCATGAGGTGGCCAAGGTACTGGAGTTTCAGCTTCAGCATCATTCCTTCCAAAGAACACCCGGGGCTGATGTCCTTTAGGATAGACTGGTTGGATCTGCTTGCAGTCCAAGGGACTCTCAAGAGTCTTCTCCAACACCACAGTTCAAAAGCATCAATTCTTCTGCTCTCAGCTTTCTTCACAGTCCAACTCTCACATCCATACATGACCACTGGAAAAACCATAGCCGTGACTAGACGGACCTTTGTTGGCAAAGTAATGTCTCTGCTTTTGAATATGCTATCTAGTTTGGTCATAACTTTTCTTCCAAGGAGTAAGCGTCTTTTGATTTCATGGCTGCAGTCACCATCTGCAATGATTTTGGAGCCCCCAAAATAAAGTCTGACACTGTTTCCTATTTCAGGGAAAGACTTGAAAATGGCCAGTTCTGTCTATTCCCTCTGCGTTGAGCCCTGGGAGATAGATGGTTAGTAACCATTTGTTATAGTCGTGTGGGACTATACTGAACACAGTTCTGCTTTGAGTGGGCCAGAGGGAGAATGTGGAGATGGCAACCTGCTGCCCATGGAGAAGCTGAGAACTCTGTGTCCTCTTCCGAATGTCATTACACTGGGTGTGGGGTTTTTGGTAAGTGTGTCTCAGCCTTTCCTATCCATATTGATGTAGATTTGTTTTCATTTGCCCAATGTGTAGGAGTCTCTTGGCTATCTTCTGGATTTCTTTCAGAGGAATTTGTTCCACATGTAGCTGTAGCTGTTGATTTCTTGTGTCCATGGGAAGAGGTAATTTCAAGAGCTTCCCATGTTACCATATTGGATCATAACTCCATATTTTCTGTTTTTAATGTCTATTATTCTGTTGAGGAGACTTCTTTTTTATTCACTTTAAATATTTTTCATTTATCTAATGAGACTCAGTTATAATGGACTATAAAGACTTTGACTAGTAGTTTTAACATCTGGGATATCTCAGGGTTTTTATCTCTTGATTATCTTTTCGCTTGATATTTCCCTTGACATTTTCTGCTTCTTTTTATGTCACATGATTTTGGATTGTGTCTTGGATGTTGTTCAGACTCAGAGTCCTGTTGTAGGTCTCAGAATATGTTGTTTGCGTGTTAACAGGCCATCAAGCTGTCTAGGGTTGACTATACATCTGTTTGTGTCTTCTGTGGGCAGTCAGTCAGATTTCAGTTAAAATCTCTTAAGTCTTCTGTATCATGGCTTAGGTCCATCTTGTAAATGCGTTATTGAGGGTTTAGGCTGAGCCTTGTAAGGATTCATATTGAGAATTAGGCAGTCTCCTGGAGATTTCTCTCTTTCAGACTTCTTAACACCCCCCGCCCCAAACTATCTGTTCATAGAGCTCTTTTCCTGATTCAGTTCAGTTCAGTCACTCAGTCATGTCCGACTCTTTGCGATCCCATGGACTGCAGCACGCCAGGCCTCCCTGTCTATCACCAACTCCTGGAGTCCACCCAAACCTATGTCCATCAAGTCAGTGATGCCATCCAATCATCTCATCCTCTGTCGTCCCCTTCTTCTCCTGCCCTCAATCTTTCCCAGCATCAAGGTCTTTTCCAATGAGTCAGCTCTTCACATCAGGTAGCTAAAGTATTGGAGTTTCAGCTTCAACATCAGTCCTTCCAATGAACACCCAGGACTGATCTCCTTTAGGATGGACTGGTTGGATCTCCTTGCAGTCCAAAGGAGTCTTTTCCAATACCACAGTTCAAAAGCATCAATTCTTCAGCACTCAGCTTTCTTTGTAGTCCAACTCTCACATCCATACATGACTACTGGAAAAACCGTAGCTTTGACTATATGGACCTTTGTCAGCAAAGTAATGTCTCTGCTTTTTAATGTGGTCTAGGTTGGTCAAAACTTTTCTTCCAAGGAGTAAGTGTCTTTTAATTTCATGGCTGCAGTCACCATCTGCCATGATTAAAAAATAAAGTCTGTCACTGTTTCCACTGTTTCCCTATCTCTGTGCCATGAAGTGATGGGACCAGATACCATGATCTTAGTTTTCTGAATGTCGAATTTTAAGCCAACTTTTTCACTCTCCTCTTTCACTTTGAGCAAGAGGCTCTTTAGTTCTTCTTCACTTTCTGCCATAAGGGTAGTGTCATCTGCATATCTGAGGTTATTGATATTTCTCCTGGCAATCTTGATTCCAGCTTGTGCTTCCTCCAGCCAGCATTTCTCATGATGTACTCTGCATAGAAGTTATATAAGCAGGGTGACAATATACAGCCTTGACATACTCCTTTCCCAATTTGGAACCAGTCTGTTGTTCCATGTCCAGTTCTAACTGTTGCTTTCTGACCTGCATACAGATTTCTCAGGAGGCAGGTCAGGTGGTCTGGTATTCCCATCTCTTTAAGAATTTTCCAGAGTTTGTTGTGGTCCACACAGTCAAAGGCTTTGGCACAGTCAATAAAGCACAAGTAGATGTTTTTCTGGAACTCTCTTGCTTTTTTGATGATCCAACAGATATTGGCAATTTGATGATCTCTGGTTCCTCTGACTTTTCTAAATCCAGCTTGAACTTGTGGAAGTTCAGGTTTTTTAAAGCCCACAATGACACATTACTGTGTGACTGGGACCTTTCTTAAGGAGTTACCTAGTCATGCTCACTTTGCTTGCCACATGATAAGTCAGTGAATCCAAGATGCGGTATTCGGAAGAGAAAGGGACTTAATTTGGAAGCCAGCTGACTGAGAAGATAGCAGTCTCGTGCTTCAAAATAACCATCTTGTCAGGGCCTGGATGCCAGATTCTTTTAATGATCAGACATGGAGGGAGGTGAGGAAACAAAGTAAAAAGATCATTGGATTTCTGCAAATGTCTCCTAGAATGGCAAGCCTCGGATAGAGGATGTATTAGTTTCACTTCCTTACAGTCATTTCATGGGTGGTGTGAAATGGAATACCTCCTGTTATATCAACAAACAAAGATGTCACATTTATCTGTGATTCTGGCCTCCCCACAAGTGAATTTATGGGCCATGCTGGTAAGTAGCAGAAGAGAAATGCAGGGCATTGTGCCATTTGCCACACAAAGAATTCAAGAGAGTTACAGTCCTTCACAGGGCTTCCCAGATGGCACTAGTGGTGAAGAAAAAGTGAAAGTGAAAGTAGCTCAGTTGTGTTTGACTCTTTGTGACCTAATGGACTATACAGTCCATGGAAATCTCTAGCCCAAAATACTGCAGTGGCTAGCCTTTGTCTTCTCTAGGAGATCTTCCCAACCCAGGGATCGGATCCTGGTCTCCCACGTTGCAGGTGGATTCTTTACCAGCTGAGCCACAGAGGGAGCCCACCTGCCAATGCAGGATATGTAAGAGACATCGGTTCAATCCATGAGTCAGGAAGATCCCCTGGAGGAGGGCATGGCAACCCACTCCAGTATTCTTGCCTGGAGAATCCCATTGACAGAGGAGCCTTGTGGGCTACAATCCATAGGGTCGAACAGAACCTGGAGGAGGGCATGGCAGCCTACTCCAGTATTCTTGCCTGGAGAATCCCATGGAAACTGGTGGGCTACAGTCCATAGGGTAGCACAGAGTAGGACATAACTGAAGCAATTTAGCATGCATGCACACACAGTCCTTCACAGGTGGGCAGGGTCAGGTTATCTCCCTGAGGCAGGTCACTATGTATGCTTATAATAACAAAAGTGGAAAGATGGGGTTAAAGTCACAGAAGCAGATCCCGCATAAATTCAAAATTAACCCTTCCCAGTTACAAAGGTAAAGCTGGGAAAGAAAATAACAGATTGGTCATTTCTCTAAGGTTTTCATTCTCCTGAATGATCTCCCTCTGTTTATTGTAGAATTTTCAACCAGGTAGTTGACTAGGTAGCGACCCCATGGACTATACAGTCCATGGAATTCTCTAGGCCAGAATACTGAAGTGGGTAGGTGCTACCTTTTCCAGGGGTTCTTCCCAACACAGGGATCGAATCCAGGTCTCCTGCATTGCAGGCGGATTCTTTACCAGCTGGGCCATCAGGGAAGCCCAACTAGGTAGTTAGATGTTGATTTTTGTGTTTTATACAGAATTTTTAGTTTCAATAAGAGGAAAGGATGGGCATTAGGGTGCTTTGCCATCCTACTAGAACCAACTCCTTCCTCTTTGGATAATTATTTTTTAAAATAAATGATAAAAAATGTTTCTACAATTGAACCATTTAATTAAGGATACATCAGTTGAAATCTAGATGTATAGATTGTAAATCTATTTATTTTTCTGAAATGGCCACCTTTTTTTTTTTCTGTTTTAACCTGGATTTTAAATTTGGGGAAAGTCAGAGCTATTTCAAAGCCCCTAAATGCATATTTCTGTGCAATTTCCTAATCTTTAAATGTCAAGTTATCAAGCTGCTCTCTGATGAGGCTTTTGCTAATTCTTAATTCAGATTTGCTCTCTAGTGATTTACTGAGTACTAAATAGGAAAGATTCTACTAGTGTTTTGAACAAGGATTGCCTTTTTGCATTGTCTGCTATTTGCTCTGACTTTGACTTTAGTTACAGCCAGTTCACTAGTAGGGTCTGCCTCCTGTTCCTTCACACTTGATTGTGTTTATTGCCACTTACTGTGGGGTGTTCTTTCATTAAATCCTTGGTAGTATATTGATAGCTTACCTCCTCACAACCAAAACCTACCGTAAAGGCTTCATCAGTTTTTCAGATACTTACATTCTGCCTTATAGCTTTTCAGTCCACCTTTTTGCTGTGGCTGTTACTGACTGCCCCAAATGTAACCTGATAAGCCCCCTATTTTCCCAAGCCCTTCAAGTGAGGAACAGCAGCTTCCTCAGCCTTTCTAGAAGTGAGCTGCTTCCCTTTGCTTGGAGACCTACAAACTATCCTGGAGTGATAGCTACCTCACAAATGATGCTTATTGGCAACATTGTCCCTTCCCCCAACAATTGACTCAATATCATTAATTAAAATCAGAGGATAGCACAGACCAGGAAACAATAGACTGACCCAAAGGACTATAAGGTTTGGCTAATGTGTTCCAGCTGGAACTATGGTAACATATGTGGGAGACGATGTTGAGGGAATTGGACCAGAGCAGGGAGATACAAGGCTTGGAAGGGAGGACTGTATTGGCAGAATTCTTCTATGACTCATGGTCTAATATTCTGGCAAGGGCACTTGGAGTTGGCCCTAATATGCTGCTGGGACGGCTCCTTGAGGCATGGACACAATGGTGTGCAGTTAACTGGAGAGAGATGCTAGCACTGCCTTGGCAGAATATTAAGAAAGGGATTTGAAGGCTTGAGAAGGGAAGATTTTAGACTAGGTTTACTATATGAGAAGGGAGTACCCTCTAGCTGACTAGATTCCTCACCAGGGCCAGGGAGAAACTTCCTTCATTAAGACATCAAGAAATAAAGACCTGGGGAGTGTTTGCATTTCTGAAAAGCTTACAGGGGGTTGTTATCTCCTACTGTCAAGCCAGTGTTGACAGTAGGGGTCATTGCCATTTAACTAGGCTCTTCAGTGTTAGTTGAATAAATAGCCTTCTAAAATAGAAAAGGATCAAATGACAGAATTTATTTAAGGGCAACAAGATGTAAAATAGGCAGTAAAGTCAGAGTAGCAACCAGGATGCCTTGACTTGAGAGAAACTGTGTCGATGACTAATAGACCATTATGTTCTTAGAAATGAAATAGCAGCTGACTAGAGAAGGCAATGGCACCCTACTCCAGTACTCCTGCCTGGAAAATCCCATGGACGGAGGAGCCTGGTGGGCTGCAGTCCATGGGGTCACTAAGAGTCGGACACGACTGAGCGACTTCACTTTCACTTTTCACTTTCATGCTTTGGGGAAGGAAATGGCAACCCACTCCAGTGTTCTTACCTGGAGAATCCCAGGGACAGGGGAGCCTGGTGGGCTGCCATCTATGGGGTCACACAGAGTCAGACACGACTGAAGCGACTTAGCAACAGCAGCAGCAGCAGAGCTTTGCCTGAAATGTTTACCTAAAAATAATAATAAAAATCCAGGGCCAAAAAACAGAAGGATGATGTCAACCACTGCAATGGAAAAATCTTATCAATTACCAACTTCTAGAAATAACTGAGTTCTCATAGTCACAGCACATTGATTGAAGCAATGGCAAGTCCCTCATGACTGGCAATTAAAGTGAAATAAAATGAGGTATGACTGTCTAATGAAGGTTAAGTTATGGGGTCAGAATGACTACATGGCTTTTGACAAGATTTGATAGGTAAATTAAGGAAATAATGTTGAGATGAACTAAGTTCAGGTGTAAGAATTTGTCACTAAAATGCTCCATACTTCAAGTTAAACGTGGGATTTCTTTTATAGAGTTAAGCATACTATTTATTTGTAACATAAAAACATTACCTCTGTACTTAGAATTTAATCACATTCTTTTTCATTTGATATTTATGTTTTGTTTATTCCTAGAAAAAACAACTCTTCAAAGTTGAAGAGTAAGGTATATTATGATTTCTGTGCTTATGTAGGGGGAGGAACAAGCTATCAGATATCTCCGGATTTCTCTCTCCTTTTACTGAGTTTAATCTCTTACAACTTACTTGCAAAGATAATAACCAACTAAAAATATAATGGCAAAAATTAATCATTATAGAAATGACATCAACAATAGTTTTGACAATATTTCAGAATAAACGTAACAAAAGTGGCCAGGGCCTATGTGAAAATGGTTATAGAACTTGAGGCATGAAAGAAAACTTTCCTTCATACAAAAGCCTCAATATTTCAAACACTTAAATCATCCCCAAATTATGCATTTAAGTACATCTCATTCAAGACCCCAGGTTCTTTTTTTTTTTTTCCCAAAGAAAACCTAATATTATAATAATTTTGCCTAAAAGAATAGTGTAATCATGGCTTCCCTGGTGACTCAGACAGTAAAAAAATCTGTCTGCAAGGCAGGAGACATGAGTTCAATCCTTGGGTCAGGAAGATTCCCTGGAGAAGGGAATGGCTATCCACTCCAGTATTCTTGCCTGAAGAATCCCATGGACAGAAGAACCTGGCAGGCTACAGTCCACGGGGTCACAAAGGGTCAGACACAACCGAGCAACTATCACTCACTCATGTATATTGTGGCTAAAAAACCAAGTATTTTATAGAACTTGTGCTCTCCCTCTGACTTGGCCCCTTCACCTCATCCTGTCTAGCAAGCATTACGTTTTCCATTCCTCATTTAGAGTTTTCCTGAGAGATCAATGACTTTTACTTCAATCCCAATGTAGCAGTCCTCCCCTGAGCCTCTGACCCCTGTCAGCACTTCTGTTTCTATGTGCAATTTTAGATCAACCCTGATAGAACAAATGGGTTCACGATTCTACCCCACAGAGGTGAGAGCTATCCCCATTCAGGTCTCGCCAGGCATACCATCAAAAGGTTAAAGTGGTGTTTTGAAAGATATACATCAGATTGAAAGCTAATGTGGTTATTTGAAAGATATATGCCAGAAACCATGCTTTATGATGAATATACTAATTAAAAAGGAGTGATCAGGAGCTTACTTATAACTAGAAATTGTTTCACAAGAATTTAGATCCACAACATCCATTACAGTTTTCTATTTGTGCAATATTTATTTGACTCTTTTGCTCTGAAGATTGTCACATCTTCAAAAAAGTTAGCATTTGGCTATATTTGCTTTATCTTTTTTCCTTTCTTGCTTCCTATTTCTTTTCCCTAGAATCTATCCCTGATTACTTTAGGGTACGTGTCCTAAGTATAAAGGCATTTTTGCACATAATTTTCAGTATTGTATCACACCTAAGAAAATAACGTCAGTCAGCATTTAGTGCAATCCAAACTTTCCCAATTTTGGGAAACATTGTTTTTCCTTCTCAAAAACTTTTGTTCAGAGAAATATGGGGAGGAAATAACATTTTTATCTTGGTGTTACCTTCTGATGTTGTCTGGAGCAGATCTCTTTACTTCTCTCTGGTGGTTTTAATTTCTTATTTCTACACAGAGTTAGGACTAGGTGACTAGAAGACAGCCATGATGTGCGTTTGCCATCTTTTGTATAGGAATATCTCTGTGTGTTAACTATCTGTGTAGGGAGACTTGAGAAAATGATGCATGATGCCTGTCCTCTGACTCAAAAAAGAGGAAAGAATCTGATTTTTATTCCTAGTGCTCTGGGCAGATTTGAGTACTTATTTCAGATTTACCTTGATATAACAAATTGGTTACGCAATACCTCTCCACGGACTTTGAATCTCATCAAACTGCCAACAATAAACATTTTATATCTGGAGACACTTTGGACATTTGTGGCGTTTTTCTTTATATAAATTGAGTAATATACAGCTTAACTCCTTCCCATGGCTGACTGCAATGTCTTTAAAGCTTATGTTATTTTTTTGCATCATTTTTTAGTTCAATTCTTACTTTTGAAAGTGTCATTTTCCCCCATACCTTTCTTTCCAGATGCTTTTTAGAAAGGGTGCATTTCCTCCTTGCTAGAATATTTTCCTGAAAATGATATTGATGTCTACTTTTGTGATATGTGAATTTTTATTTTCTATGTCTTTTAAAAGGTTTTGGAATTAAAAAAAAAAACACAAAGAAGGAGAATAATTGCTAATTTTAGAATAGAATCATTTGGAGAAATGTCAAGGTTAATTTGCAGGAGAAATTAATGGTGAGACCATTGGACTGTGAAAATAAAAGGAGAAAATTTGACTTGGTTAAATATTCAGCTATGACCTTGTAGAATAGCCTTTCAATTTGGCACCTAAAAGACAGATCAGTGACCCAAATTGGACTCTTCTTATAAAAATTTTCTTAGGACTAGTGGAGTTAAATTATGATTTTCCTGAGAACCATCCTTTCCAACTTAAGGGCAATTATGTGATTTTTAAGTAGGCTCAGCTTTGGCTCGTGCAGCAACTGAGCCTCAAATTGAACTTTATACTTTGAGTATGGTAATAGGATTAAGTGGGAAGCTCTTAAGAGAAGCAAATAGTAACAGCAAACATAAGCTTGAAATATAATGATGCACATTACATTTTAATACAATACTTTAATGATATTTGAGCTTTGGCAAATATATTATAGCATTTCAGCATCTGAATGGATTGTTTGTTCTCGAGTGCTGTGTTTGTTACACAAAATCTTTATAAACCTTTATTAACTTTAATACTATAACTCGGAGTTCTACTAGAAAAAAGTACCTAATTTACACATGTAGAAAATGTGCTTCGCATTTCAAAAGATCATGGCAGGACTGCAATTTGTCTTGTTGTTCATGAATTCGAGATTCTACAAGCCCACGAATGGCATCCGGCTTCACCCGAGCGTACTGTTCTACGGCCTCTAGGGATGATGTCATTCTTCTCCCATGGCATCAGCTCCGCAGAAACTACACACCATTCATTGAAACCTTTGAAGTTCTTTGCACAACATGGACTAAGGGCTTTAGCATTTTTCTATTTTATTCAGTAAGCAGAGGTGAAGCATCTCTCTTCCTAGGTAAGGGGCTAAGAAATAAAAACCTCCATTATCCTCCTACTCTGCCCTTGGCATAATTGGGCACCAAAATACGTGTAATCTTAATGCATATACACAATTATAAAAGTTGGCTAATTATAGAGATTAGAATGTACACTAGAATGTTCCACTCAAACATCCAGTGGCCAGCTGGCAGTTCCTTTGTGCAGCAGCTGGTTTCTGATGTCCCTTTCTCCTAGATCACTGAGTTCTCTACCTTGACTGATGCTTAAAGGAGAAGTCTCTCTTGTCTATAAAAAACTTTTCATTACACTAATATTTCCCTAGTAGAGGGCAACATATGGACATGGAGGTAGAACTTTTGCTGTGCCTGCTGCTTAGATAGAAAACTTAACCACCTTGAGCTGCTAGTCTTGCATCTGAGATTATAAATCCATTTAAACTGGCATTTGCCTGTTGCTTCAATTCTTATTTCTTGACATTGCAGGGTGGTCTGTGGTCCCTATCTGGGAATGTTGCTGGGAACCCACTAAATAAGGCTTCTCAGGTTGTGTGCTCTTATTTACATTCCCAGACCAGTGTTCTCTCCATGCAAGCACCAATCTTCCATTGTGCTAAAGATGGGAACCTTTGCTTTCTCTAATAATAGGTTTTAAATCAGGAGTAAGAGAACTTTAACTCAGTCGGTGTGGAGGGCAGAGCAAACGGTGCGGTGAATAAACAAAGACCTAGAAGGCTTTTGTCAGCCTAAAATACTCCCTGCAATTGTTTGATAAAATAATAATAATTACAGCGACGGCTGACGCTTGTTACTGAAAACCTGTAATTTCTAACAGCTGTAGCGCGACCATGACAGCCACCAGCACATGTAAAATAAAATGTGCATTTCTCTGAACTGAGATTGCCCATATAATGCAAATACCCTTCTTATTGTACCTGCTTTATTAAACTAGTGATGTACCTGAAACACCATCAAGCTTTATACATTTTCAAAACTTATCTTTTGAGCTCTGAAGAAATTATGAAGCCAATGAATTATTTTAAGTAAATAAATTAATTGGGCTTGTCATAATATAGTTAAATGATATTGGTTATTTCATGGTTCAAATTATACAGACACTGCAAACCTATTATTAACAGTTATTCAATAGGCAGAACTTTCCCTTTCCCCCAGCATTAGTACTATTAAGTCATGATAGAAGGAGAGGGGGGTTGCATAGGTAATTTTCATAATAACCAACTAGTACATTACCAACTTTGCATTTCAACTGCCATTACAGTTTGTTAACGGAAAGAGGAGAACATCCACAGTTCACTTGTTAAATTTTGACAGATTTTATATTATTTAACATCATTTGCTAAATAAAAACATACTAAGTGCAAGGAAGACTTGGGGAAAGTAAAATCAATCAGGTACCTACCACAAGGAACATTAACTTATTACATGTTAACTTGAAATAAGAACTTTGAGACTGGAATAAACATATAACTATAGGCATTCAGAGATGACAGTTTTCCCTTTGAGATAGGAAAAGCTTCCAAAGGAAGAACCTGGGACTTGTGTGATTGCAAGTGATGACAGAAATAAACCCGGGTTAGTTTAAAACAAGAAATGTGATTTGTTTTGAGGGAGTTGTTTAGATATTTGGGGGTCAGAGTGAGGAGGAGGACAGAGCTTGGATAGAAAGTGAGCAGTATTCCTCAGTATTACAAGGAGGTGTTCAGGGCAGATAAGCCCATGGGTGGGCATAGCAGACCTTGTATTTAGCTGGTTCTGGCTGATTTTAAGAGGCAGAAATACAGAGGGAGGGAGGGAATCTGGGCGAAAGAGTGGTAGGGGCAAGAGTGTGGACTTGGGAGGCTTTAGGTGAGAATACGTGTTGTTCACTTGGGTGAGGCAATTACATGCATATTCTCAACATTCTCCAGTTTAGGGAAGAATGTGAATCTGGAGACAGAAGTAGTTCCATAGGTAAGTTTATATCAGAATATGGTTGTATTCCTTTAATTCTTTTTCCTCCAGGAGATTTTGATATTATTATATATGTAAATGTAAAATTGAGGACATCAATGAATTGAATTAAATCATTCCTAGGTTGGTGTGAAATCATAAATATGTTTGAAAACAATACTACATGCTGATTTTTTTCATAAACAATTTGATATCCCTTCATAACTGGGATGGAGCTACTTAGCTCAACAGGGAGGAAGAGAAAAAGCACAATGTTGTGGTCTCTGGTCCTGAGAAAAAATAGTGGTTGATTAAATGCCAGTTGGTTGTAAATGATAACCCGCATAAACAATGGGAAGTCATTATGCTTAAGCAGTGAATTCTAATTTAATTTTATGGCTTTTGGAATAAAATCCCCTTGGCCAGTCAGTAGAAGCTAAGGAATGGTGACTGAGCTGACTGTTTGGAGGGCTGTTTCTGGTGGCCAACTCTGATGTGACCTACCGCTGCAGCAAGTAACTGTCTATCCAGATTCTTTCCTCATTCTCCTGATGGAGTAATTTTCCTGTGTAATCATCAATGTATAGATCCTAAATTCATATAAAAGCCACACCACCAAATTTGTGTTTGATGTCCATGTGTTTCAGTTATCTACTGTGTTGCTGTACAGAAAAATTCTTCAAAACATAGTACCTTTATATATAAGAAGTTTGTATGTCAGGATTCTATCACGGCTTAGCTGTCTGATTCTTCTGCTTCATATGGTATTATGTGGGGTCCCTGGTGGTACCCAGTTGCTGTCTTGGACATTCTGAAGGAATCAAGACTTCTTTACTCACAGGTTTGGTGTTTTGATGGTAGTAGTTGAAAGTCTGGGCTCAGCTGGCCTCCTCTTTTTCTCCATGTAGTTGTAGGACCTCTTCATGTAGTCTCTTCAGTGGGATTTCAAACCTCTTACAAGGAGGCTCGGGTCTCCAAGAGATCAATGTGGGAACTGCCAGTCATCCTAAAGATGAGGTCTAAGGCTGGAATAGCGTGACTTCCACTGTGCACTTTTGGTTAAAATAGTCATAAGCCAGCCCAGATTGAAAAGGAAGGTAAATATAATTTATCTCTTGATGAGGATTTCCAAGCATCTGGCTCCTTTCAAGTACAAACAGAATATGCTAAGGAAAGGAATCTTCCCAAAATCCCAAACTGTGAATATGTGTAGTTACATGACCTTTTCAGGTCACTGGAAAATTATTACTTATGGTCAAACTATTCTTTCACCTCAGTGAACAAGTGCAGTCCTGCTGAACAAGCGCCGTCTAGAGAAGATTACTACTGGGTCAAATAACATTTTAAAAAGTAAGAGATCATTATAGATTTCTCCCTATGAAAATCTGATATACTGAACTGCTATTTCACTGGTACCTTGACCTCTGTTCCTTTTGTGAGCACTTGGATTGTGCTTGCCTTCTAAGGCAATTCCTCAACTATTTGCTTGATATTCATGTTCTTGGCTTTTCTCAAACACTAAATTCTATAGTTTATTTGTTGAATGTTGTAGATGTGTATCCCAGGCAACAGATGCAATATACCCTGTTGTCCTGGCAGCACACAAACTTTAAGTACTTCAGTGCTTCTCCTAACCCTGTTAAGATGGTTTTTTTGGCACTTACTGACAGTAAGTGCAGTAACATGAAAGATGCCTTTTGGCATTGATTTGGCTTTACAGTCAGAAGACCAAAAGAGACTACCTTTCAACATTGTGTGCTGGGATTGTTGATCTAATCTGATCTATACAGGGGCTCATATAATGATGCAAGTTGTGTTAGGCAGGCATCTGGAACTGTCTGGCTGAATGAAAGTTATTGGAAATCAGAACACATCAGGCAAAATTAGCATAGCAGTTAAATGGCGCCAATACAGGTGCAATATTGGCTGACTGCTAGAATATGTCCCATGGCCACACAATCACACTCAGTAAAAGAAGGAAAAGTTACATAGGAGTGGTGTGAGAACAGGAAATGTCATAGACTACTGATGAAGTAGCCATGATAGGGTGGAATTTATTCAAGCACTTACAAAACCTACCAAGATACATTTCTAAGTATTTTGAAACATTTTGGGTCAGAAGAGGAAAGACAGAATGAGAAGTGAAATGTAGTTTCTAAATTTTACTTTGGAATTTCTTTCTCTGCTTCTGTACTTCAATTCAATAAGCATTTACTGGGAACCTTTCTACACTGCTAATGGGAACATAAATTGGTACAGCTGCTATGGAAAACAGTATGGAGGTTCCTTAAAAACTAAAAATAGAACAGTCACATGATCCAGCGATTCATATCTGGAGAATATCATATTTTGAAAAGATACACGCACTCCCAATGTTCCCTGTAGCACTATTCACGATAGCCAATGCATGGAAGCAGCCTAAATGTCTATCAACAGATGAATGGGTAGAGAACATGTGGTACATGTAGACAGTGGAATATTACTCAACCATGAAAAACAATGAAATAATGCCATTTGCAGCAACATGGATGGACCTAGAGGTTACCACACTAAGTGAAGTAAATCAAAGACAAATATCATATGATATTACTTATGTATGAAATCTAAAAAACTGATACAAAGGAACTTATTTACAAAACAGAAACAGACACACAGAGTTTGAAAACAAACTTCTGGTTACCAAGGGAAAAGTGGGGGAAAGGGAAAAGTAAGAGGTTGGGATTAACATACACATACTACTATATATACAACATACAATCAACAGGGACCTACTGTATTATTATACAGTAGGAACTCTACTCAATACCTCGTAATCATCTATGTGGGAAAAGAAACTGAAAAAGAATATATATATATATATATATATATATACACACACACACACACACACACATATACATATATGTATAACTGAATCACTTTGTACACCATCAACTAACACAACATTGTTATAGTTCAGTTCAGTGCAGTTCAGTTCAGTCGCTCAGTCGTGTCTGACTCTTTGGGACCCCATGAATTGCAGCACCCCAGGCCTCCCTGTCCATCACCAACTCCCGGAGTTCACTGAGACTCATGTCCATCGAGTCAGTGATGCCATCCAGCCATCTCATCCTCTGTCGGCCCCTTCTCCTCCTGCCCCCAATCCCTCCCAGCATCAGAGTCTTTTCCAATGAGTCAACTCTTTGCATGATGTGGCCAAAGTACTGGAGTTTCAGCTTTTGCATCATTCCTCCCAAAGAAATCCCAGGGCTGATCTCCTTTAGAATGGACTGGTTGGATCTCCTTGCAGTCCAAGGGACTCTCAAGAGTCTTCTCCAACACCACAGTTCAAAAGCATCAATTCTTCTGCTCTCAGCTTTCTTCACAGTCCAACTCTCACATCCATACATGACCATAGGAAAAACCATAGCCGTGACTAGACGGACCTTTGTTGGCAAAGTAATGTCTCTGCTTTTGAATATGCTATCTAGGTTGGTTATAACTTTCCTTCCAAGGAGTAAGTGTCTTTTAATTTCATGGCTGCAGTCACCATCTGCAGTGATTTTGGAGCCCCCCAAAATAGTCTGACACTGTTTCCCCATCAATTTCCCATGAAGTGATGGGACTGGATGCCATGATCTTAGTTTTCTGAATGTTGAGCTTTAAGCCAACTTTTTCACTCTCCACTTTCACTTTCATCAAGAGGCTTTTTAGTTTCTCTTCACTTTCTGCCATAAGGGTGGTGTCATCTGCATATCTGAGGTTATTGATATTTCTCCCGGCAATCTTGATTCCAGCTTGTGCTTCTTCCAGCCCAGCGTTTCTCATGATGTACTCTGCATATAAGTTAAATAAGCAGGGTGACAATATACAGCCTTGACGTACTCCTTTTCCTATTTGGAATCAGTCTGTTGTTCCACGTCCAGTTCTAACTGTTGCTTCTGGACCTGCATATAGGTTTCTCAAGAAGCAGGTCAGGTGGTCTGGTATTCCCATCTCTTTCAGAAATTTCCACAGTTTATTGTGATCCACACAGTCAAAGGCTTTGGCATAGGCAATAAAGCAGAAATCCATGTTTTTCTGGAGCTCTCTTGCTTTTTCCATGATCCAGCGGATGTTGGCAATTTGATCTCTGGTTCCTCTGCCTTTTCTAAAACCAGCTTGAACATCTGAAAGTTCACAGTTCACGTATTACTGAAGCCTGGCTTGGAGAATTTTGAGCATTACTTTACTAGTGTGTGAGATGAGTGCAATTGTGTGGTAGTTTGAGCATTATTTGGCATTGCCTTTCTTTGGGAGTTAACACAATAAAAAACAAAAAATTAAAATAAGAAACAAGCATTTATTAACTTACACCAGTTGAACATGTTTTCCGTTATTTGTACATTCCATGGGATTTACTGAGACATTGCTACATATGAGGCACAGAGCCAGGAGCTAGATACTTGCTGGTGAGCAAAAGTAGGCACAGTTTCAGGCTCAAGGGAGCTTTTAGACTACTTAGGGAGATAAGTAAATAAATAGTATATAATTGCAATTGAGATAAGTGTTAGTAATATTAATGGGTACCTAAATGCTCATATTTTAAAATCTCCACATTTCAGAGTGTTTACATGATAAAAAGTTGGTTTCTTACTCATTCTATAGCTCAGCATGGTTGTTCCTGTATTACGCAGCAATCTAGGTAGCTCTTTATGGGCAACAACTCAGGAACAGAAGTACCATTCATCTTACAACTCAGCTCTTTTCCAGAACTTAACTTCAGTTCACATTCTGTTGTTCACAATTTGGTCACATGATCAAGGTGGGGGTGGGGACAGAAAATAGAATTTAGTTGTGTGTGCCAAGGAGGAGAATAACTTTTAACCATCTACCAAATTCTGTGAATGAAAAGAACATGTGCTTTCAGATGTGATAAAGAAAACAAGTATAAGACAATATCATCATGAAACTTACAGTTTTGTTGGTGAAATATGCTAATGAAATATTTAAATAATACTGCAAGGCAATCTGCATTGGAATGAAATAGAGTATCAGAGGAGAAATATTTTGCCATTTTTGAATATAATCCCATTCTTTATGTTAAAAAAAAAATGGAAGTCCAAGCTTTTGTGATCCAGGAACATGGGATATCTTTCCATTTGTTTGCATCTTTAATTTTTTAAAAATCAAAGTCTTATAGTTTTTATTGTATAGATTTTTCACTTCGTTGGGTAAATTTATTCTTAAGTATTTTATTGTCTTTTTTGCTTTTTAGAGTGAGATTATTTTCTTTGTCAGATATTTCATTGCTAGTTTATAGAACTATAATTGATTTCTGTATATTGATTTTATATTATGCAACTCAGCTGAGTTTATTAATTCCAACAGTTTTCTAGTAGAGTCTTTAGGATCTTCTATATATAAGAGCATATCATCTTCAAACAAAGGCAACTTTATTTCTTCCTTTCTGATTTGATTGCCTTTATTTTCTTGCTTTATGTCTCTAGCTAGGACTTCCAGTACAATGTTTAATAAGAGGAGTGATAGTGGGCACTCTTGTAAAAGTATTAAGTTGATGCAAAAGTAATAGTGGTTTCAGATCCTGAATTTTAAATCATTATAACTAGGCTTAAACACATCTTTATTAATCAAAATAGGAACCATTACAATCAACACATTTCTGCCAATGAGAACTAAGTTTGTTTATTTGTGTAGCATAAAAATCCTTGTTTTGAGATTCTTGGAAAGCATTTTTCTGTGACCTGATGGTTGTGAAAACATTTTCCCTGCAAAAATGCTGTTGAGATGCTTGAAGAAGTGGTAGCTGGTTCGAGAGAGGTCAGGTGCATATGGTAGATGAGGCAAAACTTTGTAGTCCAATCCATTAAACTTTCGAAGCATTGGTTGTGTGGTGTGCGGTCGGGCATTGCCATGGAGAAGTGGACCCTTTCTGTTGACCAATGCTTGCTGCAGGCATTGCAGTTTTCAGTGCGTCTCATCTTCTTACTGAGCATTCCTCTCAGATATAATGCTTTCACCAGGATTCAGAAAACTGTAGTGGCTCAGGCTGGCTGCAGACCACCAACAGTGACCATGACCCTTTTCTTGGTGAAAGTTTGGCTTTCGGAAGTGCTTTGGAGCTTCTTCTTGGTCCAGCCTCTGAGCTGATCATTGCTGGTTGTCATATAAAATCCACTTTTCATCACACATCACAATCTGATTGAGAAATGGTCCATTGTTGTTGCGTAGAGTAAGATTACACTTCACAAAGATGATTTTTTTTTCTTTGATTTCCAGTCAGCTCATGAGGCCCCTACTTACTGAGCCTTTTCACCTTTCTAACTTGCTTCAAATGCCAAAAGACTATAGAATGATTAATGCTGAGTTCTTGGGCAACTTCTTGTTTAGTTGTAGGAGGATCAGCTTCAATGTTGCTCTTGGCTGTTGTCAACTTCCAATGGCTGGTCACTGTGCTCCTCATCTTCAAGACTCTCATCTCCTTTGCAAAGCTTCTTGAACCACCCCTGTGCTGTACATTCATTAGCCTTTCCTGGGCCAAATGCATTGCTGATATTACAAGTTGTCTCCGTGGCTTTATGACCATTCTGAACTTGAATAAGAAAATCACTTGAATTTGCTTTTTGTCTAATATCATTTCCATAAATACATAGAAAATAAACAGCAAGTAATAAGGCCATTAGCAAAAACCATAAACAAAGAAATGCACATTAAAATGGTGTATAGCACAACCACATTTATTTAAGAATGTATTCCAATATAAAATGGCAGATTTCAACAACGTAAAACCACAATTGCTTTTATACCAACCTAGGCAATGGCACCCCACTCCAGTGTTTTTGCCTGGAAAATCTCATGGATGGAGGAGCCTGGTAGGCTGCAGTCCATGGGGTCGCTAACAGTCGGACACGACTGAGCGACTTCACTTTCACTTTTCACTTTCATGCATTGGAGAAGAAAATGGCAACCCACTCCAGTGTTCTTGCCTGGAGAATCCCAGGGACGGGGGAGCCTGGTGGGCTGCTTCTGTGGGGTCGCACAGAGTTGGACACGACTGAAGCAACTTAGCAGCAGCAGCAGCAATACTTGAGTAGGTAAAATGGCTAGTATCACAACTGGGTTATGTATTTTTCAGAGAAATTTGTAATGCTCAGTGTTCATGTCCTTACCTACAAAATTGGTTCTTTTTTCTATTTACCAGCAGATAAGCCCACATTTCCACTTAGAGGTACTTATTACCAATTCCCAGTGCTGAAACTTCTTTTGAGAAAGTCAATCAAACGGGCCTGGATACTCCATCAAATTTCACTGTCCACAGCTGGTGAATACTATGTGCCAGACAAACTCATGCATTAAGTCTGACCTTGCTCTATTGGTCTTTTTAGTTTAGGGCCAAAACTCTTACAAATACATTTTAGACCTATCTTTCTTGGATGCTTGGCAATGTGTCATTTGGCCATGGAGGCTGACAGAATTGAGCAGCTTGCACCATCAGGTATGCTGGGAGCTGAAGCTGGGCTAGCTTTAAAGTCACTCATTTAGGAGAGAGTAGTAACCTTCATTGTGTATCTCTATACATTATTAAAAATCTCTTATACTAAAAAAAGTCAAAGTTTGGCCAATTTTTTGGAGACAGTTTCTGAGATGAGAGGAGTTGGAGGTAATCTAGTAGAGACTGTCATCACTAGACAATTTGGTACCTATGTGTTGTCCAGTCTTTAT
The DNA here is from genome assembly GCF_002263795.3 of Bos taurus. Classification (NCBI taxonomy): domain Eukaryota; kingdom Metazoa; phylum Chordata; class Mammalia; order Artiodactyla; family Bovidae; genus Bos; species Bos taurus. The sequence goes on along the minus strand of NC_037329.1, from coordinate 16,438,809 downwards.
ATTATGTTTTCTGAAAGTGATATGAATAGTATGTAATTTGCAAATCAGGGGGTTGTATTATTGAGGGTGGGCACAGTTTTAATATGAGTAACACTTAGTGGATTGATAGGATTAGGTAGTGCCTCTCAAAATATACATTGTAGATGTTTTGTTTCCTAATCCCCTAGAGAGTCTAATGAAACGAAGATTCCTGGGCCACTTCTAGATTAAGACTGAAACTTGGGTTTTTGACCTGTGAACCTGCATGTTAAACAGAATTCCCTTTATTTTAAAGAATGACTGCTTGAGAAGGATGGAGAAAAAGCTAAACAATGGTATTGGAATATAAAGCATCAAATTACTCTTGTACATTTCTTGTGCATATTAATTTATCAAGTAAAAATTTACTTAATAATTCCAGATTTGGATCTATTAAAAGGCTGTCTCTATATATGATCAGATCAAATATATTATTTATTCTTGCTTCTTTCAGACAAGTAGTCAAAAAAAATCATTTGTCTGCTCTGATTGCTGTTTGCTAGAATCAGCTGTCATGGATTATGTTAGGCATGTCAGAGGCCTTGTGAGAATCAGCTGTCAGGCATGAAATAGAATTGTACAGTTGCTATGGGTCAAAGAAGAGAGCGTTTTTGCTCTTGGAATTTTGACATTGTGTCAAGGGTTGTATAACTAGTTATATTTAACAAAGTGAGGTTCCCAGAAAGTCTCACGAAAAATTCTAAAGCACTGAAATATCTCTTGATTATGAAATACTCATATTATGAGTCTAATATTCCTTATGGTAATTAGGAGATACTAAGTAAACATTTTTCATGCTAAATCCTGATCCCAAGATTTTTATGAAGGCTTTTAGAAGGACTCATACTTGAAACTGTGAATTGGACTTTCTTGAAATTATTATATATTCTAAGTAGATGCTACTGTTAATTATGTTGACTTTTTAACTGATAATATTAAAAACTATAGAAAGAGTTCAGTAAGTTCTTTTGGAATTAATGCTCAGTTAAGAATCCAGAAAGAAAAGTGAAAGTAAAAGTTGCTCTGCTATTGCTACTGCTAAGTCGTTTCAGTCGTGTCCGACTCTGTGCTACCCCATAGACGGCAGCCCAGCAGGCTCCCTCGTCCCTGGGATTCTCCAGGTAAGAACACTGGAGTGGGTTGCCATTTCCTTCTCCAATGCATGAAAGTGAAAAGTGAAAGTGAAGTCGCTCAGTCTTGTCCGACTATTAGCGACCCCATGGACTGCAGCCTACCAGGCTCCTCTGTCCATGGGATTTTCCAGGCAAGAGTACTGGAGTGGGGTGCCATTGCCTTCTCCCAAAAGTCACTCAGTCATGTCCAACTCTTTGCGACCCCATGGACTATACAGTCCATGGAATTATCCAGGCCAGAATACTGGAGTGGGTAGCCTTTCCCTTCTCCAGGGGATCTTCCCAACCTAGGGATTGAACCCAGGTCTCCCGCATTGCAAATGGATTTTTTACTAGCTAGGTCACCAGGGAAGCCCAAGAATACTGGAGTGGTTAGCCTATCCCTTTTCCAGCAGATCTTCCGGATCCAGAGTCCTCTGCATTACAGGCAGATTTTTCAACAGTGGAGCTACCAGGGAAGTCCTAAAATTCTTGGTTAATAAATGCCAAATTATGAAATTACCAATCTTGGCATGCGATCAGTAGTGGGGCATGCTAACGATGCTAAGGCTCTCATTTCCTTCTCTTAGCTTCTACCTATTCAGAGGTCACATGTTAGCCACACAGAATACATTTGGCTTGTGGATATATCTAATTTGGAAAACAGAGCTCGTTAACTTTTTTAATTAAATGAAACAATATGAAAATTGGACGATTCCACATAAAAACTCAGCTTTCTGGATTCTCATGAAAAGTCAGTTATAAGCCACGTTCCCCTGTGGCAGAGGTCAAGAATTGCCCTGAGTGGATGCACAAGTGCTCTCCAGCATGAACCTGTTTACTCATTTATACTAACCCGCTTCTGAGTTTGTGAAACTTCAAAGGCTTGAGGCTCTTTCTTGTTAAAGTGATCTGTCCATCCTTTTAAATTTCCAGTATGCTTCACTTAGGATCCTCTCAAGGGGACAACTTACTCTGTAAGGAAAAACAAGCCTCTTGATTACATTTAGTAAAGATGCATGTATATAAGAAATACACAAAAGTGCACAGAGGCACACAAAATCCATCTAGATTTATTAAGCTTAAAAGATGTATTCCTTTTTTCTGTTGGGATAAGAGCCAGAGTCAGTAAAATGAAATATAATAGGGAGATATGTGAACTCCTAGATTTACTTAGGTATGGATACACAAATTCAAATGCATATGTACAAAGTCAATTAAGAAATGCAAAGCCATGGATATATAATTTGGCAGTATTTTTATGAAGATAGTATCAGTAAGTGAAAAGTTCAATGTGCATCAGTAGAGTGATATGACTACTTTTAAAAGGTTGCAAAAAGAGGCGTTTTAAGAGAAATGTACAAGGGATGGAAACTGTGGTCTTTGGACTCTGTATTTGGAAACTGGATATGGAGGGATATTTTCTCTGAAGTATTCAAAAGACATTGACCACAGAGTTTCAGGAAATGTGAGAACAGGTGACTGAGATGGAGAAGGGTCTAGCATTATGTCATATAAGGAATGATTGACAAAGCCATAGGTTTTAATTAGAGAAGATGGAAACAGGTTAGGGAAAATAGACAAGGCCTTTAAATATTTGAAGAGCTGTTATACATCTGAGGGTGTACACTTATACTCTATGACTCCAAGGAAGAGAAAATGAGAAAGACTCATGTAGTTTTTAAACTGTGGGAGAAGGCAAACTACAGATTGTTCAGACAAGTAACACTGAAGACTGTGTATTGAGAACTAAAAAATCCATGTTAACAGATGGATTCAGACCACTTGGTAAAGACATCATGATACAAGGGCCAAGACAGACAAAGCAGAGTGTTGAAAGGTAACTTTGTCTTTTATTAGAATTGTAGAAGTTCCTAAAAGTTACAAAGACATCAGACAGAAAAAAGCCTAATTAAAACTACTTTGAGTCCTAGCATTTAGATAAAGACTATTAACAATTTTGGTTATAGGCTTTCAAATTCCTTATAAGACATTATACATAAAAAATTCTTTGTCAAAATTGAGATTCTACTATAGAAATTTTCCTGTAGTGTTTCTTTCATTTTTTGAAGATGTTATTTATTTATTTTTTTGGCCACACAACATGTGGGATCTTAGTTTCCACACTGGAGATTGAACCCACCCCATCAGCAGTGGAAGGGTGAGCCTTAACCACAGGATTGCCAGGGAAGTCCCAAGTGGTGTTTCTTTTTCTGCTTCAAAATACATAAATGCCTTCTTCTTTCACATTTATGTGTGTATTTAAATTATCAGTACCATGTTTTATTATACTATATTTCTATGTAGTAATTAAAAGTTAAAAATTAATTTGTCATTGGAAATCTATACTGTTTCCTATTGTGAGAAATTACGAAAAATGATGAAATATATAGTTATGTCTATAGGATATATTTCTCAAGTGGGATGATAGTGTCAAAGTACACATTCTTTTTAGGGACTGTGACATATATTACAAGTATGCCTACAAAAAATGTTTCACAATTTATATTCCTACCAGCTGGTAATGATGGAGACATTTTCTGAACATTTATATTAAATTCAATATTATCATTGAATTTAAAAGTTTTTTCCAAGTTTAAATTTTTCTGCACTTATATATATATTTATTTATTATTAAAATTTTGTATATATTTAGCATGTTACATTTATATTTACTTTTTAAATAAATGTATATTCATATGTTTAGCCGATATTTTTAGATATTCATCTTTTTCTTATTTTCAGAAGTTTTTTTTTAGGCTATTAGCCCATTGTCTTCATATGGTTAAATAGGTCTTCTTGTTTATCATTTATATTTCAAGCTTATTTGCAATATATACCCATATATCAATAACGGATGAATCTAAGATTTTATCCTACTTGGAAGCTAATGAGTTAGCTTGTCACAATTTCATGGACACTGGCAAAAGACACAAGACTTCTGGATCAGAGAAAATGTATAGTTGAATACTTAAAGCAATAGTAGTCGACAGAATGTCAGCAGTTTTCTTAAGCTGATTTTACAAGCCCCAGTTCCCACAGGGCAACATGACAAGGGCCAGGTGATATTTGCACATGTAACATCCTTATTTTACAGGATAGTAACCCCAAACTTGGAGAAGGCAATGGCACTCCATTGCAGTATTCTTGCCTGGAAAATCCCATGGATGGAGGAGCCTGGTGGGCTGCAGTCCATGGGGTCGCTGAGAGTCGGACACGACTGAGTGACTTCACTTTCACTTTTCACTTTCATGCATTGGAGAAGGAAATGGCAACCCTCTCCAGTGTTTCTGCCTGGAGAATCCCAGGGACGGGGGAGCCTAGTGGGCTGCCATTTATGGGGTCGCACAGAGTCGGACATGACTGAAGCGACTTAGCAGCAACCCCAAGTTTAGAAAACCCCAATATTTTCTAATAGAAAGAATTTTGATCAGTATTTGCCCTAGAGGGAGACATGCATGTTGGAGAGCAGACAAACATACCCTATCTCTATTTCCCAAGGCTGTTGCTGAATAAACATTCTTGAAAAACTAATTCAGAAAAGCTTTTCAGTGTCTTGGTTCCCAAAACATGCAAGAATATTAGGGACCAATGGAGAACTGTATTCTGACAATATGTGCCACAAGTAATTCCAAAACTATATAGTAGAATTTATCACTCTTAAATAGTTCCTTTTATTATTAGACTGAAAAGGTTTCCCCCTTTTTTGAGATTGTTATTAAACTGCTGTCAGAGAATTCCCACTCTAGTACTTATCAGAAGTTACTACTAATGTGTTCCGACAGAAGAGATCTGCTTCATGAAGGGATTTCCAGGTCCCCCATTTTGTCTTGAATATTCAAACAAATGATTTTTTATATTATTAATAATAAACTATTTGTTTTACTATATAAATAACTCCCCAATTCACGTATAATTCATACAGGAAGATACGCCTTGTTCATCCTTTAGCTTTGATAATTCTGCCACACCACATTCCTTATAAAAATTTACTAATATATATTTAGTACCAACTGCCTGTCAGTAATTGTTCCAATTACTTCACAATTAGTTCATTTTGTTCTTGCAATAATCTGAGATAGGTACTATTCTCCCAGTTTCACAAATGCATAACTGAGACTCAGAGGCAACAAGAAATTTATTCAAGATCAAATTCTTGAACTTGAGAATTATAATCAGAGTTCATCTGATTTCAACAAGGAATTTTTCTATTGTCTCATGTCCTTGGAAGTAAAGGACAAATTTAGGTATACAATTCATCAGAGGTGATCCTATACAATGTTGACTTTTTGTGTATCTGTAACCCATCTAATAAAAGTTACAAACCACAAGGGAGAAGAAATGCTTTCTCTCTCACACACACACACACACACACAGACACACACAGTGTATTGCATGTACTTTCAGTATTATTTTAAATGACATATTTGATATTAATTTATAGTGGTATAGGATGAGCTATATGCATTTTATGTTCAGTCATTTACTGTGTTTTTCTTTATCCTTTAGTTCTTTAAATCTTCTGGCAGCAGATATTTTTTAAAGTTAACTTATCATCAAATGCTTAGGGAAAATGCTCAGTGAGATAAAATTAGAGCATCTATAGTTGAATCACACTTGGGAGATGGGATTATTTGGCCTTACCTTTATCCATTAATGTGGAACCAGAATGGAATCTGCTTACAATGATGGACTGTGGAATCAGAGAGCTGGATTCCAAATCCTGGCTCCACACAATAGTTATTTTATAAATATTTAGCAACTGGTAATGAGGGCATTGTCCAGTCAGAATGGATGGAGGCCGTGAAGACCTGAGATAGCTGCACCAGCTTGTAACCAACTCTGGCTCTGTCGCTCCGCTAGCCATGCTTTTATCTGTAAAATGAGCAGGAGCAGTCGTCATTATCTCACAGGGTGTTTATGAGTATTAGATGTGATAATATAAATAAAGTACTTAGGACAATGTTTGGTAGAAAGAGGTACTCATTGTCTATCATCAGTAGTAGAAGCAGCAGCATTATGACTAAGAGTTGAGCTCTGGAGGAACTTCAGAATTTTAGTTAAAATGTTTAAAACTCTCTGCCTAAGGGAAGACGGGGAAGACCTTGTTAAATTTGTGAATGGTGCAAGTCTCTAAAGAATATCATTTGGATTGAAGAATTAAGGATCAGAGAGATGTTGAAAAACCAGCAAGAAAGGAAGGAACTAATACAATGATATTCAGTAGGGATAAATACCAAGTTCTGCCTTTTAGTTATTCTATTAAAAAAAACCTACCTGTTTATAGAAATGGGGGGAAACAAGAATGAAGGGGATTCTAGTGAAAAATACTCCAGGATTTTAGCTAAACAGTCAATAGGAAATGTGTTATTGCCCCTAACTATGGTTGATAGGATTTCTGACACAGTGGCCACGTTAGTGCTATCACTCCCAGTGGACATATCACACCTGAAACATATTGAGTACCAGGCACTAGGCTGTAGATAGACACATGGATGTATCAGATTTATTCAGAAAACTGTGAAGGAGGGTGAATACTGAAGATTCTTGAAACCAGGAAGGGTAACCAGGCATGTTTTGCTGAGTCAAGCAGAGACCTAAGGGAGAGCTGATGCTGATTTTCTAATGTTTGGCTAGCTTTCACATGGATGAGTTGACTGTGCTCTGTCAGGAAGGAATAGAACCAATCAGTGAAATTCATAGAAAGGCAAAGTTCAGCTCTACATAAAACATGCCTAAAATAGATCTCCCTGCTTACAGATGAGGGAACTTGTTCTTTTTAAGTTGTGTTCAAAACCAGAGGGTGTAGCAGTTGGGTGAAGAATGCTGTAAAGGGAATGTTGTCATTGGTGAGAAGTTAGTAATCTCTTTATTTCCTTTCTAAAACGCTTTAAATGTATAATTTCAAGTTATGATCCAAGTTGTCTATGAATAATGAATGGAAAAATGAAGAAAGAGTATAAAAGGAGAATAAAAATATTTTAGTTATCCCAGAAAGAAGAGTTTATCTCAACATAAGAATTTTCTAACAACTAGAATTGTGGAAGCACACAATAGACAGCTTTCTGACAAAGTGAGTTTCTACCTTTGGAACTTTTACTGGATGATGTTGTTATTTATTCTTGGCAAGTGATGGGTACTTGGGAAATTTCATTCCCTTGAATGAATTATCTCCTGTCAGGAATGTTGTTTGAAGGATTCTTGAAATTTTGGAAGATGTACTAGGTGAAATTTCTAAGGTTTCCAGTTCTAAAGTTTATTTGTATTGTGTCTGTCTTGTATCCAAGTGTATTTTATCTTATTTGTTCCATATTGAATTCTCTCAATGCCCACCTGAGAAATCACTCTGTTTACTAAAACCAAATCAATATTATATGAACCAAACATGATTGCTGTTCCAGAAGTTCTTTATTGCTTTTACAGAGTGGCTTAGTTTACTTTGATTTTATTATAAATACATTTTAGTGATGTTTGTTCGTTCTTAGATTTCTTCGCTTATCCCCAAATCTTGTAAATGTAGAAGATAGTACTGGGGCTTCAGATACTCATTAGTATTATAGAGTATGTTTGAAGACAGATTTTTCTCTGCAAAATATATGGATTAGAACTTTCAGTTCAAAAGAATATATAATTATCAGTTATTAGATATTTAATTATTAGGTCACAATATATCTTTGACTTGTATTATTATGAAAGTTATATTAATTTATAAAATAGAATAAAAACCATACACATGAAGAGGAAAATAAATATCACTTACTGTTTTAGTTTCCCAGGGCTGCCTGAACACATGACCTCAAATTTGGTGACTTAAAACAACAAAACAATGTGTTCTCTCACAGTTCTGTAGACAAGAAATCCAAAATCAAGGTGTCAACAAGGCTGTACTTCCTCTGAACACTCTGGGGAAGAATCCTGCCTTGCTTCTTCCTAGCTTCTGGAAGCTCCCAGCAATCATTGGCGTTCCTTTGTGACTGTATCACCCCAATCTGCCTTTGTCTTCACATGGCCTTCTTCTGCTTTGTCTTTGTGTATCATCTCTTTTTATAAGGGCACTAGTCATTGGATTTATTGCCCACCCTAATCCAGTCTGGCCTCATCTTAGCTAATTACATATGCGTGAGTGCTTAGTCACTTCAGTAGAGTCTGACTCTCTGCAACCCTATGGATCACGGCCTGCCAGGCTCCTCTCTCCATAGGATTCTCCAGGCAAGATAACTGGAGTGGGTTGCCATTTCCTTCTCCAATAATACATGCAAAGGCTCTATTTCCAAATAAAGCCACATTCTGTGGTTTCACATGTATATGGCTTTTGAGGGGACTCTATTCAATCCACTATACCTAAAATCTAATTTTAGGTATATAAAGTATTTTGATACACATGCTTTCATTTTTATTTCTTTCAGGTCTATTATGAAACTGGGATCTTGGTACACATACTGCTTTGGACCTGCTTACTTCATTTGATATTGTGAATTGGTACTGTGGCATTAATTAATTATCTACACTTCACATTTCCAGTGTACCAAGTATCAACCAATACTCTATTGATGAATTAGGTGGTATATTGTCCCCTCCTTTTTGTTATTATAAATAAGGTTATGAGAACTTCCTTGTATATAAATCTTTGGATAAATCAGTGATTGTTTCTTGTGATATGAAGTTCTATGCTACATGTACAATTGTTTGGTTCAAGAGTGTATATTTTTTACAAGACATTTTAATAATATTCAGCTTATACCATCTGATATTCTGAATGGCAGGTCAGTAGACTGTGTTTATGTCTTTTTGAAAAGAACTTAGTTCTGGGAAAAATTTTATTAAACTTCCAGCACGTCATCTTGTCAATGTTTACGTCAATATTTAATATATTAATGCTATGAGTAGTTTATGTTCCAGGTTAGATCTTGAAATAGGTAGTTTTGACTTTGGGCAAATATTGTATATGACTAATGTCAGACTTTATTTTTTGGGGCTCCAAAATCACTACAGATGGTGACTGCAGCCATGAAATTAAAAGACGCTTACTCCTTGGAAGATAAGTTATGACCAACCTAGATAGCATATTGAAAAGCAGAGATATTACTTTGCCAACAAAAGTTTGTCTAGTCAAGGCTATGGTCTTTCCTGTGGTCATGTATGGATGTGAGAGTTGGACTGTGAAGAAAGCTGAGCGCCGAAGAATTGATGCTTTTGAACTGTGGTGTTGGAGAAGACTCTTGAGAGTCCCTTGGACTGCAAGGAGATCCAACCAGTCCATTCTGAAGGAGATCAGCCCTGGGATTTCTTTGGAAGGAATGATGCTAAAGCTGAAACTCCAGTACTTTGGCTACCTCATGTGAAGAGTTGACTCATTGGAAAAGACTCTGATGCTGGAAGGGATTGGGGACCAGAGGAGAAGGGAATGACAGAGGATGAGATGGCTGAATGGCATCACTGACTCGATGGACGTGAGTCTGAGTGAACTCGGGGAGTTGGTGATGGACAGGGAGGCCTGGCGTGCTGCGATTCATGAGATCGCAAAGAGTTGGACACAACTGAGTGACTGAACTGAACTCAATCTGAAAGGACTGCTTCCCTTTCTGTCTTCTCTAACCCCAGTCATTTCCATGTGTGTTTTGTCATCAGCCATAGTATGGATTCTAGAGATGGTTTTTAGCAAGCAGATAGTACAATGTACCTAAGGCTTTAAGGCTTCCTTTCCACTGTGCTTTGAAAGCTAGACGTATGACCAGAAATGTGTACAGTACTTCTAAAAAGTGATCAGAATCATTTTTTATGTCAAAATAAATGCATTGAAGATATACTTTTAGGATTTTAAACTTTTTGAAACCAAATCATTTGTTTATTCTTTTAATAGAAACATTATTTCTATTTTGGTAGGCGAGGCATAAATTTAGATGCTTAGAGGTATAGGTCATATGAATCAGGAAAGCTAAGAAATTATGAATGCTGTAAATCCTATAAACAGACTGAAAACAATTCTTCTGATGTTGTTGCTGTTCAGTTGCAAGTCGTGTCTGACTCTCTGAGACCCCATGGACTGCAGCAAGCCAGGCCTCCCTATCGCCCACCATCTCCTGGAGTTCGCCCAAGTTCATGTCCTTTGAATTAGAGATGCTTCTGATGTGCCCACATCTAAAAAAGCATGTTTTACTCATTTCTATTTTCTTGCTATGTGTGAAAAATGGGACTATAGTTGCCAGGTAGGAATTTTTTAAGCAAAATCCAGATATTCAAAAATTTTTGTTAAAATCCCAATTTTTAATCATAGATAAATTAAAATTGTGGAAAAATTTTATAGGAAAAAAACCATACTTTTGTGGATAATATTTGCCTTTATTGTTCTAAATTTTGACTTTTGTTTATTGAAGTGTTCACTTTTCTGATGAGTTTATTGTTGCATTTTTTTAAAGCCAGAGTTTTAGTTTGACACCCCTCACCCTTAATTAACTAAAAGGCACTGCGCATAGGGGAAAAAGATATTCAGATTGTTGTGGTATACTTTCCAAGCATGCTAGCATGCAGCTGGTCAACCTTAAAATTGTAATGTCAACTTAAATCCCTTTTTTGGCAGTCAATTATTTTTGTCTTTCAAACACTTCAAAGGGTCAAAAAAGGAATTTTACTCTTCATACACAAAAGCCCTCAGTCTTAGTTATTGGAAAAAGATAGGAGTCTCAATAATTAGACATGGAGGAAATCAGGATATCCAACTAATAAGTCAATTGATTTCATTTACAATGAATGATATAGATGAACTATATTTAAAGGCATTGACTTACATAGTGGATTGTATATTGAAATTAAGGTCATCAGATCAGATCAGTCGCTCAGTCGTGTCCAACTCTTTGCAACCCCATGAATCGCAGCACGCCAGGCCTCCCTGTCCATCACCAACTCCTGGAGTTCACTGCGACTCATGTCCATTGAGTCAGTGATGCCATTCAGCCATCTCATCCTCTGTCGTCCCCTTCTCCTCCTGCCCCCAATCCCTCCCAGCCTCGGAGTTTTTTCCAATGAGTCAACTCTTCACATGAGGTAGCCAAAGTATTGGAGTTTCAGCTTGAGCATCATTCCTTCCAAAGAAATCCCAGGGCTGATCTCCTTCAGAATGGACTGGTTGGATCTCCTTGCAGTCCAAGGGACTCTCAAGAGTCTTCTCCAACACCACAGTTCAAAAGCATCAATTCTTCGGTGCTCAGCCTTCTTCACAGTCCAACTCTCACATCCATACATGACCACAGGAAAAACCACAGCCTTGACTAGACAGACCTTTGTTGGCAAAGTAATGTCTCTGCTTTTGAATATGCTATCTAGGTTGGTCATAACTTATCTTCCAAGGAGTAAGCGTCTTTTCATTTCATGCCTGCAGTCACCACCTGCAGTGATTTTGGAGCCCCCAAAAAACAAAGTCTGACACTGTTTCCCCATCTATTTCCCATGAAGTGATGGGACCAGATGCCATGATCTTCGTTTCTGAATGTTGAGCTTTAAGCCAACTTTTTCACTCTCCTCTTTCACTTTCATCAAGAGGTTTTTTAGTTCCTCTTCACTTTCTGCCATAAGGGTAATGTCATCTGCATATCTGAGGTTATTGATATTTCTCTCGGCAATCTTGATTCCAGCTTGTGTTTCTTCCAGTCCAGCGTTTCTCATGATGTATCCTGCATATAAGTTAAATAAACAGGGTGACAATATACAGCCTTGACGTACTCCTTTTCCTATTTGGAACCAGTCTGTTGTTCCATGTCCAGTTCTAACTGCTGCTTCCAGACCTGCATACAAATTTCTCAAGAGGCAGATCAGGTGGTCTGGTATCCCCATCTCTTTCAGAATTTTCCACAGTTTACTGTGATCCACACAGTCAAAGGCTTTGGCATAGTCAATAAAGCAGAAATAGATGTTTTTCTGAAACTCTCTTGGTTTATCCATGATCCAGAGGATGTTGACAATTTGATCTCTGGTTCCTCTGCCTTTTCTAAAACCAGCTTGAACATCAGGAAGTTCACAGTTCACATATTGCTGAAGCCTGACTTGGAGAATTTTGAGCATTACTTTACTAGCGTGTGAGATGAGTGCAATTGTGCGGTAGTTTGAGCATTGTTTGGCATTGCCTTTCTTTGGGATTGGAATGAAAACTGACCTTTTCCAGGCCTGTGGCCACTGCTGAGTTTTCCAAATTTGCTGGCATATTGAGTGCAGCACTTTCACAGCATCATCTTTCAGGATTTGGAATAGCTCAACTGGAATTCCATCACCTCCACTAGCTTTGTTCGTAGTGATGCTTTCCAAGGCCCACTTGACTTCACATTCCAGGATGTCTGGCTCTGGGTCAGTAATCACACCATCGTGATTATCTGGGTCGTGAACATCTTTTTTGTACAGTTCTTCTGTGTATTCTTGCCATCTCTTCTTAATATCTTCTGCTTCTGTTAGGTCCATACCATTTCTGTCCGTTATCGAGCCCATCTTTGCATGAAATGTTCCTTTGGTATCTCTGATTTTCTTGAAGAGATCTCTAATCTTTCCCATTCTGTTGTTTTCCTCTATTTCTTTGCATTGATTGCTGAAGAAGGCTTTCTTATCTCTTCTTGCTATTCTTTGGAACTCTGCATTCAGATGTTTATATCTTTCCTTTGCTCCTTTGCTTTTCGCTTCTCTTCTTTTCACAGCTATTTGTAAGGCCTCCCCAGACAGCCATTTTGCTTTTTTGCATTTCTTTTCCATTGGGATGGTCTTGATCCCTGTCTCCTGTACAATGTCACGAACCTCATTCCATAGTTCATCAGGCACTCTATCTATCAGATCTAGGCCTTTAAATCTATTTCTCACTTCCACTGTATAATCCCAAGGGATTTGATTTAGGTAATACCTGAATGGTCTAGTGGTTTTCCCTACTTTCTTCAATTTAAGTCTGAATTTGGCAATAAGGAGTTCATGGTCTGAGCCACAGTCAGTTCCTGGTCTTGTTTTTGCTGACTGTATAGAGCTTCTCCATCTTAGGCTGCAAAGAATATAATCAATCTGATTTTGGTGTTGAACATCTGGTGATGTCCATGTGTAGAGTCTTCTCTTATGTTGTTGGAAGAGGGTGTTTGTTATGACCAGTGCATTTTCCTGGCAAAACTCTATTAGACTTTGCCCTGCTTCATTCTATATTCCAAGGCCAAATTTGCCTGTTACTCCAGGTGTTTCTTGACTTCTTACTTTTGCATTCCAGTCCCCTATAATGAAAAGGACATCTTTTTTGGGTGTTAGTTCTAGAAGGTCTTGTAGGTCTTCATAGAACTGTTCAACTTTAGCTTCTTCAGCATTACTGGTTGGGGCATAGACTTGGATTACTGTGATATTTATAATTTTAGTATTTTACTTTCCTTTTATAAAGGGTTAGCTAATGATACTATCCCTAAATGGATTTACTTTTATAATAATCCTATTCATAAAAACTTTATATATAAAAATTTCCCAAAGTGATCTTTATTATAATAAAGTTTATGATTTGCCACTCATATAATGATGACAAGTCTTAATATTATGGAACATGATTGAAGTACTAGAATAAAGTTGATAGTTTATTCTAACACCTATAATAGTTCTTTAGAGTTAATATTAAAATATTTTAAATTATTCCGCTATACATTGCTGATTATATGACATGCATCACAAGATCCTAAATATTTTAATTAGTTGTGTACTATTTTCTCGTAAGAAACTGACAATTTAATTTGTTGTCTTCAGTGTGTACTATGTCAATCCCAGTATTTACAAGCTAGTTTTCTTCCACTAGTTTAATTGTCAAGTAAAACAAACTGGTATATTTCTGACTATAATTGACTCTTTTGTCAATGGCCAGTCATGACTTGATTATCCTTACAGGGTCTCCTTATTTCTTGGTTCAGTCAAAAGCTACAAAAAGCTATTGACTAGAAAATGACTTGAACTCCAAGTGGTAATTGAACAAGGGAAAATTTAAAAGAAAATATGGACAGAAAGAGGTGTTAGAAAATTCACACATCTGTTGCTCATTTCATACTAGTGGTTTCTCAGAGAGAGCCTGTGTGAAATAGATAAGAAATTTGTAGAAGAGAAAAATAAGCATGACCTATAAAAGTGGATGAATTTACTGCTCGGCAGAAGTGATAATGCTGTCCAGATTGAGTTAATTTGGGGGGAAGGAATAACAGTGCAAATATTTTAATTTCAGCTTTTTTCACCTCTCATAGCTATATAACTAGTGGCATATGTTAAATGATATAAAGATATGCTTTTGGCTGACAAAGTTTAAATACTTAAAATTTTCATAAAATGGCATTGAGCTAATAGCAGACCACCTTACCTGCCTCCTGAGAAACCTGCATGCAGGTCGAGAAGCAACAGTTAGAACCATACATGGAACAACGTGTGTTAGTTGTTCAGTCGTAGCCAACTTTTGCAACCCCATGGACTGTAGCCTACCATGCTCTTCCATCCATGGGATTTCCCAGGCAAGAACACTGGAGTGGGTTGCCGTTTCCTTCTTCAGCAGATCTTCCCAACCCAGGGACTGAACTCAGGTCTCCAATATTGTAGGCAAACTTTACCATCTGATCACCAGGGATGCCCTACATGGAACAATGGACTGGTTCAAAAGGGGGAAAAGAGTAAATCAAACCTGTATATTGACACCCTGCTTATTTAACTTATATGCAAAGTACATTATGCAAAATGCCAAACTTGATATAGCTCAAGGTAGAATCAAGATTGCTGGAAGAAATGTCAGTAACCACAGACATGCAGATGATACCACCCTAATGGCAGAAAGTGAAGAAGAACTAAAGAGCCTTTTGATGAAGGTGAAAAAGGAGAGTGAAAAAGTTGGCTTAAAGCTCAACATTCAGAAAACTAAGATCATGTCATCTGGTCCCATCACTTCATAGCAAATAGATGGGAAAAAAATGGAAATAATCACAGACTTTATTTCCCTGGGCTCCAAAATCACTTCAGATGGTGACTGCAGCCATGAAACTAAAAGACGCTGGCATCTTGGAAGAAAAGCTATGACTAACCTAGACAGCATATTAAAAAGCAGAGATGTTACGTTGCCAACAAATGTCCATCTAGTCAAAGCTAAGGTTTTTCCAGTAGTCATGTATGGATGTGAGAGTCGGACCATAAAGAAGGTTGAGCACCAAAGAATTGATGCTTTCTAACTGTGTGGATCACAATAAACTGTGGAAAATTCTGAAAGAGATGGGAATACCAGACCACCTGACCTGCCTCTTGAGAAATCTGTATGCAGGTCAGGAAGCAACAGTTAGAACTGGACATGGAACAACAGACTGGTTCCAAATAGGAAAAGGAGTATGTCAAGGCTGTATATTGTCACCCTGCTTATTTAACTTCTATGCAGAGTACATCATGAGAAATGCTGGGCTGGAAGAAGCACAAGCTGGAATCAAGATTGCTGGGAGAAATATCAATAACCTCAGATATGCAGATGACACCACCCTTATGGCAGAAAATGATGAGGAACTAAAAAGCTTCTTGATGAAAGTGAAAGAGAAGAGTGAAAAAGTTGGCTTAAAGCTCAACATTCAGAAAACGAAGATCATGGCATCTGGTCCCATCACTTCATGGCAAAGAGATAGGGAAACAGTGGAAACAGTGTCAGACTTTATTTTTTGGGGCTCCAAAATTACAGATGGGCAGATGGTGATTGCAGCCATGAAATTAAAGGACGCTTACTCCTTGGAAGGAAAGTTATGACCAACCTAGATAGCATATTGAAAAGCAGAGATATTACTTTGCTAACAAAGGTCCATCTAGTCAAGGCTATGGTTTTTCCAATGGTCATGTATGGATGTGAGAGTTGGACTGCGAAGAAAGGTGAGCACCGAAGAATTGATACTTTTGAACTGTGGAGCTGGAGAAGACTCTTGAGAGTCCCTTGGACTGCAAGGAGGTCCAACCAGTCCATCCTAAAGGAGATCAGTCCTGGGTGTTCATTGGAAGGAATGATGCTGAAGCTGAAACTCCAATACTTTGGCCACCTCATTCAAAGAGTTGACTCATTGGAAAAGACTCTGATGCTGGGAGGTATTGGGGACAGGAGGAGAAGGGGACGACAGAGGATGAGATGGCTGGATGGCATCACTGACTCTATGGACATGAGTTTGAGTGAACTCTGGGAGTTGCTGATGGACAGGGAGGCCTGGCATGCTGTGATTCATGAGGTCACAAAGAGTCGGACACGACTGAGAGACTGAACTGAATTGTGGTGCTGGAGAAGACTCTTGAGAGTCCCTTGGGCCACAAGGAGATGAAATCAGTCAATCCTAAAGGAAATCAGTCCTGAATAGTGAAGCTCCAAAACTTTGACTACCTAATGTTAAGAGCTGACTCTTTGGGAAAAACCCTTTTGCTGGTAAAGATTGAGGACAGGAGGAGAAGGGGGCAACAGAGGATGAGATGGTTGCATGACATCATCAACTCAATAAACATGAGTCTGGGCAAACTTTGGGGAACAGTGAAGGGCAGGGAAGCCTGATGTGCTGCAGTCCATGGGGTCACAAAGAGTTGGATATGACTGAGCCACTGAACAAGAACCTTGGCCTAATAAAATTCAATATAACTTATTAATGTCATCTTAGTTTTGAAGGTATAGGAAGCCTTTCCAGGAATGATCCATATGCATGAGAGTATGTTGGGTGAATACCAGAAATAGTCAAATAAGTTTTATGACAGTCCAGGGATCTATAGATGCACACAGAAATGACTGGCTGATTTTTAACACCAGAATATTTTTTTCATCAATTAGGAAAAGTCAGATATCCACATTTCCAAATCTTCATAAACCATGAACTTGGGTGTTCATGTATTTGTGCGGTTACAAGTGAAAATGTCCATTTTTTTAACAGAGTATACCTGAAATGAAAGATGACTCATTATCAGAGAAATGCAAATCAAAACCACTATGAGGTACCATTTCATGCCAGTCAGAATGGCTGTGATCCAAAAGTCTACAAATAATAAATGCTGGAGAGGGTGTGGAGAAAAGGGAACCCTCTTACACTGTTGGTGGGAATGCAAACTAGTATAGCCACTATGGAGAACAGTGTGGAGATTCCTTAAAAAACTGGAAATAGAACTGCTTTATGATCCAGCAATCTCACTGCTGGGCATACACACTGAGGAAACCAGAAGGGAAAGAGACACGTGTACCCCAATGTTCATCGCAGCACTGTTTATAATAGCCAGGACATGGAAGCAACCTAGATGTCCATCAGCAGATGAATGGATAAGAAAGCAGTGGTACATATACACAATGGAGTATTACTCAGCCATTAAAAAGAATACATTTGAATCAGTTCTAATGAGGTGGATGAAACTGGATGAAACTGGAGCCTATTATACAGAGTGAAGTAAGCCAGAAGGAAAAACACCAATACAGTATAATAACACATATATATGGAATTTAGAAAGATGGTAACAATAACCCTGTATACGAGACAGCAAAAGAGACACTGATGTATAGAACAGTCTTATGGACTCTATGGGAGAGGGAAAGGGTGGGAAGATTTGGGAGAATGGCATTGAAACATGTAAAATATCATGTATGAAATGAGATGCAGTCCAGGTTTGATGCACGATACTGGATGCTTGGGGCTAGTGCACTGGGACGACCCAGAGGGATGGTATGGGGAGGGAGGAGGGAGGAGGGTTCGGGATGGGGAACACATGTATACCTGTGGCGGATTCATTTTGATATTTGGCAAAACTAATACAATTATGTAAAGTTTAAAAATAAAATAAAATTTTTTAAAAAGTTAAAAAAAAATGACTCAGACTGCTTTCCATAATAATAGCTTTATTGAAATATAATTCTCATACCATAAAATTCATGTTTTTGAAGCATGTAACTCAGATATTCACAGAGTTGAACAACCATTGCCACTAACTTTAAAACATTTAATCACCCTAAAAAAGAACTCGTGTATCCATTAACAATAACCCATTACTTGTTTATCCCAGGCCCTGGCAAAAGCTATTCTATTTTCTATTTCTGTGTCTTTGTCTATTCTGAAATTTCATATAAATGGAATCATAGGCGTATGCCCATTTCTGTCTGACTTTTTTCATTTAGCACATTTTAAAAGTTTATCTACACTATGGCATGTATACCAGAACTTCATTTATTTTTATGACTGAATGATACTGTGTTTATGTATATACAATTTTGTTTATCCATTCACCAATTGGTAGACATTTGGATTGCTACCACCTTTTGGCTCTTGGGAATAATGTTGCTAAGAACCTTCATGTATAAATTTTTGTGTAGAGGTATTTTTCTGTTTTCCCGTTCTCTTGGAATTGCTAGATAATAAGTAACTTTTTGTTCAGCATTTTAAGTAACCACCAAACTTGTTGTACCATTTTACATTATAGAGATTTATTGAGGGTTCCAATTTCTCCATATCCTTGCCAACACTGGATATTCTCTATCTTTTGTATGTTAGTCATTTTACTGATTGTGACCTTGTATCTCATTATATTTCTTTTTGTATTTCCTAACAGTGGAAACAGTGTCAGATTTTGTTTTTTGGGGCTCCAAAATCACTGCAGATGGTGATTGCAGCCATGAAATCAAAAGACGTTTACTCCTTGGAAGGAAAGCTATGACCAACCTAGATAGCATATTAAAAAGCAGAGATATTACTTTGCCAACAAAGTCTGTCTAGTCAAGGCTATGGTTTTTCCTGTGGTCATGTATGGATGTGAGAGTTGGACCGTGAAGAAAGCTGAGTGCCAAAGAATTGATGCTTTTAAACTGTGGTTTTGGAGAAGACTCTTGAGAGTCCCTTAGACTACAAGGAGATCCAACCAGTCCATCC
Organism: Bos taurus; assembly: GCF_002263795.3. Taxonomy (NCBI): domain Eukaryota; kingdom Metazoa; phylum Chordata; class Mammalia; order Artiodactyla; family Bovidae; genus Bos; species Bos taurus. Next base: position 16,419,806 of record NC_037329.1, on the reverse strand, counting down.
TAAAGGAGATCAGTCCTGGGTATTCTTTGGAAGAAATGACGCTAAAGCTGGAACTCCAGTACTTTGGCCACCTCATGTGAAGAGTTGACTCATGGGAAAAGACTCTGATGCTGGGAGGGATTGGGGGCAAGAGGAGAAGGGGACGACAGAGGATGAGATGGCTGGATGGCATCACTCACTCGATGGACGTGAGTCTGAGTGAACTCAGGGAGTTGGTGATGGACAGGGAGGCCTGGCGTGCTGTGATTCATGGGGTTGCAAAGAGTTGGACATGACTGAGCGACTGAAATGAACTGAACTGAAGTGATAAATGATGAACATTTGTTCATATGCTCATTGGCCATTTATATGTCTACTTTGGAGAAATGTTAGTGTAAACCTTTTGCCTATGTTAATTAGGCTGTCTTTTTTAGTGTTTTAAGAGTCCTCTGTATTTTATGGATACAAACTGCTTTATAAGATATGACTTATATGATGTCCTTTATCAGATATAGTTTTTATCATTTACTTGAAGTTATTTTAATTTTTAATTTTTTTTAAATTTTATTTTATTTAACTTTACAATATTGTATTGGTTTTGCCATATATCAAAATGAATCCGCCACAGGTATACCTGTGTTCCCCATCCTGAACCCTCCTCCCTCCTCCCTCCCCATACCATCCCTCTGGGTCGTCCCAGTGCACCAGCCCCAAGCAACCAGTATCGTGCATCGAACCTGGACTGGCAACTCGTTTCATATATGATATTATACGTATTTCAATGCCATTCTCCCAAATCATCCCACCCTCTCCCTCTCCCACAGAGTCCAAAAGACTGTTCTATACATCAGTGTCTCTTTTGCTGTCTTGTATACAGGGTTATTGTTACCATCTTTCTAAATTCCATATATATGCATTAGTATACTGTATTGGTGTTTTTCTTTCTGGCTTACTTCACTCTGTATAATAGGCTCCAGTTTCATCCACCTCATTAGAACTGATTCAAATGTATTCTTTTTAATGGCCAAGTTATACTCCATTGTGTATATGTACCACAGATTTCTTATCAGTTCATCTACTGATGGGCATCTAGGTTGTTTCCATGTCCTGGCTATTATAAACAGTGCTGTGATGAACATTGGGGTACACGTGTCTCTTTCCCTTCTGGTTTCCTCAGTGTGTATGCCCAGCAGTGAGATTGCTGGATCATAAGGCAGTTCTATTTCCAGTTTTTTAAGGAATCTCCACACTGTTCTCCATAGTGGCTGTACTAGTTTGCATTCCCACCAAAGTGTAAGAGGGTTCCCTTTTCTCCACACCCTCTCCAGCATTTATTGCTTGTAGACTTTGGATCGCAGCCATTCTGACTGGCATGAAATGGTACCTCACAGTGGTTTTGATTTGCATTTCTCTGATAATGAGTGATGTTGAGCATCTTTTCATGTGTTTGTTAGCCATCTGAAGTTATTTTTTGAAACCCAAAAGTTTTTTTTTGTTTGTTTTAAACCATGATTCATTGTCTTTAATACTCTGAGAGGCAAGTCAAAAGCAGTAGTGTTTTTTTAAATTAAAAAAGTTATTGAGGTGTAGCTGATGTACAATATTACATAAGCTTCAGGTGTACAACCTAGTGATTCACAATTTTTAAAGGTTATGTACTCCAGTTATAGTTACTAGAGAGTATTGACTGTATTCCCTATGCTGTACAATATATCCCTGTAGCTCATTTGTTTTATACATAATATTAGGTTGGCCAAGAAGTTCATTCAGCTTTTCCTACAATGCTATAAAAAGCCTGAGTGGACTTTTTGGCCAATCCACTAGTTTGTACCTCTTAATTCTCTAGCCTTGTCTTGCATCTGCCCTTTTCCTTCTCCCTACTGGTAACCACACTCTGTTCTTTATATCTGTGAGTCTCTCTCCCTCTCTCTCTCTTTTTTTTTTTTTAATTATATTCACTAGTTTGTCTTTTAGATTCCACATATAAGTGGTATCATACAGTACTTGTCTTTCTCTGACTTATTTCTCTTGGCATCAGTTCAGTTCAGTTCACTCAGTTGTGTCCAACTCTTTGCAGCCCCATGAACTGCAGCACACCAGGCCTCCCTATTCATCACCAACTCCCGGAGTCCACCCAAACTCATGTCCATTGAGTTGGTGATGTCATAATACCCTTCAAATCAATCCATGTTGTTACAAATGACAAAATTCATTCTTTTTATGATTGAGTGATATTCCGTTATATGGAATATATGCTATAAATATACCACATTTTTTATCCATTCATCTGTTGATGGCTGGATGGCATCACTGACTCGATGGACATGAGTTTGGGTGAACTCTGGGAATTGTGATGGACAGGGAGGCCTGGTGTGCTGCAATTCATGGGGTCGCAAAGAGTTGGACACTACTGAGTGACTGAACTGAACTGAGGTCCCATTTGTTTATTTTTTTTTTCCTTTAGAAAGTAGTAATGGATTTTTAAAAGGACCACATCTAACAATACTCAGAGTAGGGAATAAGAGAAGTCAGGTAGCTAGCAGTAGTGCCATGTACATAGTAAGCACTACATTTGTTAAACTGAAATGACTTGCAATTCAGGATCATATTATATCTAGGACTGGATGAAAATTAGGTTAAACTTTGCTAAGCTTAACTTTTAACTGACTTCTATTAGTTGACCTTGTTCCCTCTGATTAGCACCTCTATATTTTAAAATACCTCTTCTCTTTCATTCACGTAGCTTTCTTTGATATATTTGGTCATTTTGAAATAATTTCAAAAATAAATTACATTAAATTAGAGCTTTTCTTTCTGTTTTTTAAAAAATTTAGCAATTGTTTGTATTATGCTAGTTTCAAGTATACAGCTTCAGATTCTTTTCCATTAGAGGTTATTCCATTATAGGTTATCATATTGATCAAACTCTAAATTCTTGCTGATTATCTATTTTCTTTATAATGGTTTGTATCTGTTAATCCCAAACTCCTAGTTTATCTCTCCGCCTTTGGTAATCATAAATTTGTTTTCTAGTAAGACTGTTTCTGTTTTGTAAATAAGTTGATTTGTATAACTTTTTTTAGATTCTACATGTAAGTGATATCATATTTGTCCTTGTCTGACTTACTTAATAATCTCTAGGTTCATCCGTGTTGCTGCAAGTGGCAATTTTTCATTCTCTGTATTATTTTTATTTGAAATATTAATATAGCTGGGAGATTGAAATAGACAGTCACATAATGAAAAAAACCTCAAGTGGACATAGGTCAGCTTCTGACAGACCTGCTGAAGCTTTGAGCATATTTCAAAAAAGACCAATTTAAGATAGGTAAATACTCTCTTTGTTCCTCTCTTTTTAAGAAGAAACAGCATTATTGTGGAGAATCCTTAACTTAGCACTGTACATGGACATTTTGTCCTCAAGAAGGAGACTGTGCACTGCAGACCTGACATTCTCAAGAACCTTTTCCATATGAAGGTACAGATATAAAATCCATTAATGCTCAGCAAGGAGTGTGGAATGCTTTTACAGGTCACTGAACTAGGTTCTCCCAATAGGTAAACTACTTTGGACATCTCTGCGTTAAGCCTGTACTCTTTCAGATCACTAGAGTTTAGTGTAAGAACTGGTGTAAGAACTGGAATTTCTAAAATAAGTTCTATATCTTGAAAAATATCCCAAATCACAGGCCATTTATTTAACACATTAATCTGTTTGACATGCATTTATTTAATCTTTACTGTATGCCAGGTTCTGCTAACATACCCTAAAAGTCTCATTTAATCCTCACATATTGTTCAATAATAAAATGTATTTTGCAGATGAAAAATCTAAGCCTCTGAGAGGTTAAGTGACTTGCCTCAGGGCAAGTTTTTGAGAATTGGAACTTGAGTAGGGGGAGAGGGCACTTCTAATACTCACTTTTTCTTTCAAATCATGCTGTCTCCTGTTATGAGAAGGAGTTAACACATTTGCAGAAGTACCTGAATTATTCCCAAAAAGTAAACAATGAGGATCGAATCTAGAGGTTTGCTTCTTCACTCCTGGAAACATTAGTTCCATTCTTACTTAATGTTGCTCAGTCTAATAGTGTCTATGATGATTCTAGTAGTTTTAACTGCTTTATTTAGTAGACAGAGTTGATTACTTCCATTGTCTGTGTTTTCCTCTGTCAGTGGTTAATTACAACTATTTCTCATGTTGGGAGTTTCCATATATTTCGGAAAACTTCTAAGAGCCAGAGTTAAATGGCTAGTAGCTGTTCACACTATTTCACAATTTTCACTCAAAAGTGTCTTGCTGTTTTTCTTTCTTTTCTTTTCCCAAAGAGTTAAAAAGTTCTCATCACAAAAAAAAAATAATTTTAAGATTTATTCCCTTTGAAACTTTCAAATATACGGAAGAGAATTGTCAGCTATAGTCACCATGATATCTATTACATTCCCAGGACATATTTATCTTATAACTGGAAGTTTGGATCTTTTGATCCCCTTTACTCATTTTGCCCACCCCTACCCCTACCTGTGTCAGCCACCAATCTGCTGTCTCCAAGTGAGTTTGATTTCTTTTTTCAGAGTGCACGTATAAGTGGTATAATACAGTATTTGCTTTTCTATATCTGGCTTCATCTGTTTGAATGGCTGTAATCAAAAAGATATAACATGTGTTGGCAGGTGTACTTCCTCTCAGTATTTGATTTGTCTTCTCATTCTTTCAGTTTTTTTTTTTAACGGAGAAAGAAGTTTAGTTTTAATGAAGACCAGCTTATAAATTAGTTTTTTTTTTTCCATGCAAAGTATCTTTTTTTGTATAATAAAACAAAGTTCATCCAGATTTCCTCCTATGTTGTCATCTGAGGGTTTTTTTAGGTTAGAATTTTACATTTAGGTATATGATCCATTCTGAATTAATTTTTGTGAAGGCAGAAATATCTGTCTCTATATTCACATATAAAATATGAATGCTAGCATAATTTGTTGAAGAGACTATCATTATTTCATTTTATCACATTTGCTCTTTTGTCAAATATCAATAGATTGCATTTATAGGGTATATTTCTGGACTCTTTTAAATTCTTTTTCCACTGATACATTTGTCCTTTCACCAGTGCCAAACTGTCTTCATTACTGTAGCTTTATAATATGTCTTGAAATTGGGTAGTGTCAGTTCTCTAACTTTGTTCTTTTCTTTCCAGACTGCGTTGGTTCTGAGTTTTTTTTTTTTTTTTTGCCTCCACACTGAAACTTTAAATTTGGTGTGTCATTATTTATAAAATTACTTGCTGGGATTTTTATTGGGATTTCACTGAATTTATAGACAAGTTGGGTACAACCAACATCTTGACCATATTGATTCTTCCTATCCATGAACATGGAATGTCTTACCAATTAATTCTTCTTTGATTTCATTCATTAGAGTTTTGTAATTTTCCTCATATAAATCACACATATATATTTATATTTATATCTAAGTACTTTATTCTGGGTGCTAATATAAATGATATTGTTTTAAATTCAATTTCTGCTTGTTTGTTGGTGCATAGCAACTGATTTCTCTATATTAACCTTGTATCCTGCAGTCTTGCTATAACTGCTTATTCCTCCCAAGGGTTTTTTGTCAGTTATTTTGTATTTTCTATCTATGCCATCTGTGAAATAAGACAGTTTGTGTCTTCTTTCTGTATCTGTATACCTTTTATTTCCTTTTCTTACATCGTTGCATTAGTAAAAACTTCTGGTTCAATGTTAAAAGGAGCCATGAAAGGAGACCTCCTTGTCCTGTACCCTATCATAATGGGAAGACTTCTAGTCTTTCACCATTGATACGATGTTAGCTGTAGGATTTTTGTAGATGGTTTTTATCAAATTGAGAAAATTCTCCTCTATTCCTTGTTAATTTGGAGGGGTTTTTTTTAATCATTAATGGGTGTTAGATTTTGTTGATTGTTTTTCCACATCTATTAATAAGATCATATGGTTTTCAGTTTTTAGTCTGTTGATGTGATGAATTACATTAATTGATTTTTTAATGTTGAAAGTAAACTTGCTTCAAATACTCCTTTTCTCTCTTCTTCTCTGGTCATCCCATTAAAAATTATGTCACACTTTTTGTTAGACATTCCACCGTCCCATAGTCCTTGGACAATCTATTGTGGGTTTTCTTTTTTCCTGCCTTTTCTTTTTTCTTTGAGGATCCTATTGATATATACTTTTTAGTTGAGAGAGTCTTTCTTTAGTCATGTGCAGAGTACTAAGTCCATTATAGACATTCTTCTTTTCTGCTGCAGTTTTTTGTTTGTTTGTTTTTCTTTTCAATCACTAGACTTTCTTTTTGGTGTGTACTTAGTGTCTTCATTCTCTCTGCTTACATTGCCCATATTTTCTTGCCTTCTGTATACATTATCCACTAGGGTCTTTAGTATATTAATCACAGTTGTTTAAAATTCCAGTTTGATCATTCCACCAGCCCTGCAATGCCTGGTTCTAGTGCTTGCCACTGTTACTGAGTCTAGGCTTGTACCACTCACTGCATGACATGCCAATAAATCAAGAGATTCGTTGCTGGGGCAAGGAAGAACAACTTAATTCTGAAAGCTAGTAGACAGAGAAGATGGTAGACCAGGGTCCCAAAGAACCATCTTACCTGAGTTACAATTCAGGCTTTTCTTTAATAGTAAGAGAGGATGGGTGCAATTGGTTGTTGCAAACTTCTTTGTTCCAGAATCCTTCATTCTTGCCTCTGTCCATGTAGGTCCAGTCACAATGTTCCTATAAACCTCCAAGACAAACGTTATTCCCTGTTATGAAACTTTTTGTGTCTATTTGAATGGGATCATGTTATATCTTTAAGGGTCAGAGCTTTGGCTATCCTATATATTTCAGGCTATAGGCAACATTCTTATTGTTCAGTCACTCAGTTGTGTCTGACTCTTTGCAACTCCATGGACTGTAGTACACCAGGATTCCCTGTTATTCATTATTTTCTGGAGTTTGCTCAAACTTATGTCCATTGAGTCAATGATGCCATCCAACCATCTCATCCTGTCATCCTCTTTGCCTCCTGCCCTCAATCTTTCCCAGCATCAGGGTCTTTTCCAATGAGTTGGGTTTTCACATCAGGTAGCCAAAGTATGGGAGAAGGCGATGGCACCCCACTGCAGTACTCTTGCCTGGAAAATCCCATGGACCGAGGAGCCTGGTAGGCTACAGTCCATGGGATTGCTAAGAGTCGGACACAACTGAATGTCTTAACTTTCACTTTTCTCTTTCATGCACTGGAGAAGGAAATAGCAACCCACTCCAGTGTTCTTGCCTGGAGAGTCCCAGGGACGGGGGAGCCTGGTGGGCTGCCATCTATGGGGTTGCACAGGGTCAGACACGACTGAAGTGACTTAGCAGCAGCAGCAACAACAGCCAAAGTATTGGAGCTTAAGTATCAGCATCAGTCCTTCCAATGAATATTCAAGGTTTATTTCCTTTAGGATTGACTGGTTTAATTTCCTTGCAGTCCAAGAGACTCTTAAGAGTCTTTTGCAGTACCAGTTCAAAAGCATCAATTCTTCAGTTTCTCTACTGGAAAAACCATATCTTTGACTATAGGGACCTTTGGCAGCAAAATGATGTCTCTGCTTTTTAATACCCTGTCTAGGTTTTTCATAGCTTTTCTTCTAAGGAGCAATCCTCTTTTAATTTCAAGGCTGCAGTCATCATCTGCAGTGATTTTGGAGCCCAAGAAAATAAAATCTATCATTGTTTCCTTTTTTTCCCTGTCTACTTGCCATGAAGTTATGGGACTGGTTGCCATGATCTTGTTTTTTTGAATGTCGAGTTTTAAGCCAGCTGTTTCACTCTCCTCTCTCCCATTCATCAAGAGGTTCTTTAGTTGCTCTTCACTTTCTGCCATTAGGGTGGTATCATCTACATATCTGAGGTTATTGATATTTCTCCCAACAATCTTGATTCCACCTTGTGCTTCATCCAGCCTGGCCTTTCCTATAATGAACTCTGCATATACATTAAATAAGCAGGATGACAATATACAGGCTTGAAGTACTCCTTTCCCAATTTTCAACCAGTATATTGTTCCATGTCTGGTTCTAACTGTTGCTTCTTACAGGTTTCTGTTCTAACTGTTGCTTCTAACCTGCTTGCAGGTTTCTCAGGAGGCAAGTAAGGTGGTCTGGTATTCCTATCTCTTTAAGAATTTTCACAGTTTGTTGTGATCTACACAGTCAAAGGCTTTAGTGTAGTCAATGAAGCAGAAGTAGATGGTTTTTCGGAATTCGCTTGCTTTTTCTATGATCCAGTGGATGTTGGCAATTTGATCTCTGCTATCTCTTCCCTTTCTAATTTCAGCTTGTACATCTGGAGGTTGTCAGTTTGCATACTGTGTTGGAGCCTAGCCTAAAGGATCTTGAGCATTACCTTGCTAGCATGTGAAGTGAGAGCAGTTGTGTGGTACTTTGAACATTCTTTGACATGTTGCCCTTCTTTGGGATTGGAATAAAAACTGACCTTTTCCAGTTCAGTGGCCACTGCTGAGTTTTCCAAATTTCCTTACATATTGAGGCAACATTTTTAACTTGCACCAAAAGCAATAGAATACAAAGGTTAAAGTAAAAGAAACATCCATGATGGGGTCAGATTTGTTCTTCTCTATGACACTGTCTCTTTAAATTATTTTTTCTTGTTGTTGTTTGCCTTTCGGTGTGTCTTAAAATTGTTTCTGAGTAGCGAGGCAGTAGCACCCCACTCCAGTACTCTTGCCTGGAAAATCCCATGGACGGAGGAGCCTGGTAGGCCGAAGTCCATGGGGTCGCTAGGAGTCGGACACGACTGAGTGACTTCACTTTCACTTTTCACTTTCATGCATTGGAGAAGGAAATGGCAACCCACTCCAGTGTTCTTGCCTGGAGAATCCCAGGGATGGGGGAGCCTGGTGGGCTGCCATCTATGGGGTCGCACAGAGTCGGACATGACTGAAGCGACTTAGCAGCAGAAGCAGCAGCTAGGCAAGGTGCCATTGCCTTCTCCAAGCTAGGCATTATGTACTGGGTAAAAGAAACCTCTCTAAATAAGCCTTTACTAATATGGTGGTGAGATATGGGAATAGGGAAAACATTCTCTAGTCTTTGAGTAGGTCAGTCTTTTAATGTCTGTGCCTTTGAACTGTGAATTTAACATGTGTTTCTCAATTTCTTTTCACAGCTTAGATGGGACAGGACAGCAATAGTGAGTGTAAGTTGGGTGTTTTCCTTTCCTGGTTCAGTTAGACTCTGATAAAACCCCAGTAATATAGACTTTGGTTAAGTAGTTTTCCCTGAAGGCAGGCCTTGTTAAGAACAGCACAGTGCTTTGGCCTATTTAAAAATATTTCCCTTTTTCCCTCACCCTTCCAGAAGCAAGACAGAATACTTTTTTTTCTCTTATATTTATTGTGGGTATCTGGTTGACTTACTGAAGATAAACCTCATCATATCGTGGAGCACCCGCATCTCTCCCCATGACTCTCTGCTTCCGGAGTTTTTAACTCTGAGACTTCTTCACTTGTTCAAGCAGTTCGTAAGTTATCGTTCAGCTTGTCCTACCCCAACACTGGTTCCTGTGGTAGTTATTACTCATCAGATTCTGTTCTAACAAGCCACAAATCTCTGTACTTCCCTGTTCATCTCTCCTGTCTTGAGAGCAGCCGTTGTGTCCTGCCCTTTCTTATAGATCATAGGAGAGTTACTGATTTTTCATTCTGGTTCGCATTTTACTCATTAGCATTGAATGGTGACTTCAAGTTCTTTACATGCAGAACCAAAAACTGGAAGTTATTCTAGAGTCAGGTTTGAAATCAGGATATGTGATTTCTCCATTTTTTTCTATTTTTCAAGATGGTTTTGGCTACCTTTGACCCTTGAATTTCTATGTGAATTTTAGGATCAACTTGTCAATGTCTATAAATAAGCCAGGTGGAATTTTGCGGGGGGGGGGCGGGTGGGGGATTGTGTTGAATCGGAGAAGGCACTGGTGACCCACTCCAGTACTCTTACCTGGAAACTTCCATGGACGGAGGAGCCTGGTAGGCTGCAGTCCATGGGGTCGCTAGGAGTCGGACATGACTGAGCGGCTTCACTTTCACTTTTCACTTTGATGCATTGGAGAAGGAAATGGCAACCCACTCCAATGTTCTTGCCTGGAGAATCCCAGGGATGGGGGAGCCTGGTGGGCTGCCGTCTATGGGATCTCACAGAGTCGGACACGACTGATATGACTTAGCAGTGTGTTGAATCTGTATTTGGCAGGTATTGCCTTCTTTGGAGAAGGCAATGGCACCCCACTCCAGTACTCTTGCCTGGAAAATCCCATGGACCGAGGAGCCTGGTAGGCCGTAGTCCATGGGGTCACTAAGAGTCAGAGACAACTGAGCAACTTCACTTTCAGTTTTTACTTTCATGCATTGGAGGAGGAAATGGCAACCCACTCCAGTGTTCTTGCCTGGAGAATCCCAGGGACGGGGGAGCCTGGTGGGCTGCCGTCTATGGGGTCCCACAGAGTCAGACACGACTGAAGCAACTTAGCAGCAGCAGCAGCAGCAGCAGCCTTCTTTGCAGTATTAATTCTGATCTGTGAAAATGGGATATCTTACCATTTATTTAGATCTTGAATACTTATTGGTATGTTTTCTACTAACTGAAATTATCATATACTTTTGTCTTTTAGTCTTTTGCCGTGGTGACTTACATTAATAGTTCTTGAATGTCAGCCCAGTGTTGCCTCCCAAGGATAAATCCCATTAGGTCATCATGTATAATCTTTTTCATGTGTCTGAATTCAGTTTGTTAGTATTTTGAGAATTGTTGCATCTATAACAGATACTGGTCTATAGTTTTCTTGTTATGTCTTTGTTTTTGTTATCATTGTAGTACTGGCCTTATAAAAGGGAATTGTGGCGTAGTCCCTTTTTTTCTACTTTTGAGAAGAAGTTATGAAGGATTCATTTTAGTTATTGCTTACACGTTTGGTAGTCATTGCTAAAGCCATCTGGGCTCAGGCTTTCTTTGTGATATATTTTTTATCTTATTTAATCTCTTTACTTGTTAATACATCAATTGAGGTTTCCTCTTTCCTCTTGAATCTGTCGGTAGCTATTTCTTAATGAGAACTTCTACATTTCATTTGTTATGTAATGTGTTAACTGTTAATTTTGATTTTTCAAAGAAGAAATTTTTGGTTTTGGTGATCTTTCTCTGTTATTTCATTATTGTCTATTTTGTTTATCTCTGCTCTAAGTTTTATTGCCTCATTCCTTCTGCTTGCTTTGGATTTTGTTTCCTCTGCCTTTTCTAGATTCTTAAGATGTAAATTTAGGTTATTGATTTAAGGTTTTTCTTCTTTTCTTTGATAGATGCAACACAGTTATATCTATTAGAGAAATTTCTAGTATATCTGGGATGGTATTATTTAAGTAAATAGTAAAATAGTTCACCTTTTGTAATACACTTATGTATGAAAAACAGAAAATGCAAGCATGGATGATTCTAAATCAACTATCCAAGTGATAGTTGGCTGGTCACATCTGCCTCCCCACTGCTCCTTTAGGTAACACAAACACAACCGGAACTTCCTGGTTTCTCCTTTATGATTCTCCCTTTATTATTCATAGTATTGGCACTTTAATACCAAAGCTACAGAAAAGAATGGCTTTTAAAAATTTATTACTCTAGTATATTAAGTCAGCCATGTGAATTGGTAAGCTAGCAAAGTTTCAATGCCCTTGAGCACTGATGATAAAACCCTTGGTCTTCTTGCTGCTTTATCACAGCCGGCTTTTTCCTTCCTATAAAAAATAAATCAATTTTTACAGAATCAGAATATACAAAATTGTACAAGTGTATAAACCTGAATATTTTTTCCTCCACATATTCATCATGGCAATATATATAGTAACTGTGACTGATACAGGAGTAGAATTGATTCTTGCATCACCTATGACCATAAAAGACCTCATGTAAGTACACAAATTTTTAACATTAAATAACTGAAAGTGTGCTAATTTTAATCTGCTAAATGGGGTTTGGAAAACAGCTTATATTATTGAAAGAATGAAGTACAATTTCTCAGGTATGATTATTCACCATGTCAAAGTATTTGAGAATCAAACTGAAATATCATTTAAATAGGTAGAGAAGACAAATCTCAATATTTGCAGTGAAATAGAATGGGAAGATACTATACATATATTTCAAATAAATAGTCTTGATTTAAATTTTAAGACAGCTAACCAAAAGGGTTCTTATGAGTGTAGTGCAGTAAATAAAAAGTGGTCATCCCTATAGGCATGCTTACAATTATACAATACATGTGTCAGTTTTGCTTTTAAAAATTCATTTAAAATTTTTTATTCTTCTTCTAAATTTTGAGCAGTGAAGCTAGCTAGCACTTGCATATGAAATTGTTGAATTATAACATGATCACAAACATTCATGATAAAAAAAATTGATCTGATGAGTCTATGCTTTATTCAGGAATTAGTACAAGAGTTTGGAGAAGGCAGTAGCACCCCACTCCAGTACTCTTGCCTGGAAAATCCCATGGACGGAGAAGCCTGGTAGGCTGCAGTCTATGGGGTCACTGAGTCGGACACGATTGAGTGACTTTCCTTTCACTTTTCACTTTCATGCATTGGAGAAGGAAATGGCAATCCACTCCAGTGTTCTTGCCTGGAGAATCCCGGGGACGGGGGAGCCTGGTGGGCTGCCGTCTATGGGGTCACATAGAGTCGAACACAACTGAAGCGACTTAGCAGCAGCAGCAGCAGCTGTTAACTCTTGTACTGCTGCTGCTGTCACTTCAGTAATGTCCAACTCTTGTGTGACCCCATAGACGGCAGCCCACCAGGCTCCCCCATCCCCGGGATTCTCCAGGCAAGAACACTGGAGTGGGTTGCCATTTCCTTCTCCAATGCATGAAAGTGAAAAGTGAAAGGGAAGTCGCTCAGTCATGTCCAACTCTAGTGATCCCATGGACTGCAGCCCACCAGGCTCCTCCGTTCATGGGATTCTCCAGGCAAAAGTACTGGAGTGGGGTGGCATTGCCTTCTCTGAGAGTTAACAGAGTTAATCACAATTGCTGGTACTCTCTCAAATGAAGGGTCAATAACTGAAATGAAGTCAGATTTATGAAGAACAATGAATTTGGTTTATAAATCCTTGACAAATAACAGAAACTGAAGGACTATACAATGTATATACTTTGTTTTACACCTTTCGTATTTTTAAATATGACTATTACAGCTGTAAGTTTTCCACTAAATGCTGCTTTCACAATCTGCTCTTAATTTAGTATGTTATGTTTTTGTTTTCAATCATACCTACATAGTTTCTAATTGTGATTCTCTCTTTGACCCACTGAGTGTTAATTTTCAAATATTTGTGACTTTTCTAAGTTCTCATTGGATAATGATTTCTAGTTTGATTCTATTTTTGTAGTCAGATTTTAATTAACATATTTTGAATAATTCTCAGCAGTTTACATTTATTATGGCTTTTTTATGGCCTCATAAACATTCTTTACTGGAGTATAGCCATGTGGGCTTGAGAAAAATGTGTACTGTTTTGTAGTTATGTGGAATATTTTAAATACATATACACCCATTAAGTTTAGTTGATTTGCGGTGTTGTTCAAGTTTTATATTCCTTATTTCTTCTGATATAATCATGTAGTAGAAGACTTACTTGAAATGGAGTCTTGAATTCTCTATTCCTGTCGAATTGTCTATTTCTCTTATTAAATTCATACATTTTTGTTAACATATTTTGAGTTTCTGTTGTCTGATATATATTGGTTATAATTATGCCTTCCTAATATATTGACTATCTTATTATAAAATATCTTCCTTTTTTTGTAGTAACAACTTTTGTCTTTAAGTTTTTTTTGTTTGATATTAACATAGCCATGATACCTCTTTTGCTATTTGCATGGTATATATTTTTCCATCCTTTTAATTTTCATAATTTTAACTTGTCTTTTAAAAGTGTGTTTCTTTTAAACAGCATGTAGCTGGAGATTGTTTCTTATCCACTTTGCTAACTTGTTTTTTGAGTTTTTATATGTCATTTGTATGTTTTTTCTCCCTTCGCTCATCCATTCTTTTGTGTTAAATATTTTCTAATATTTCATTTTCATTCCCTCATTTATTTTATGGACAGAGAAGCCGGTTAGGCTACAGTCAATGGGGTCACAAAGAGTAAGGACATGACTGAGTGACTTCACTTCACTTCATTTATTTTAATGTATTTTTGATTATATGTAATCCCCAAGTACCCCTGAGTGTTACAATCAAACATGTTGACACCAATGATCTAGTTCAAATTCATACCTGCTTAAATTCAATTGAAGGCAGGAATTTTGCACCAACATATCTATATTTCCTCTCCTTCATTTATGCTATTATTATAATCTTTATACATTAGTATTTTTATATTACATATTTGTGCATTACAAGCATCAGCATAGTTTTATAATTATTGCTTTATTCAACTGTTGTTAAACAAGGTAAGAGAATATAAAAGATACTTAGTCTCTTTTATCTATATCTATATAGTTAACTTCTCTTTTCTTATTTTTGTGGATTCAAATTTCTTGCTGCTGCTGCTAAGTAGCTTCAGTCGTGTCCGACTCTGTTCGACCCCATAAACGGCAGCCCACTTGGCTCCTCTGTCCTTGGAATTCTCCAGGCAAGAATACTGGAGTGGGTTGCCATTTCCTTCTCCAATGCATGAAAGTGAAAAGTGAAAGTGAAGTCGCTCAGTTGTGCCCGACTCTTAGCAACTCCATGGACTGCAGCCTACCAGGCTCCTCAGTCCATGGGATTTTCCAGGCAAGAGTACTGGAGTGGGTTGCCATTGCCTTCTCCGAATTTCTTGCTAGTGTCCTTTTATTTCAGTTTGAAATACTCCTTGTGTTAATTCTTGTGGGACACATCTGTTATCAATTAATTCTGTTTTTATTTGTCCATAATATATCTTAACGTCTTCATTCTTGAAGAATAGTTTTGCTGAGTATGGAATTATTGATTTCCACACTTTGAAAATGTCATCACACTGCCTTTTGGACTTCATAGCTGAAGATGAAAAATCATCTGTTAATGTTATTGATTGTCCCTTGTACATGTTTGGTCATGTCTTTCTTGCTACACTGAAAATTATTGTCTTAGGCTTCCAAAATGTTTACTGTTATGTGTGCAGCTGTGGATCTCTTTGAGTTTATTGCTTGGAATTTATTGAGCTTCTTGGATAGGTAGATGAATATTTTTTATCATTTCAGGAGTTGTATGTCATTGATTCTTCACATATTCTTTCTGCCCCTTTCTTTCTCTTCACGCCTTCAGAACTCTCATTTTTTATGTGTTATCCCACAAGCCTGAGTTTCTGCTCATTTTTCTTCATTCTTTTTTATTTTCGATGCCTCAGACTACATAGTCTTAACTGATCTATCTTCAGGTTTGCTAATTTTTCCTTTGTTCAGCTCATAGCTGCTGTTGATACTTTCTGGTACTTTTTTTTTTTCTCACTTAAATTGTTTGACTTTAATGCCAGTATTTCTATTTCACTCTTAAAAAAAAAATTACATCTGTTTTTGTTATTTTCTATTTGGGACATCTTTCCTCTTATATCCATTCATTTTTCAGACATTGTTTCCTTTAGTTCTTTCAACATATTTATAATGAATGGTTTAATATCTTTTTCTATTAAGTAACATCTGGGCTTCTTTAGGGACAGTTTCTATTAATCTCTCCTGCATATGCAATATACTTTAGTGTTTCATTTCATGTCTCATGATTTTTTTATTGAAAACTGGACATCTTTAGGAATATGTGGTTGCTCTGGAAATCACATCCCACTCACTCTTGTCATCTTCACAAAGAATTGTCTTTCTGTTTGAACTGAACCAATTCTGTACTCTTTGTCACTTGTAGCCTCTGATGTCTCTGTTCAGTTACCTCAGTGGTCAGCTGATGATTGGATAGAGATTTCCTCAAATATAATGAATCAATAATTCTCCCAGTGTTTTCTAAGGGGATTTGTGTGCATGTTTGGACACAAATGCTCTGGCAATTTACACTATGTCTCAACTTTCATTTCCTGATTACGCAGAGCTATCAGTAAGAGCTTAGGACTTTTTTGAGGCTTTCCTCAGTACTTACACAGTCCTGAATACAGTCTTTCCTGAGTGCAGCCCTGCACATATGAGTGGCCTTCTTTTCCAAGAAAATGTCAGAACTTTTAAAAGCCCCATATGGACATCTAATTTCTAGTGTTTCCTTTTATATTTTCTGGTAAGCCTCTTGATTTCTCCAACTGTTATCACTACTTCAGGCAGCTGCAGTCTTAAACAATTGCCCCTAATCATTTTAGACAAATACCACCCCTCCCAAAGGGCTTTTCTCATTGAGTAAGTTCTGAATCAGGTGAAATAAATACAAGTCCTTTAAGTGGTGGTTTTCAGGCAGCTGTCAGGCAGATCAACTAACAGTAATTCTCTGACTTGTGGGGAGCCCTGAATTCATTCTGCTCCACCAAGTGACTGCTAAACTGAAGATTTTCACAGTAGACTGCAAAGCTGCTGGTTTTCAAAGATATCACAGAGGTAGTAAGAGCAGATGGGGACAGGGCAAGTTAAGACACCACAAAGCTCACTGCTTTTTACCAAAATTGAGCCAATTTTATTGAATGAATGTTCCTTGGATTATTACAGACCATTGGTTAATTTTTGAGTTTTGAAGGAACTGATTTTGGGGGTTTTTCCTATTGTTCTAATTGACTTTATGGAAAAATTTTATGCCATGGATATATTTTATATCTTTGTCCTTGTTAAAAGGCACAAAAATGATCTTACATTCAGTATAATCTGTAGAACTGCCAATAAGTGGCTTTGTGGTTTATATTGCAAATTGGCCTCAAGTAGAAGACACAAAGAATTATTTTATCTCACTCCCCTCACCTGTTATTAATGATAAAAATGGGGAAATTGGGGCTCAAGGCCATACTACTTCTTAGGGGGTGAGCAAAAATTAGAAGCCTGTTCCTCTTTCCTCCCAACCCTGTGCTTTAATATATTGCATTAAGTATGTTTATTTACCTTTGTAATGTGAAATAAGAAGTGTCAGAATCTTTATTCTCAACAAGATTGAGGCAAGCAGCTCTTCACTCCTTCATTGGAAGTTTGACAATTAATCTAAGTCTGCTCAGGAACAGTGGGAACATCAATCTCTTTATCTCTGCAGGTTATGACTCGATACCATTATTCAGATTTTTTTTTTTTTAGGTTACACAGTTATTAGGCTACTTTTCAAGTACATGTTTCATTTGTCACTAAGAAAGCAAAGTTTTAGTATTGTTAGCTCATCGAACTTCAAATCTTAGATGTCAGGGAACACATCAAAACCTAATTCAGGAAACCAGACATTGATTCTGGTATCAAATATCTAAGACCAGCCACAAGATATACTACAATTTTCTTTGAAAGTGAAAGTGTCAGTTGCTCAGTCCTGTCCAATTGTTTGTGATTGTAGCCCACCAGGCTCCTCTGTCCATGGAATTGTCCAAGCAAGAATACTAGGTGGGTTCCCATGCCCTCCTTTTTGAAGAGCTCAAATTGCACCCATCTCTAGAATGGAATCTTGGGTCATCTTGTTTCATCCCTTAAATATACAAACTTCTAATATATATAAATATAATTTTTCCTAATTACTAAATATATTTTTCCTAATTACTAAAATTATTAAAAATTAGATTATTTAAAATAATGTGATTGTCTTGGTAATTATTTTAATCACTTATTTGTACTTAATTGATGTGCTGTGGAATGTTGTATTCACTGTATCATATATTGTTTGATTTCCACCTCAGGGTAAGATGTGCCCAAATATAGAAAGTATTACAAATGAATGCTTATTTCCAGTTACCTATAAACAACATAGGGTTAGTATACTGCTTCCAAAAGTATAAGCTTGGTAAATAAGAGAAATGAACAAAGTTTACAAAAGTTAGGAAAGCGTGTACCAGGTGCTATCTCGCTGAATATGGAGACTAGTTCATTCAGTAGTTAAATGAATATTTGAGTGCCCAAGATACTCCAAGGACAGTTCTTAGCTCTAGGGATAGAGTTGCTATGCTATGCTAAGTCACTTCAGTCGTGTCCGACTCTGTGTGACCCCATAGACGGCAGCCACCAGGCTCCCCCGTCCCTGAGATCCTCCAGGCAAGAACACTGGAGTGGGTTGCCATTTCCTTCTCCAGGGATAGAGTTGAGAACAAAACAAAAATCCTGTGGCTATGGCATTTATATAATAGTGGAATAAACAGTAAATATACAAACAAGTAAATTAGAATGCAAATCAGGTGGTGATAAATGCTAGAAAAATTATAACAAGGTATGGAGAAGGCAATGGCACCCCACTCCAGTACTCTTGCTTGGAAAATCCCATGGACAGAGGAGCCTGGTAGGCTGCAATCCATAGGGTCGCTAAGAGTCGGACATGACTTCACTTTCACTTTCACTTTTCACTTTCATGCATTGGAGAAGGAAATGGCAACCCACTCCAGTGTTCTTGCCTGGAGAATCCCAGGGACGGGGGAGCCTGGTGGGCTTCTGTCTGTGGGGTCGCACAGAGTCGGACATGACTGAAGTGACTTAGCATAGCATAGCATAGCATGGGGTTAGAGAAGAGTTGATATTAAGAGGGTTGTCTCTTAGGAAATGATATTTGGGTAGTACATGAACATAGTAAGGAATGAGCCATGTGATTTCCTGGAGAAAAATTGTTTCAGGAAGTAGTTACAGTGATTATAAAGATTCTGAGGTAAAAAGGTAAAACTTGCAAAAAGGCTGACAGAGTGTCATGAGCAAGGAGAAAATGACAGGAAATGGAAGTGAGAATTTACATTGAGCCTGATAAGGTAAAGACTATGATTTTATTCTGAATGTTGGAAAACTACCACACAGTGTCCAGGAGCTGGGTTCAGTTCAGCCGCTTAGTCGTGTCCAACTCTTTGCAACCCCATGAACCTCAGCATGCCGGTCTTTCCTGTCCATCACCAGCTCCCAAAGCTTGCTCAAACTCATGTCCATCGAGTCAGTGATGCCATCAACCATCTCACCCTCTGTTGTCCCCTTCTTCTCCTGCCTTCAATCTTTCCCAGCTTCAGGGTCTTTTCCAATGAGTCAATTCTTCACATCAGGTGGCCAAAGTATTGGAGTTTCAGCTTTAGCATCAGTCCCTCCAGTGAACACCCAGGACTGATCTCCTTTAGAATGGACTGGTTGGACCTCCTTGCAGTACAAAGGAGTCTTTTCCAATACCACAGTTCAAAAGCATCAATTCTTCAGCACTCAGCTTTCTTCACAGTCCAACTCTCACATCCGTGCATGACTACTGGAAAAACCATGACTTCGACTAGATGGATCTTTGTTGGCAAAGTAACGTCTCTGCTTTTTAATATGCTGTCTAGGTTGGCCACAACTTTTCTTTCAAGGAGCAAGCGTCTTTTAAATTCATGGCTGCAGTCACCATCTGCAGTGATTTTGGAGCCCAAGAAAATAAAGTCTGTCATTGTTTCCATTGTTTCCCCATCTATTTGCCATGAAGTGATGGGACTGGATGCCATGATCTTCGTTTCTGACTGTTGAGTTTTAAGCCAACTTTTTTACTCTCCTCTTTCACTTTCATCAAGAGGCTCTTTATTTATTCTTTGTGTTTTGTCATAAGGACCTGGGTGATGTGATATAATTTTCATTTAAAAATATTTTTCTCTGGCTACTATGGGGAGAACTGGCTGTTGATTTACCAGAGCAGAGACTTCTTGGAGTACCAGGTGATGAACCCAAGAGAGAGACATTAGGTTAGGGCAGGCTACTATTCAAATCTAATTCTATCAATATTCATTTGATGGGTTTGAAGAAAAGTTATGACACCAGATTTTTGACATAAGATGCTTTATGGCAGTAACTACTGTGATAAGAATCTCTAGAGGAAAAACATGTTTGGCAAGCGGTAGGGAGGTGAATCAAGGGCCCAGTTTCAGATTTGCAAGGATTGAAACGCCCATTAGACATCCTAGTACAAAGTATTACAATTCAGAGGAAAGATTCATTCTGGAAATAGAAATCTGAGGGTCATCAGCACATAGAATGTGTTGAAGGCCATTGGAGTGGATAGGATCATCTAAGAGTAAGGGGTCTATAGCATTTCAAGGTTGGGGAGATGAAGTTCCAGCAGAGAAGACTGAGAAGTAGCAACCATATAGGTAAGAAAAAAATCAGAAATATATGGTGTACAAAATTCCGAGTTAAAAATATATATATATGTATTTTAAGGAGGAGACAGAGATGATCTGTATCAAAGGACACTGATAGTTTGAGCTAAGAGGGTGAAGGGAGATCAGAAGGAGGTGAGGGTATAGAGATGAGACTGAGACTTATAGATAGTACAGAATGCTTTTATGATGATATCAGTGATACAGAAAAGAGGAGCGAAACATGATGTAATGAGAGAAAAGAGAAAGGAGATAATTACCTGAGGAAAGTCATTGATTAGACAGAGGTGGGACCCAGTGTGTGAGAGAAGTTGGTCTATGTAGAACATGGACAGTGAATCCACTGAGTCACCGCACAGGCAGAGCATACAGTTTTAGAGATGCTGGTGGGTTGGAAGATTTGGTGGCAGAAGATGAAGAACGACTCTTCTGAGTCATCTTTTTGATGGAACAGGAATGTCATCTGCTCTGAGAACAGTTTATATTCCTCTCTCCCTCAGCAGACTCTTTGTCAAAGTTAGAGATTTTGTTTTCTCTCATATCATTAGCATCTGACCCAGCACCCAGCACACATTAAATACCTCATGAATGACTGTAAAATGCAAATGAATTAAAGTGGGCTTCATCTTTACTTCGTAGGCAATTTAAATGTGTTTAATGTCTATTTTATTGTAGTAGAGTTAAAGATAGTGTTTATAGAAGGCTGATTTTGAATATCTTACCTCCAAGTCAGATTCTCATGTGCTGACATTTGTTTTATTTTATTTTTGTTCTTTTTGTTTGTTTTGTTTTAGAAGTCAAGGGCAAATGATTCTCTCAGACCAGTTGGAGACTATGTACAGACAAAACATTCAACAGAATATGTCCAAAGAACCAGAATTTTCCCCTTTTCCACTGAGATAAACATGTAAGTAGCTTATAACATTGTCAGTGATGATCCTAACTTGTAAAAATATGTTTTAACAATTTTCCAGGCGAAAGGTGACATGGAATGTGAAAATTTTGCCTGTTTTGAAAGGAATCTCAAGGAAGAGTGAGCAGCAAGTAAATCATTGTACACATTTTTCTATATTGACTTGAGGTTTTCTAACAAAGTTTTCTTAGCCTCAACACTTGGCAGTTTAGTCTGGATAATTCTTCAATTCTTTGTTGTAGGGATGAAAGGGGAAGGTGGGGCGACATTCTGGGCATTGCAGGATGTTTGTGTGTTGGCATCTGTCCACAAAAGACAGTGGCGCCCCTCTCAGGTGTAGGCACTATTAGTGTCTCTGCCTGCCAAGTCACTTCAGTCGTGTCCGACTCTATGCGACCCCATGGACTGCAGCCTACCAGGCTTCTCTGTCCATGGGATTCTCCAGGCAAGAACACTGGAGTGGGTTGCCATTTCCTTCTCCAATTAGTGTCTCTAGACATTGTCAAATGTTCCCTATTGTCAGAGTGGGAGGTGGGGGAGAAAACTGCCCTGGTTTGAGAACCACTATTGAAACAATGACAGCTCAGCTAGCAAATCTGCCTGCAATGCAGGAGACACAGAGATGCAGGTTTGATCACTGGGTCAGGAGGATTCCCTGGAGGAGGGCATGACAATCCACTCCAGTATTCTTGCCTGGAGAATTCCATGGACAGAGGAGCCTGGTAGGCTACCATGCGGTGGCAAAGATTCAGACATGACTAAAGTGATTGAGCATGCACACATTGAACAGCACAAACAAAAACTTTTCTGAGGACAGTTTTGTTGGAGTTTTTATCTAATGAGGGCATGGTTAGGAATGTATAATCATATGGATGGCAATTGAGACAATTCTCATTTCATGTGCACAGAATACATTATAAAACATGCAAAGCTAAAGACTCATCAGTTAGAATATAGCCATAGCTGTCATGTGGAAGAGGAACTCAATTGCCTGAAGTATATTACCAGAAGGCAGACCTATGAGGAATGGTGCTAATTATAGAGACATATAGTTTGGTATGTGATAAGGACCATGGTTTTGATGATTAGCAGTGTTTAAAAAGAGAGAAGTACCCCAGAGTTCCCTTTCAATTGCCAATCAAGCCAAAATCACATGGTAACGTTTTAGGAATGTCACAGAGGGAGAGAATATCACTGAGCGTTGGTGGGATTTGAGATTCCATTCAATCTAGTGAGTCCAGAAAGCACAGGAGGACCATAGTAACATCCAAATGAAGTTGTATCTGTCAAAAGAGGGAGAGAATGAAAGCAAAGGAGCCATAATGGGAAACAGCAAAGTAAAATTGGTGTCGCAAAGAGTAAGGCATTAATCTTCAGCAAGCATAACTCAGGGAGGAGGGAAGAGACATTTCAAATGTGAATGTCTCCACTTTGGAATTCTCTGTGACTCTGGCCGTGTAATTTGAGGCAATTCCTTGAACTGTTTGATGGTGGCTAAGGATCCTTCCTTCAATCCATCCTCATCCTTGATGGCAGCCTTTGCCATTTTCAGGTGTTGGTGCAAAAGTTGTAAAAATTCACTGGGATGCTTGTCAGCCATGCATGTTTGTGAGACCCATATGCAGAGTTTGCATTTCCCTAAGTCTCTGTGAGCTGGTGATTTTTTCATTTTAAACCAGCACCCTTAGAAGTTCCAATACAGGTGAACCTCGGGTCATCCCTTTGAGCAACATTGTTTCAGTGGAAAGGGGGTGTGTAGTTCCAGTTGCTCTCTGACTCCTACCTGAACCTTGTAAAGTTTTGTAGTTTTCCCAGGAAAGATTATTTTAAGAAGAGCAGTTAGACTACCCACACTAAGTATTGGGCCTCTAGTCTAAACTTCACTACTGGAATCCCCTTCCCAGATTTGACATTAAACTCAAAGAGCATGGCGATGTTTTTCTGGAAATGTAGGGTGTTTTTTG
Source organism: Bos taurus (assembly GCF_002263795.3). NCBI lineage: Eukaryota > Metazoa > Chordata > Mammalia > Artiodactyla > Bovidae > Bos > Bos taurus. Next base: position 16,396,647 of record NC_037329.1, on the reverse strand, counting down.
GCAGGGGAGGGTGGTTGGGGAAGATTGCTTACTTTTTGGTAATAAAAAGATTCTCTCTGATGGTGCCAACCCTAACCCTCCATACCCAGTGACTGTAAATTCCCAAGCTCAAAAATGTCTGATAGTCCTAAAAGAAAATGCTTAGAAATTCTTAACGTAAGTCAGTGCCATTACTAATAGACCCATATAAGCACTAATTTCCTCAGCTGAATTAGTCATTCAGAGTAACGCATCTGAGAGAAACTCCTCTGAAAACCACTAGAGTGTCAACCAAATCAGGGTGATTAGAGATGTACGTCACTGTTTAACCGCTTAGACTAACACCTTCTCTTTCATATTCTGGGAGTGGACAAGTTCTTATATTGAATGCCTTTGGCTGTATCCAGGTGTTACCAGAAAACTAGGTTTCAATGGAGAGGGCATCTCTGGGTGTAGTGGCTTCTGTGGTTTCATTTGGTAATCCTGAACACTGATACTCATTTTCATATTCCCATCTCTTTCATCTGATACTTCCTACCTCTTCATTAGAATCTCAACTCTGTCATCCTATTTTCCTGCTAAAGTTTCTTTTTTGTATCTGCTTGATTTCACACCCTAATCCTTGCTCAAGCCTGAAGAAGTATAATTTGACTATCACTAATCTACACCTGACATTATTCTCCTGTGATACTCATGAAAAAGGCCAACAAAGTGAATATTTGTTCCTTGGTTTCATACATCATTGATTCAGAGACAGACTTACTATGAGGCTAATTGATCTTAAGCTCAGAGCCCTCTTTTGCTTGGGTTGCTTCCAAGGACCAAGATGACATTAGCAGTGTATTCATATGGCATATGGTTTTTAAATATTTTCAGACAAAGGCATTTTGACTATTCTCAGTGAAGAATTCTATCTCCTACTAGGATCCTAAATCTATCCTGTCCTGTATGACAAGATTTGTGTGACTATAGAAATTTTGAGGATGTAGACACGGGAAGTAAACTCAGGGATACATTTAGTTTTGGTGGACATATTTCTGTTTGTAGTTTAGGAGATATATTTATGAAGTATGCTATCACATCTGTGAATCAAAGTAGTGCTTGCTTCTAGAAGTTTTCCACCGTACTACCTCACCTGATGTCTTCTCAGAAATGTGCAGGACTGGAGGTCATATTTTGATATGAACTCATCCCAGAGATCCTGTTGTGGGATATATATGGGAAGACAAGAGAAACAAGGGTAGAAATGTACAGGGTCAGAGTTATCTGTAGTAAATCCTTCCAAAAAGCTGATGTGTGCAATTGTAAGCAGAAGATACAGCTCGTACTGATATCAGGTCTAAATAGAAGCTTCTCTCCCATTATAAATATTTTCAATAATAAGTATCAATAATTACAAATGTACTATGCATATTGGCCTTCCCAGGTGGCTTTAGAGATAAAGAATCCACCTGCCAATGCAAGAGGCATAAGTGGTATAGCTTTGATCCTTTGATTGGGAAGGTCCCCTGGAGGTAGGCATGGCAACCCATTCCAATATTCTTGCCTGAAGAATCCCATGGACAGAAGAGCCTGGTGGGCTATAGTCCATGGAGTCACAAAGAGTTGGACACAACTAAAGCAACTTAGCGTGCACATACATGCCATGCATATAATATTTTAAAGAGACCATTAAATTTATTAGAATTGCTAGTATGGAAAGCACAAACCTGAGATATCAAAAAACGTACATGTAAATGTGAAGATAAGATAATCACGATGGTGTGATCACTCACCTAGAGCCAGACATCCTGGAATGTGAAGTCAAGTGGGCTTTAGAAAGCATCACTATGAACAAAGCTAGTGGAGGTGATGGAATTCCACTTGAGCTATTTCAAATCCTGAAAGATGATGCTGTGAAAGTGCTGCACTGAATATGCCAGCAAATTTGGAAAACTCAGCAGTGGCCAAAGGACTGGAAAAGGTCAGTTTTCATTCCAATCCCAAAGAAAGGCAATGCCAAAGAATGCTCAAACTACTGCATAATTGCACTCATCTCACATGCTAGTAAAGTAATGCTCAAAATTCTTCAAGCCAGGCTTCAGCAATATGTGAACTGTGAACTTCCTGATGTTCAAGCTGGATTTAGAAAAGGCAGAGGAACCAGAGCTCAAACTGCCAACATCTGCTGGATCATCGAAAAAGTAAGAGAGTTCCAGAAAAACATCTATTTCTGCTTTATTGACTATGCCAAAGCCATTGACTGTGTGGGTCATAATAAACTCTGGACAATTCTGAAAGAGATGGGAATACCAGACCACCTGACCTGTCTCTTGGGAAACCTATATGCAGGTCAGGCAGCAACAGTTAGAACTGGACATGGAACAACAGACTGGTTCCAAATAGGAAAAGGAGTATGTCAAGGCTGTATATTGTCACCCTACTTATTTAACTTATATGCAGAGTACATCATGAGAAATGCTGGACTGGAAGAAACACAAACGGGAATCAAGAATCCTGGGAGAAATATCAACAACCTCAGATATGCAGATGATACCACCCTTATGGCAGAAAGCAAAGAAGAACTAAAGAGCCTCTTGATGAAAGTGAAAGAGGAGAGTGAAAAAGTTGGCTTAAAGTTCAGCATTCAGAAAACTAAGATCATGGCATCCAGTCCCATTACTTCATGGGAAATAGATGGGGAAACAGTGGAAACAGTGTCAGACTTTATTTTTCTGGGCTCCAAAATCACTGCAGATGGTGACTGCAGCCATGAAATTAAAAGACGCTTACTCCTTGGAAGGAAAGTTATGACCAACCTAGATAGCATATTCAAAAGCAGAGACATTACTTTGCCAACAAAGGTCCGTCTAGTCAAGGCTATGGTTTTTCCTGTGGTCATGTATGGATGTGAGAGTTGGACTGCGAAGAAGGCTGAGCGCGGAAGAATTGATGCTTTTGAACTGTGGTGTTGGAGAAGACTCTTGAGAGTCCCTTGGACTGCAAGGAGATCCAACCAGTCCATTCTGAAAGAGATCAGCCCTGGGATTTCTTTGGAAGGAATGATGGTAAAGCTGAAACTCCAGTACTTTGGCCACCTCGTACGAAGAGTTGACTCATTGGAAAAGACTCTGATGCTGGGAGGGATTGGGGGCAGGAGGAGAAGGGGACGACAGAGGATGAGATGGCTGGATGGCATCTCCGACTCAATGAACATGAGTTTGAGCGAACTCCGGAAGTTGGTGGTGGATGGGGAGGCCTGGCGTGCTGTGACTCATGGGGTCACAAAGAGTAGGACATGACTGAGCGACTGAACTGAACTGAACTGAACTGTGAAGAACCATATTTTATACATTTCAATTTTCAATAATTAAAAATAGTTTTCAATCTATTATATTAAAAACTAAATTGTCATTTTGCTTTCTCTATGGAAAATGGTATCACAAAATTATGGTTATATGAAAAGGTAATAAAAGTATAAACTGAAAATTTTATGAAAAATCTCTTTAGATTGCATGTTATATGTTTATTAAATATTTATTATTATCCTAGAATTTGTATTTTTGAGCTATTTGTCAGTCTTTTAAAATTTGTGATTGTTGTTTCTTTCCTTATTCTAAGTGCATGTTCATTCTTTTCTGCCAAATTATGTATTTATGATTTTTTAATTTTTCCCATAAAACGTCATTAAACTGTAAGCATTAGGTCAGATAAAACCTGTGTGTGTCCTTTGGATATATTTTCTAACAGTTTTCAGACTTAGTTTCTTGTGAGGGAAAACTGCTTGCTGGCCCCTGGATGGTCATCTTGCGGTTGGTAAATAGGGGCTGGGTCATAGAGAAGATCTGGATGCCTCAGGCATTACAGCCATTTCTAATATCCTTCTCCAAAGTTCACCAACACCAGAATTCAAGTGCCATAGGAAATTATGGAATCTTTTGTAATAATAGTATAAGAGCTTTCATTTATATATGCCTTTGCAGTTTATGGATATTAATATTTACTTTGCTACACTATATATTCAAAACACTTCTGCAGGATATCACAAACTCAGTAATATAGAGACCACTCCTAGAATCCTGATTTCTAGCCTAAGTGATTATTCCCACCACATTATCTGGTAAGGGGCACAGTGAAATTTTGAACAAATGTGCCAGTTTTAGTTGCAAAATATTAAATCCTTTCTAAATTATTTCAGGTAGACCTACTTCTCAGTGTGTGATCTACTTTCCTGGCACAAAAACAAATTACTGTGAACCCTTGACTCACATTCTATCTCTAATTATAACTGAATCTGTTTATATTTTGTAGGCAAAATCAAAATTACACAATTCTTCCTTAAAGAACTGAGAGGTATGAAAAATGCATGAAAAGATATACTTCATAGGGATATGAGAGCTTGTCACGGTGGTAAAGAATCCCCCTGTCAACACACAATATGTAAGAGACACAAATTTGATCGCTGGGTTGGGAAAATCCCCTGGAGGAGCAAATGGCACCCTACTCCAGGATTCTTGCTGGGAGAATCCAATGGACAGAGGAGCCTAGAGGGCTACAGTCCATGGGGTTGCAAAAGAGCTGAACATGACTGAGCTTCTGAGCACATATGGGAATATGGCGTTGAATAATATTTCATGCTAAATTATCTTTCCAGTTGAATCCATCACTTCTAAGTAAGAATGACTATGACAATAAGAGCAAGATGGAAGTGAAAGTAGGGGATCAAGAAATTCATAGTTGATACGAAACCCCTCAGTAAACCATGCTCCCTACCAAGGTCTCTGTCTGTAATACCCTGCTATCTTCCCAAACCTCATGGTAATTCTGCAGCCTTTTGACTCTCTTTGGGCATGAAGATACTGCACAGCATCACCACCTGACATCAACCACCTCATCATTCTCTCCGCATTTGTGATTTTTTCCCCTTACTCTCTGGGGAGCTATCCCTTGGTGCTCTTTACACACACACACACACACACACACACACACACACACACACGGAGGTACTTAGTGGTAACTTTGTTTGCATGTTTTGTCACTTGTACTTCCTTATTTTGATATTTTAAGGAAGTTGCATATCCCTTAAAATTAATTGACTTTCCTTTGCTTTGGTGAAATTGTAGAGTGTCTATGAGTTTATGGGGCTTTAATCCACCTGCTATTATAAAGAAAGCTGAGTGCCGAAGAATTGGTGCTTTTGAACTGTAGTGTTGGAGAAGACTCTTGAGAGTCCCTTGGACTGCAAGGAGATCCAACCAGTCCATCCTAAAGGAGATCAGTTCTGGGTGTTCATTGGAAAGACTGATGTTGAAGGTGAAACTCCAATACTTTGACCACCTGATGCAAAGAGCTGACTCATTTGAAAAGCCCCTGATGCTGGGAAAGATTGAGGGCAGGAGGAGAAGGGACGACAGAGGATGAGGTGGTTGGACGGCATCACTGACTCAATGAACATGGGTTTGGGTGGACTCTGGGAGTTGGTGATGGACAGGGAGGGCTGGCATGCTGTGGTTCAGGGGGTCACAAAGAGTCAGACATGACTGAGCAACTGAACTGAACTGGACTATCAAAGCTAAGTAAGCTAGCAGACACACTTGACATGTGAAGTCACAGAAGGGGGGAGAGAGAGCACTAGGGCAGTGGTTAATATAATATGATAAAAAAAAAGAGAGAGAGAATGTATAAGTCAACATGATAACATCCTACAAATAAAATAATTTGCCCTTTCGGATCTCAAAGCTGCAAGATTCCCAGAAACTTGTCATCTTCTTTCTCCCTGGACCTCTCATTTCTGTCATGACATTAAATCCTGTAAGGAGATCTGAAAGTGACGTTTTCACCTCCATACCTAACAGGATGCTTTGTGTACTCTATTGAAGTCCTAACCTGGCCTCAAAGTACTTTCCCATCTCTTTCCCTTATTCTACATACTTCTTTCAGGGTAACTTCCCAACATTACTTCTCTGTTCAGTCTATTCCCCTGAAGAATGTCTCCTCATTGACTATACTGCCTTAATGTTTTTACACTTGGCAGGAGTGCAAAGATCTCAGTGATGTCATGCCACCACTTTTCTTGCTCACTCTCTTTAATTTTCCTGTATCTTCCAAGTAAAGTTGGACTACTTTCTGTTTCTGGCAAGTTTCTGTTCTCCAGGGCTTTGCCCTTTCAATCTGCCTGGAACACTTTCCCTGTGTCTACAATGTAGGCAACCTCATTGTTCAGGTATCACCTTAAATGCTACTCCCTCTAAGAAACATTTCTACTTTAAACGTAAATAACTGTCTGTTGCTCTCTCATGCCACTAGGCATAGTCTAACCAATACTGGAGATATCTGTGTACTAGTTTTATTTCTATAAGTGAAGTGAAATGAAAGTCACTCAGTTGTGTCTGACTCTTTGTTACCAGTCAAGTGGGCCTTAGAAAGTATCACTACGAACAAAGCTAGTGGAGGTGATGGAATTCCACTTGAGCTATTCCAAATCCTGAAAGATGATGCTGTGAAAGTGCTGCACTCAATATGCCAGCAAATTTGGAAAACTCAGCAGTGGCCACAGGACTGGAAGAGGTCAGTTTTCATTCCGATCCCAAATAAAGGCAATGCCAAAGAATGCTCAAACTACCGCACAATTGCACTCATCTCACACGCTAGTAAAGTAATGCTCAAAATTCTCCAAGCCAGGCTTCAGCAATATGTGAACCGTGAACTTCCAGATGTTCAAGCTGGTTTTAGAAAAGGCAGAGGAACCAGAGATCAAATTGCCAACATGCACTGGATCATGGAAAAAGCAAGAGAGTTCCAGAAAAACATCTGTTTCTGCTTTATTGACTATGCCAAAGCCATTGACTGTGTGGATCACAATAAACTGTGGACAATTCTGAAAGAGATGTGAATACCAGACCACCTGACCTGCCTCTTGAGAAATCTGTATGCAGGTCAGGGAGCAACAGTTAGAACTGGACATGAAACAACAGACTGGTTCCAAATAGGAAAAGGAGTTCATCAAGGCTGTATATTGTCACCCTGCTTATTTAATTTATATGCAGAGTACATCATGAGAAACGCTGGACTGGAAGAAGCACAAGCTGAAATCAATATTGCCAGGAGAAATATCAATAACCTCAAATATGCAGATGATACCACCATTATGGCAGAAAGTGAAGAGGAACTCAAAAGCCTCTTGATGAAAGTGAAAGAGGAGAGTGAAAAAGTTGGCTTAAAGCTCAACATTCAGAAAACGAAGATCATGGCATCCGGTCCCATCACTTCATGGGAAATAGATGGGGAAACAGTGGAAACAGTGTCAGACTTTATTTTTTTGGGCTCCAAAATCACTGCAGATGGTGACTGAAGCTATGAGATTAAAAGACGCTTACTCCTTGGAAGGAAAGTTATGACCAACCTAGATAGCATATTCAAAAGCAGAGACATTACTTTGCCAACAAAGGTCCGTCTAGTCAAGGCTATGGTTTTTCCTGTGGTCATGTATGGATGTGAGAGTTGGACTATGAAGAAAGCTGAGCACCAAAGAATTGATGCTTTTGAACTGTGGTGTTGGAGAAGACTCTTGAGAGTCCCTTGGACTGCAAGGAGATCCAACCAGTCCATTCTGAAGGAGATCAGCCCTGGGATTTCTTTGGAAGGAGTGATGCTAAAGCTGAAACTCCAGCACTTTGGCCACCTCATGCGAAGAGTTGACTCATTGGAAAAGACTGATGCTGGGAGGGATTGGGGGCAGGAGGAGAAGGGGACAACAGAGGATGAGATGGCTGGATGGCATCACTGACTCGATGGACATGAGTCTGAGTGAACTCTGGGAGTTGGTGATGGACAGGGAGGCCTGGCATGCTGTGATTCATGGGGTCACAAAGAGTCGGACACGACTGAGCAACTGAACTGAACTGAACTGAACTATATAGTCCATGGAATTCTCCAGGCCAGGATACTGGAGTAGGTATCCATTCCCTTCTCCAGAAGATATTTCCAACCCAGGGATTGAACCCAGGTCTCCTGCATTGCAGATGGATTCTTTCCCAACTGAGCCACCATGGAAGCCCTTATTTCTATAAGAAGACTGTAAGCTTTATAAAACTTGGGCATGCATGCTAAGTTGCTTTAGTCATGTCTGACCCTGTGCAACTCTATGGACTGTAGCCAGTCAGGTTCCTCTGTCCATGGGATTCTCCAGGCAAGAATACTGAAGTGGGTTGCCATTGGGAGTGTTATAATAATTTTTATGTGTTTATGGTTTATAGAATACCATGTACATATTAGGCATTCAACCAATATTATTTATGTTTTACAGCTAACTGTAAAACATGAACCAAGTGACTGGAGCAACTCAGAGAAAAAGAGACAGCTAGGCCAACTGTTGTTGTATTAAGATATATACATGTACATATACATATATATATATATATATATATATATATATATGGAGACATAAAGACATACAGGAAGAACTAAGCTTGTCTGAAAATACTTCATCCCAGTTCATTTCATGCACATTCCTAAAGGTCACTCCGTATATTCTGGTACTTCTGAAACTCTCTGCTTGCCTTCCAAATCCATTTAGCACAGCTTTTAGCACACTTACAAACTGTTGAGAGGTCACAGGAAGGCACCTGTAGGATGAAATGCTTTAGGATCCACTCCTGTCCCCCCTGCCCCCCAGTACTAAGGTAATCCTGCTGGATCTGATGTGATTATTTTGCACCCAGTGAATATACTCCACAAAACCTCATTCACCGTGGACTGAAGTTCACCATAATATGAGGGCAGAAAGGGCAGAGACTGTGGAAAGTTTTCCATGAGGGATCAAAGCTACATACTTAGCTGAGCCATAAAGCAGTACCATGGCCCAGAAAAGCAAAAACTTCATCTTGTGATTGGTTTCAACTTTCTTTTTCATATCTTTTACCAGATAGAGCAGATTTACTGTGAATCTGAACGAGATTGGCTAACACTTCAGAACTTCACATTTGTACAGGCCAGAGTGATGTATTTGTAATTTTGTGTTTTTGTACTTCAAATACCACTTCAAGTGTCACAAAACATTGATCTGCTTCAGTATCTATTTCTTCTTCTGTGCATGATTCTAATATTGCTAATCGTTTGAATTTGTGGCAGTTTAGTTGATAGAAAGGAGTTAGTAACCTTAAGTCCTTATTTTGATGGGGCAAAAGTCCACATGGGCTTCCCTTTCTATGCCTTTTATTCCACATTTATCAGTACAAAAACAGAAATAACGGACATGTAAATTGGCAGCTTTCATAAAGTGGCAATTAGAAAATAACCTGTTTTCATTTAAACCAGGAAGAAAGCAATAATTTGTACCAAAATTAGGGATATCGTTTCAATATGCAGATGACACCACCTTAATGGCAGAAAGTGAAGAGGAGCTAAAGAGCCTCCTGATGAAGGTGAAAGAGGAGAGTAAAAAAGCTGACTTAAAAGTCAACATTCAAAAAACTAAAATTATGGCATCAGGTCCCATCACTTCATGGCAAATAGATGGGGAAACAATGGAAACAGTGACAGACTTTATATTCTTGGGCTTCAAAATCACTGTGGATGGTAATGGTAGCCATGAAATTAAAAGACATTTGCTCCTTGAAAGAAAGCTATGACAAACCTAGACAGGGTATTAAAAAGCAGAGACATTGCTTTGCTGACAAAGGTCCATATAATCAAAGCTATGGTTTTTCCAGTAGTCATCTATGGATGTGAGTTGGACCATAAAGACGGCTAAGTGCTAAAGAATTGATGCTTTTGAATTGTGGTGTTGAGAAGACTCTTGAGAATCTTCTCCCTTTGACTGCAATGAGATCCAACCAGTCAATCCTAAAGGAAATCAACCCTGAATATTCATTGGAAGGATTGATGGTGAAGCTGCATCTTCAATACTTTGGTCGCCTGATGCAAAGAGCTGACTCATTGGAAAAGACTCTGATGCTGGGAAACATTATAGGCAGGAAGAGAAGGGGACAGCAGAGGATGAGATGGTTAGATGGCATTACTGACCCAATGTTCATGAGTTTGAGCAAACTCTGGGAGATGATGAAGGACATAAAGCCTGGTGTGCTGCAGTCCATGGGGTTGCAAAGATTTGGACACAACTGAGTGACTGAACAAGAACAACACTTCTAAATCTAACATGAAAATAGTATGCATAGCAGACCAAGGACCACAGGAAGGAGGAGAGACATCGACAAAATACAAATGCTATTATAGGTAGTGATTGAGACAAAAAGTGTGCAATATACTTGATCAAAGGCTGATTCCACTAATAGCTGGGAGCCTATTTTCCTTGGGTCTTTTGTGTTTCTGCCAGTCTTATGAACGAGGCATTAACTGTGTTTTGTTCAGGACTAATTTTTTCAAAGATGTATGACTAGCAAATATCCTTGGAAGATATAGTGTCTCCCTCCAAGGCAAAGAACAGGCATGCTTATGGCCGGGTTTCTTTCCTGTAGTACAACCCACTGTATGTGCAGGCATCATCTGGCACCCTGAAGGGATTTGGAGGCAGGGGACTGACACAAATATGCTGACACTCATGAGGCCTCCTGTGATATGAGAAACAGTGCCCTTTGTCTCTGATCCAGGTATCTTGTGTCTTCTTCCAGCATCCACAGAACTACAGTAGACTACCTGTTTGCTTGTAAATAGGACAAAATCTCAGATCTTCACAGCCCTTAACAGTACCACACTGTGAGTTTATACAGCTTAACAAAAACACAGCTGAATAGAAAACTGGACAACTTTATAATGAAGACTTAGTAGAAAATAGTAAAATGTAACTATACTTTAATATCTTTGTGTGCTCAGTTGGTCAGTTGATTCTTTGCGACCCCATAGACTGTAGCCCACCAGGCTCCTCTGTGCATGTGATTCCCCAGGCAAGAATATTGGAGTGGATTGCCATTATCTCCTCCAGTGGATTTTCCTGACCTAGGGATCAAACCTGCCTCTCCTGCGTTGACAGGAGGATTCTTTATCACAGAGCCACCTGGGAACATCTTGACTAATCAGGAAATATAAAAATAATATTGAAGTCACTTTTTAACAACCAGATTGTCAAAACCCCAAAATAGGAATAAGTCAGATGTAGAGAAGGAATGGAGAAACATACATGCATTTGTGATGGATATAAAACGTAATTAAACAGTTCAGAAAAAACTGTACCTATTTGGCCAGTCATTCTACATTTGGAAGCTATCAATGGGAATACAGTCTCGAATGTATTTGTCTATGTGTGTATGCATACACACACAAACACATATACATATAAATAAATAAAAATATATGTATGTATGTGTCTGTGTGTGTGTATGTGTATCTTGTATACACATATAGAGACTCTTTATACTAGCATTGTTTGTCAAAGTAAAATCTGGAAACAACCTGGATGCTGTCTAATAGAGGAATGTTCAGATGCAAATAGTTTATTCTACTACGAAGTGCAATGAAGTTATGAGAAAAATACGTGGATCAGTATGTGCTAACTTGAAAGAATGCACTGAAATGCTGTTATAAGAAGAAAAATTACATATGTAATATAAAAAGTGACCCCATTTTTATTTAAAAAATTATATATATATATATATATACACACATACAGTTACTTTATTGTGAGCTGCCACAATAGGCAAGTAAGGTTTGGGTGTATTCAGTTCAGTTTAGTCACTCAGTCATGTCCAACTCTTTGCAACCCCACAAGTGAAGCATGCCAGGATTCCTTGTCCATCACCAATTTCTGGAGCTTGCTCAAATTCATGTCCATCTAGTCGATGATGCCGTCCAACCATGTTATACTCTGTTGTCCCCTTCTCCTCCTGCCTTCAATCTTTCCCAGCATCAGGGTCTTTTACAATGAGTCAGTTCTTTGCATCAGGTGGCCAAACTATTGGAGTTTCAGCTTCAGCATCAGTCCTTCCAATGAATATTCAGGACTGATCTCCTTTAGGATGGACTGGTTGGATCTCCTTGCAGTCCAATGGACTCTTAAGAGTCTTTTCCAACACCACATTTCAAAAGCATCTATTCTTTGGTGCTCAGCTTTCTTTATAGTCCTACTCTTACATCCATACATGACTAGGAAAAACCATAGCTTTGACTAGACGGACCTTTGTTGACAAAGTAATGTCTCTGCATTTTAATATGCTGACTAGATTGGTCATAGCATTTCTTCCAAGGAGCAAGCGTCTTTTAATTTATTGGCTACAGTTACCATCTGCAGTGATTTTGGATGCCCTAAAAGTAAAGTTAGTCACTGTTTCCACTGTTTCCCCATCTATTTAGCATGAAGTGATGGCACTGGATGCCATGTTCTTAGTTTTCTGAATGTTGAGCTTTAAGCCAACTTTTTCACTCTCCTCTTTCACTTTCATCAAGAGGCTCTTTAGTTCTTCTTCACTTTCTGCCACAAGGGTGATGTCATCTGCATATCTGAGGTTATTGATATTTCTCCTGTCAATCTTGATTCCAGCCTATGCTCCATCCAGCCTGACATTTCACATGATGTACCCTGCATATAAATTAAATAAGCAGGGTGACAATATGTAGCCTTGACTTACTCCTTTCCCAATTTGGAACCAGTCTGTTGTTCCATGTCCAGTTCTAACTGTTGCTTCTTGATCTGCATACAGATTTCTCAGGAGGCAGGTCAGGTGGTCTGGTATTCCCGTCTCTAGAATTTTCCACAGTTTGTTGTGATCCACACAGTTAAAGGCTTTGGTATAGGCAATAAAACAGAAATAGATGTTTTTCTGCAACTCTCACTTTTTCGATGATCCAGTGGATGTTGGCAATTTGATCTCTGGTTTCTCTGCCTTCTCTAAATCCAACCTGAACATCTGGAGTTTCACAGTTCATGTAATGTTGAATCCTAGCTTGGAGAATTTTGAGCATTACTTTGTGAGATGAGTGCAATCGTGTGGTAATTTGAGCATTCTTTGGCATTGCCTTTCTTTGGGATTGGAATGATAACTGACCTTTTCCAGTCCTGGGTCCATTTTTGAGTTTTCCAAATTTGCTGGCATATTGAGTGCATCACTTTCACAGCACCATCTTTTAGGATTTGAAATAGCTTAACTGGAATTCCATCACCTCCACTAGCTCTGTTCATAGTGATGCTTCCTAAGGCCCATTTGACTTCGCATTCCTGGATGTCTGGCTCTAGGTGAGTTACCACACCATCATGGTTATCTGGATCATGAAGATATTTTTGTACAGTTCTTCTGTGTATTCTTGCCACCTCTACTTAATATCTTCTGCTTCTGTTAGGTCCGTACCATTTCTGTCCTTTACTGTGCCCATCTTTGCTTGAAGTGTTCCCTTGGTATCTCTAATTTTCTTGGATGTATTGGATCTCTAATTTTCTTGGGTGTATTATTTAACCCCAAAGTGACTGCAAATTGACTTTCTATGCTATGCAAGAAACTAACAACTTATACTGAATTAGTATCTCATTGTCAATAGCAGCCTGATCCAGGTTAGAGTTTTGCTTTGGAATCAGACTGGAGTTCCCATTTTGTTTGGATCGCTGACTAGCTGAGTGAACTTAAATCATTTGGTCTTTCTTAGACTCAGTTTTTTTAATCTGTAAATGGAACCAACCATAGTACTTATTTCACGTATTTGTAAAAAGTGATTTTTGTAGAGTCTATAATGTAGTAGCACACTTCTGTTAGAGTCAGTAACAGTGTCAACAATGAAATCGCATACTTACTGAGCATTTATGTGTCTGGGCTCAGTACATGGCACCTGTTTGTTTTTTTTCCTTTTCTCTTGCCTTTTTAAAATAGCATTTTCCTCACCCTGTTGTCTGTAAAGGTACCTCAGATTTTTATATTATCTCTTCACACCAGCCTAGTCAAATAATAATGGAATCAGAGCCTTAGGATGATCATAAAGCTGTGTGTCTGTTGAGTTGCCCTACCTTCAGTGAGCGATATTAGAACTGCAGCCAGTAGATGACCTAATGTGTGAGGAGAACCTCTAACAGTGCAGCTAGGGAAACATTAGCTTGTTTACAATTTGACAGCTAACACAGTGGTTATATTTTACGAATGAAAAAAAAATCACCCCACACCTTCCTTTGGTAAAAGCTACTGTTTCATATCAAACTGAATGCAACAAAGCCTTAAAAAAATTTTAAAAGGCAGTCAGCCAAGTCTTTATTGCAAGAACATCAGAGAAATGAACCAGCTGAGCTATTTACTGTCTGCTTAAATTTCTCAACTATCGATCCTTGCAGCAGAGAAGCTATGTATAGATCCTATGTCTCCTTTAAATTCTTACCTCATAGGAATCTAGCTAGACTGGGAAAAGCCCCATTTTGTTCAGGATTGCATAGTCTGCCTGAAGAACACAGTTTTGAATTAATCAGGAGTCTGATTACACTCCCTGCAACTATTCAAGCATTAATGGTTTCCATGTCAGCATTTAATGAGCATTTCCTTTGGATTGATAGTCTCCACTGCTTCATTCATTTACTTACAATTTTTGATCACCAGTTTAGGCCAAGATGTAGGTATTTGTTTCCGAGGCCATTGGGATGACAGTTAGAGAGAACAATGGAACAATTAATGTGACTTAAAATTTGAGCTTGGGAAGCTGGCAGCCTAAAATATGAAAATAAATCTGCCCCTGGAAACGATGTGTCTCAGGGAGCTGAAATTGCTGTACAAACCAATTGAAATCCTGGAGAGCAGGGATGATACCATAGGCACTGTCTCTGTGCTTTTGGTACCCAGACCAATGCTGGGCTCCTAATGCCAGGGGAGAAGAAGGAAAGAAGAAAATGCCCAACCAAAATGTAGCAGAGTAAGACATTAATTAAAACATCCCTTTCATGTTGGAAACCAAGCTGTAGATTCGTTTAAGTGCCAGAGCTTTCTTTAAACTTTTTCTAAAACCAACACGTTTGATGCTTTATTTCATCTGAGATAGAATGTCACTGTCTGGGGATGGAATTAGTGCAAGTGTCCTTTCTGTTTTATTCAGAGGCCTTCTCAATCCCTCATCAAGTGACAACTTCAATAGCGACTGAAAGGAAAGTTGCATGTGCACAGAACTAGAACATTTCTTACAAGGAGCTGAGAAGGTCAGCAGGGATTTCAAGGTTAGATGTGCCTTCTCCCATTTTCTTAGGACCCTAGGGTAGAAAGTAATTTATAAACTATAACACTTCTCAATAAATTGCTTGGCTTTGGGAGTATATCACCTAAGCATTCTAAGGGAAAATATTTTAACTATTAAGGCCAGCTTTTAGATACTCTTTCAGATTGTCAAATACAGTAAGATAAAGTCTCAAGGCTTTTAATTTCAGGATAAATTGTTTAATTATTTTTTTTTCAGTACATGAGGCTAACTATACAAGATGTCTAGGGAACCTAGAAATTTTGAGTGTTCTGGTCCTCTGCCTGGAAATACAGGCAGAGGAAGAGCAAGTGGGCAGAGAAAGTAGGAAATGAAAAAGCATCACATGGCAGTTCAAATCCCAGACTCAACAGCAAGATGATACCATATATCTGCTCTTTAAAAATTTCCCAGTCTCTCTAGGGCTTGATTTGCTCATTTATAAAATGTGGATAATAGTAGTATCTTCTTAGAGTTGTTTTTAGGATTAAGTTATTTACTTAACCAATGTAAAGCTGTTAAAAATATACCTCATACACATTAAATACATTGTAGCTATTATTGGAAGACGTAAAAATGTTGGAAATAAAGACAAACATCAAAATGGCTGCTGCTGCTGCTAAATTGCTTCAGTCATGTCCAACTCTGTGCGACCCCATAGATAGCAGCCCACCAGGCTCCCCCGCCCCTGGGATTCTCAAGGCAAGAACACTAGAGTGGGTTGCCATTTCCCACTCCAGTGCATGAAAGTGAAAAGTGAAAGCAAAGATGCTCAGTCGTGTCCAACTCTTAGCAACTTCATTGACTGCAGCCTACCAGATTCCTCTGCCCATGGGATTTTCCAGACAAGAGTATTGGAGTGGGGTGCCATTGCCTTCTCCGATCAAAATGGCTGTCACTTGTGAGATGTGATGAATTTGTGTTGCCTCTAAATTCACATAAACGAAAGACGGGACTCCTGTAGCTCTTCCATTCAGGAAGACCCTAGTTGGGTAATTGCTAGTGCAGATTTAGGGACATCAGAAGAAGGTCCAGGATGCAGAAATCATAGTCATCTCCAAGGCCTGCATGTTTCAGTTCAACAGGTAGTCATGCGAAATGCTTGCCCATTCCCAAGAGTCACCGGGCAAGCAGCAGAGATGGGCTCAACTGGGGAAGGAATGGAGCAGTAGTTCTTAATCCTTGTTTTGCGGCTGTTGCTTATCATCTCCCCTTTACAATTGTGTTTCCAAAATGACAGAGTGTAACATGTCTTTGTGTTCAATCGATAATGGCTTTGGTCAACATCTGCCAGAGTGAGGGTGGGACTGAGAGTACCCTATGACCTGGCAGAGAGCAGAGCTGATGTTTCCAGTTCAGAGGCATGGGTGGCAGCCCCACAGGGAGGTCAGCTAGTTGCTTGTACCTGGTCTTCTGAGGAAAGCGTAAAGGGGGCCAGTTTCAAACAGTGACAGAGCTGAAGAGGAGCATGGTGCTTTCATAAAGCATGTGAGATCTAGCTATCTGGTAGTTGTGATGGTTCATTGTGGTTGACTTCCTTGACTTTGGAAATTTTGAATCCCCCTCCAAAACATTTCCCCCTCATCCACACCCTCAACTGTAGTTCCTCAGAGGGCCAGGAACAGAGTTAGCAATCACCAGACTCCTTGCCAAGGCTGCAGGTGTGGTTTGTAGGTCACCAGGCAATGTTTGGGCTTCCCTGGTGGCTCAGCTGGTAAAGAATCTGCCTGCAATGCAGGAGACCTGGTTTGATCCCTCGGTTAGGAAGATTCCCCTAGAGAAGGGAATGGCTACCCACTCCAGTATTCTGGCCTGGAGAATTCCATGGGCTATATAGGGAATCTTTAGTATGCGAATGCTTTGTGCATGTAAATTGGCATATTTGTTATGTTTTGTGTCAAAACAACTATGAGCCCTTTCCCGATGTCTATTCTCTCCTCTAAATCATTTACAGAAGGGGTTGAAAAAAGGAAAATAAGTATAAATTATTTTATTACTATAGAGATGTAGAGACTTGGAGATATAGAAGGGGTGGGAAGGTGAGCATTTTCCTAAAATTTTCACATGAAACTTTTGTCTTAAGTAATTACTGGTTAATAGATTACTCTTTTGTAACTGTACCTGTGCTCAACTGCTGAATTGCTATTAATTCTGATGGACTATGCCATTAATGGAAATTAATATCTTCACTTAGGAGCTATTTTCTTGAATGGTATTTATGGCAAGCATCCATTAGAAAAACCAGAGGCCTTGCACTTGCCATGATTTTGAAAAAAAAAAAAAAATTTTTTTGCTGAACATAATTACAGTTATTTTTTTCTTAAGTGGAAAGCTTAGTATTAAAATTTTTGTGAATGTTCCTGTATCTATTTATGTCTAAGAAATTCTATGAAGTGATTGATCTGTTTGATTAATATAAAACTGGACTATATTGATAACTTGAAATATATACTGTGTGTGTGTGTGTATATATATATATATATATATATATCAGAAGTACTTAAAATGAAAAAAGGAGTTTTGTAGCAAACATAAGGACAGTAAGAATATATTTGCTGTTGATGTTTTCAGAGCAGAAAATGAAGAAGAGAGTAGGGCTTACTTAAGGCAACTGAAGCCTCAATCATGCTGGAAGACTCAGGCTCTTAGTCCTAACTTAGGAACTTAACTGAAAACTTAGCCATGTCTCTGAGCCTCATTAAATTTCAGACTTTACCTATGTAAGTGAGAATGCTATCTCATTCAATCATCCCACCAAGTGTCTGTGAGGGTTTAGCGATACAGTATATATGAAAGCACTCCATAAATACACGGCGTTGTTGATCTAACTGTGGCCTTTGCGGCCCTATTTTCTTCTTGATATCAATATTTAGGTTTCTCTGTTTTAAAATTTACTTTTTTATTACACAAGGAATATATGAATATATTATCATGGAAATCCAAGTATTATCATAATATATAGAAAAGAAAATGGAAGATCCTTGACTTACCTATCTCCAAATCTCCTTTTCTCTTTACTGGTGTCACTATTAACAGTTTGAATTTCCTTTCAGAAACTTTCTAAACATACACATACACATGTACACACACACACGTATATGCATGCATATGGCATACAATTTTAGTTCACGTGATTTGGATCAAAAGTTTATTTCTAACTCACAAATTTACCTTATTAAAATAAAAGTTTTTTCCCCCCTAACATAAAATGTGACATAATTAGCTCGCAGTTGTTTCAGGTAGAAGATTTATTGTGGATGGTTAAAGGAGTACTTCAAAGGTGGAATGGGTTTGGTAACTGTAAATACAAAACCCATACACAAATGAATGTATTTCAGTTGTTGTCATGAAACCCCATTGTGTTAACAAATGGGAAATAACACTTCATGGCAGCCGATCTAAAATAATCTGTATGTGATGAGTAGCGCTGGCGGGTCTGCCAAGACGCACCGATTCTCAGTGTGATCACATAGATTTCATTGGTCACAAACAGAGAAAAGCACATGATTGCTCTGAAAATGATGACGGCTTTGCCAGCCCAGAAATCACAGCTCAGGCTCTGTGATAGCAGACTATCACACCTGCCAGTTGACAGGTGTGCACTAAAATTTATGAAAAGCTTTTCTAACCAAGCCATCGGCTGCTGAAAAGAATGGTGGATGCCTTGAGCCTTGACATTTATTACAGCTTTGCCAGCATATCTGTCTTGTAGAGTGTGATTTGAAAAACGATATGTCTAAGCATGATCTTAATAAGCTCATTTGTTCTGGGATCTCATTGTACTGTGCTTGCTGATAGAAGAGGAGAGGGCCAACAGTATAAATAAGGGAGGCTTCCTCGGGAAGCAGCTCTAGCTATTTCAATATGGAGACAGTCTGATGTTGAACATTGCCAGCTCCCTGTACCTAAGGGAGGAGTTACAACGCTGCTTTGAGATGAGAGGCTGCAGTTCTTTAATAACCTTGATTTCATTTAGCTTGGTCAAAAACAAATTAAAGCACATGATAAATATTCTGGTCAAGATCCAAATATATTAATGTTAGCCAGGAAAGATATGTCTTTAAATATATTTTTTTTAAACAACTTTACATTTTCTTATTAACCACCCATTTATACAAATTCAAAATACTTTGTATATTTCCTTCCTCATTGTCAAAATACCCTTGGAGGCTGAAGATGGGGCCAGGATCATCCCCTATTGGTACAGGATGAACAAGAAGAAGCTAAAATGCTTAAAACAGTTTTCCCAGCCTTGTATCATGACCAGCCAACACATTTCTTGATTTTCAGTGTACTTTTTTCTGGACAAATATAAGCCTTAGTCCATATTGCCTATATTTGAAGATATTTTGTTTGATAAATATACTTGCCTATTAATATACAATAGTTATTTAAATGGGGATAATGCAATATTAAAAACATTATTATGTTACCAATACTGACAATATTTCTCATCCACAGAAAACCCAATCTTGTTTTTCTCTTACTACTAAAGAAGTATTTCATTTAATAAAAATACTATTTTTCTTTTTCAACAGAGCACTGTTTACAATAGCTAGGACATGGAAGCAATCTAGATGTCCATCAGCAGAAGAATGGATAAGAAAGTTGTGGTACATATACACAATGGAATATTCAGTTCAGTTTAGTCACTCAGTCATGTCTGACTGTGCGACCCCATGGACTGCAGCCTCCCTGTCTATCACCAACTCCCAGAGTTTACCCAAACTCATGTCCATTGAGTCAGTGATGCCATCCAACCATCTCATCATCTGTCGTCCCCTTCTCCTCCTGCCTTCAATCTTTCCCAGCATCAGGGTCTTTTCCAATGAATCATTTCTTACTCAGCTATTAAAAAGAACGCATTTGAATTAGTCCTAATGAGGTGGTGAAACTGGAGCCTATTATACAGAGTGGAGTAAGACAAAGAAAAACACCAATACAGTATACTAACACATATATATGGGATTTAGAAAGAATGTAATGACGACCTTATATGAAAGACAGCAAAAGAGACATAGATATAAAGAACAGACTTTTGGACTCTGTGGGAGAGGGGAGGGTGGGATGATTTGAGAGCATAGCATTGAAAATGTATATTACCATATGTGACTAGATGACCAGTCCAAGTTTGATGCATGAAACAGGGCGCTCAAAGCTGGCGCACTGGGACAACCCAGAGGGATGGGATGGGGAGGGAGTGGGGAGGGGGGTTCTGAGAGAGTCATTTCCTAGGCAGGTTGATAGGGAGTCTAAGGGTCCCCAAGGAGAGAGGGATCTGGAATTCTCAAGGAGGAAGAAAGGACAAACTTTTCTTTCTTTCTCCACATTCCTTAGGATTATATAACAATAATGTATCCTGCTTAAGGACAGTCTTTGGATTAAACCTTCTGTTATCTTAAAATGTAAATTATGGGAGTAGACCTGGTCTTTACAAGGATGTATCCTGTCTGAGGACAGTGTTATCTTAAAATGTAAGTTATGGGAGTCGGTCTGATGAGGTCTTTACAACCTCCAGACATTCTTTGGATTATATAACCTCATTGTTAACACTAACAAGCGTGTACTCTTTCTACCCCCTTCTGATGCCTATGTCAGAAGCTTTCTCTATCTCCTTTATACTTTAATAAAACTTTATTACACAAAAGCTCTGAGTGATCAAGCCTCGTCTCTGGCCCCGGATTGAATTCTTCTCCTCTGGGGGCCAAGAATCCCGGTGTCTTCGTGTGATTCAACAACAACCTTTCAGTTCGAGATGGGGGACACATGCACACCCGTGGCTGATTCATGTCAATGTATGGCAAAAGCCACCACAATATTATAAAAGAATTACCCTCCAATTAAAATACATTAATTTTTAAAATGTTTTTCTTTTTGCTTCCTCTAATGTCTTTATTACAATGCAATTAGCATATCCTTCCCTGCCCACATTTGTACCTTACAATCTCAGACATCTAGAAGACCAGCCCTTCTGGTGAAAATAGATAACTTTTTAAAAGACTCAATTAACAAAATTAGAGAAAGAACAGAGTTACAGAGACAGAAAAGAAGTCTGTTAAAAGACTGCAAGGGGGAAGAAAACTAAAATTCTATGAAAATGAATTCTAAAATCTCAGTAATTTTCTATAGAATATTGATTACTGCAATGAGCTTAGAAAAAAATAACAAACATGAACAGTGTTATTGGTGTGCCTGTAGCAATGGAGGAAACTGAAAACTCCATAAGAGTTTCCTAAAGGAAAATGGGTCCAAGCAGGATGTGTTTATTAGGATCATTTCTTATTTTCCAAGGGACTATGATCCCCATGATAAATTCTTCCAGCGCATGGAAAATGATAGGGTGCTACATGATTTATGTTAACCTGATAGTAAAATTTGATAAAGATGGTACATAGAAAGAAAACCCCATCAGTTTCCTGGAATATATGTAAATCTGTACAGATGTTCAAAATAAAATACGAGTAAGTTGAATCCAGCATATTTTAAATTGTATTTTTCCTTACAGGGATATATACAGATGACTCACTAATAAGAAATTATTAAATAAGCTATATAAATTTGTCAAAACAGAAAAAAACATTATTTTAACCTCACTTAAATACTAAACAGGCATATAATATGTTTCAAAGTTCATTTTTAAGCCTAGTTGAAATGCTGCCTCTTTCAAAAAGTCGTGCTTGATTCCTTTGGCTGAAAGTAACTGCTGCTTTGAACTTTCATATCTGCATTTATTTCTTGCACTTTTCAGATATAATCCTGTATTATGGAAATTATGTATACATTCCATATGGCTTACTCCATACTAACCACCTACTGGTAGAGATTCTATTTGTTCTTATTTCTCATTTCTCATAGAAACTGAGAGTAGCTTCCTTAAAAATGCTTGACAAATAAATAAATGTTTGAAATTAGGTACATCTTAGTTAAAGTTATAAATGCCAGGATGTATATAGATAAGAATAAAAATTACTTGTATAAGCATTTTCTTATGATATCGTATAATAATTGGGAACATCAGTATATACCCAAGGTCAGAATGTAGCTTTTCTAACTACTTTGTCTTTATGATACTTCTCAATACAAAGTGAAGTGAAAGTCGCTCAGTTGCTTCCGACTCTTTTTCACCCCATGGACTATACAGTCCATGGAATTCTCCTGACCAGAATACTGGAGTGGGTAGCCTGTCTTTTCTCCAGGGCATCTTCCCAACCCAGGGATTAAACCCAGGTCTCCCACATTGCAGGCAGATTCTTTACCAGCTGAGCCACAAGGGAAGCCCTCAATACAAAACCATGGTGTGTGTTACTCTGTGATGAGAGTTACAGCAATATTTACCCTGGGAAGATTATTTTTCTCTTTTTTCCATGTTTGTAAATTCTAGGCAATATGTTGCAAATTTTCTAAGCGTATGATAATGCAACAAGGGAAATTAATTTCTGTAAGTATTTGAAAATTATGGTTACAATAGTTATATTAGAAAATTCTATAGTAAATGGAAGTTCTCATTAAAATAATTACATTTCCTCTAAATAATTCAAAATGCTTTTATTGAAATTACATCATATGATTTTAGTTATACATGTACTCAGGCTTCTCTAGTGCCTCAGAGAGTAAAGAATCTTCCTACAATGTGGGAGACCCAGGTTCGATCAATGGGTTGCGAAGATCCCTTGGAGTAGGAAATGGCATCCCAGTCCTTACCTGGAGAATTCCATGAACAGAGGAGCCTGGCGGGCCACAGTCCATGAGGTTGCAAAGAGTCGGACATGACTTTGTGACTAACACTTTCATTTTCACACAGGCACTCATTTTTTTATGGGTCTTTAGTAGGGAATTTTTGGAGAAGGAAATGGTAATCCACTCCAGTATTCTTGCCTGGAGAATTCCATGAACAGAGGAGCCAGGTGGGCTACAGTCCATGGGGTCACAAAGAGTAGACTTGACTGAGTGAAAACATACACACATAGTAGGGAATTATACCTTAAGGATAAAATCCCAAACGACTTCATATTATATGGAATTTTCTCTATAACGTTCACAAGTATTGTGGTCCCGTATGCTCTAATCCCCAAATTGTAAATTATAGATATCTCTTCTGCATATTCAGTTTATTTCTATGTTGCTATTTCATAGAGAAGCCATTTGATTGTAGTCGAAAAAAACACAGAGTTTGGAACCAGATATGTGGTGTCTTATTACTGCTCTGGCATTTATACGGCTGAGTGAACCTGGGCAGATCAGATCAGATCAATCACTGAGTTGTGTCTGACTCTGCGGCCCCATGAATTGCAGCACACCAGGCCTCCCTGTCCATCACCAACTCCCCGAGTTCACTCAGACTCACATCCATCGGGTCAGTGATGCCATCTAGCCATCTCATCCTCTGTCGCCCCCTTCTCCTCTTGCCCCCAGTCCCTCCCAGCATCAGAGTCTTTTCCAATGAGTCAACTCTTCGCATGAGGTGGCCAAAGTACTGGAGTTTCAGCTTTAGCATCATTCCTTCCAAAGAAATCCCAGGGCTGATCTCCTTCAGAATGGACTGGTTGGATCTCCTTCCCGTCCAAGGGACTCTCAAGAGTCTTCTCCAACACCACAATTCAAAAGCATCAATTCTTCGGCACTCAGCCTTCTTCACAGTCCAACTCTCACATCCATACTTGACCACAGGAAAAACCATAGCCTTGACTAGACGAACCTTTGTTGGCAAAGTAAGGTCTCTGCTTTTGAATATGCTATCTAGGTTGGTCATAACTTTCCTTTCAAGGTGTAAGCGTCTTTTAATTTCATGACTGCAGTCACCATCTGCAGTGATTTTGGAGCCCAGAAAAATAAAGTCTGACACTGTTTCCACTGTTTCCCCATCTATTCCCATGAAGTGATGGGACCAGATGCCATGATCTTCGTTTTCTGAATGTTGAGCTTTAAGCCAACTTTTTCACTCTCCATTTTTACTTTCATCGAGAGGCTTTTTAGTTCCTCTTCACTTTCTGCCATAAGGGTGGTGTCATCTGCATATCTGAGGTTGTTGATATTTCTCCCGGCAATCTTGATTCCAGCTTCTGCTTCTTCCAGTCCAGCGTTTCTCATGATGTACTCTGCATATAAGTTAAATAAGCAGGGTGACAATATACAGCCTTGACGTACTCCTTTTCCTATTTGGAATCAGTCTGTTGTTCCATGTCCAGTTCTAACTGTTGCTTCCTGACCTGCATACAGATTTCTCAAGAGGCACATCAGGTGGTCTGGTATTCCCATCTCTTTCAGAATTTTCCATAGTTTATTGTGATCCACACAGTCAATGGCTTTGGCATAGTCAATAAAGCAGAAATAGATGTTTTTCTGAAACTCTCTTGCTTTTTCCATGATCCAGCAGATGTTGGCAATTTGATCTCTGGTTCCTCTGTCTTTTCTAAAACCAGCTTGAACATCAGGAAGTTCACAGTTCACGTATTGCTGAAGCCTGGCTTGGAGAATTTTGAGCATTACTTTGCTAGCGTGTGAGATGAGTGCAATTGTGCAGTAGTTTGAGCATTCTTTGGCATTGCCTTTATTTGGGATTGGAATGAAAACTGACGTCTTCCAGTCCTGTGGCTACTGCTGAGTTTTCCAAATTTGCTGGGATATTAAGTGCAGCACTTTCACAGCATCATCTTTCAGGATTTGGAATAGCTCAAGTGGAATTCCATCACCTCCACTAGCTTTGTTCGTAGTGATGCTTTCTAAGGCCCACTTGACTTCACATTCCAGGATATCTGGCTCTAGGTCAGCCATCACACCATCGTGATTATCTGGGTCGTGAAGATCTTTTTTGTACAGTTCTTCTGTGTATTCTTGCCATCTCTTCTTAATATCTTCTGCTTCTGTTAGGTCCATACCATTTCTGTCCTTTATCGAGCCCATCTTTGCATGAAATGTTCCTTTGGTATCTCTGATTTCTTGAAGAGGTCTCTAATCTTTCCCATTCTGTTGTTTTCCTCTATTTCTTTGCATTGATTGCTGAAGATGGCTTTCTTGTCTCTTCTTGCTATTCTTTGGAACTCTGCATTCAGATGTTTATATCTTTCCTTTGCTCCTTTGCTTTTCGCTTTTATTCTTTTCACAGCTATTTGTAAGGCCTCCCCAGACAGCCATTTTGCTTTTTTGCATTTCTTTTCTATGGGGATGGTCTTGATCCCTGTCTCCTGTACAATGTCATGAACCTCATTCCATAGTTCATCAGGCACTCTATCTACCAGATCTAGGCCCTTAAATCTATTTCTCACTTCCACTGTATAATCATAAGGGATTTGATTTAGGTCATACCTGAATGGTCTAGTGGTTTTCCCTACTTTCTTCAATTTAAGTCTGAATTTGGCAATAAGGATTTCATAGTCTGAGCTACAGTCAGTTCCTGGTCTTGTTTTTGCTGACTGTAAAGAGCTTCTCCATCTTTGGCTGCTAAGAATATAATCAATCTGATTTCAGTGTTGACCATCTGGTGATGTCCATGTGTAGAGTCTTCTCTTGTGTTGTTGGAAGAGGGTGTTTGTTATGACCAGTGCATTTTCTTGGCAAACCTCTATTAGTCTTTGCCCTGCTTCATTCTGTATTCCAAGGCCAAATTTGCCTGTTACTCCAGGTGTTTCTTGACTTCCTACTTTTGCATTCCAGTCGCCTATAATGAAAAGGACATCTTCTTTGGGTGTTAGTTCTAGAAGGTCTTGTAGGTCTTCATAGAACCGTTCAACTTCAGCTTCTTCAGCATTACTGGTTGGGGCATAGACTTGGATTACTGTGATATTGAATGGCTTGCCTTGGAAACGAAGATAGATCATTCTGTCGTTTTTGAGATTGCATCCAAGTACTGCATTTCGGACTCTTTTGTTGACCATGATGGCTACTCCATTTCTTCTGAGTGATTCCTGACCGTAGTAGTAGATACAATGGTCATCTGAATTAAATTCACCCATTCCAGTCCATTTTAGTTCGCTGATTCCTAGGATGTCGACATTCATTCTTGCCATCTCTTGTTTGACCACTTCCAATTTGCCTTGATTCATGGACCTGACATTCCAGGCTCCTATGCAAGATTGTTCTTTACAGCATCAGACCTTGCTTCTATCACCAGTCACATCCACAGCTGGGTATTGTTTTTGCTTTGGCTCCATCCCTTCATTCTTTCTGGAGTTATTTCTCAACTGATCTCCAGTAGCATATTGGGCACCTACTGACCTTGGGAGTTTCTCTTTCAGTATCCTATCATTTTGCCTTTTCATACTGTTCATGGGGTTCTCAAGGCAAGAATACTGAAGTGGTTTGCCATTCTCTTCTCCAGTGGACCACATTCTGTCAGATCTCTCCACCATGACCCACCCATCTTGAGTTGCCCCACGGGCATGGCTTAGTTTCCTTGAGTTAGACAAGGCTGTGGTCCTAGTGTGATTAGATTGACTAGTTTTCTGTGAGTATGGGTTCAGTGTGTCTGCCCTTTGATGCCTTCTTGCAACACATACCATCTTACCTTGGGTGTCAGGTATCTCTTCACGGCTGCTCCAGCAAAGTGCAGCCATTGCTCCTTATCTTGGATAAGGGGTATCTCCTCACTGCCGCCTTTCCTGACCTTCAACGTGGGATAGCTCCTCTAGGCCCTCCTGAGCCTGTGCAGCCATGGCTCCTTGGACGTGGGGTTGGTCCTCCCAGCCACCGCCCTTGAACCTGGGAAAGTTACTTAATAATTCTGAGCCTCAATCTGTTCATTCCCTACATGGGAACAAATACTTATACACCAAAGATTAAATTATGCAGTGATCATAAAAATATCTAGTACATAGCAAGTACTTACACATTCTTTCTTCTCTCACATGAAAGATCATCGATCCTAGAGATTTCTTTGCCCTTGTTAAGTGTCCTGAGAAGTTTTTTCTTTTGAGCATCTCAAAGGAAAAAAAAAGTTTCAGGAGAACAGGAGGACATGTGTTATGTCTCAGTGAATTAGCCAATGTTTGGTACACAAGATGTTCAATCATTTGAAGAAAAGAATGTGAAAATATTTCTGAGGCTTTTTTCAATTTCTGACAACCAAAAGCTGATTTCTAATAATCATGATATAAAATTCTTCATTGGTGATTTTAAATTGTTAAAATTCTTCACTCTTTTGACATCCTTGCCTATATCCTTATTATTCAAAAGGAAAAAAAAAAAAAAACCCAAATTCATCTATATTCTTTTCTCTTTGGTCTTATAAAGTTATATTATTATTCTACATTTATTCCTCATAATAGGATAAACCTAAAAGGATATGAACATAATAATACTTGTTTAATCCTTTCCTCCAGTTGTTGTCCCAACAGGACCATGCAGATTTACCCGCTATCATCCCCCAAAGCTATCTCAGATGGATCCTATAACTCTGATCATTATTTAAAAAGTTATTTTTGGTTGAACCCAGTTTAAAAGCATCTACCTCATATTCAATTTCATTATCACCTCTTCCCAAGAATACCTGAGCTTCATCTTGAAGTAGGAAGGACGAACAGTCTTCTCCATTCATTTCCCCACTCTCCCTTCTAGATCAATATCTCTTTGAAGCTGGAGTCTGGTAAGAGGGAATATGGAAAAGGACAAATGTCTCTTTCTTAGGTGATGTTGTGGTCTTCTCTCTGCTATTGCTGCTCTTTGGAGAGTCCTGACTGGCCGTTGATGTTGTTTTGCCAGCAGACACACAAACGCTATCACTTTCATTGAAGGCATGGTTGAGTTCTTCAGTTGTCCTATGGAGATATCCTCATTCCTGCCAAGATTTTTTCACTTCTGCTTTTTCATATATACCCCAGCAGAGTACCCATAGCTACTTGTTACTGAGGTTGTTTTTCCAGCAGGTGATAATCTTGGATAAAGGTCAGGCTAACTTTCTTTGTATCTAATTGAGCCACAGACTAGACATGCCAAGTGATGGAAGTGAAGATTGCTACATGGTTGAACTCATCACTGCCCTGCTGTCTCTATTTCTTTTCTCTCTAGTTCAAATAAATGCAGAGAGAAGATCAGAAAATTTGATGCTTCAGAAGTATTCTAATAGAGGAATGAAATGCTAGTCTGCTTTATTCACTGGCATCCTCAGCTGTTATGAATGATTCTTCAGGATCTCTTTGCCCTTGACTCTCTGTGGACTCTTCCTTTGAACACAATCAATGCCTTGGGACACTTGTGACTCCTCCTCTCTCACAACTCTCTCCTATATAGTTTTAAATGTATATAGACTGGGGTTAGGAAGCTCAGGGATAAGAGTAGAAGGTAATAGAAATCATTTGTCTGTCTTCTAATGAATTCAGAAGTGTCTTTCTTTTTTCCTCCCCAATTTTGCTATCTTCAGAAAATCAGGTACTTGGCAAAGTTTTGTCCTCAACTCTGGATTTTAGTAATCAGTTCTGGTGAAATAGGAAAAAAAATGATTACCATTTTGTTAATTTCTAAAAAATAGTGCTGTGTTTTTTCTTCAAAATTTCAAATCAAAATGATGAAATTTTAACTTATTGTACAGCTATTATTTTGTCTTTACTCTGCTGCTGCTGCTAAGTTGCTTCAGTCGTGTCTGACTCTGTGTGACCCCATAGACGGCAGCCCACCAGGCTCCCCCGTCCCTGGGATTCTCCAGGCAAGAATACTGGAGTGGGTTGCCATTTCTTTCTCCAATGCATGAAAGTGAAAAGTGAAAGTGAAGTAGCTCAGTAAGTGTCTGACTCTTCATGACCCCATGGACTGCAGCATACCGGGCTCCTCCGTCCATGGGATTTTCCAGGCAAGAGTACTGGAGTGGGGTGCCATTGGACAATTAAAAATTGCAGAAATAAAGGGAAGTCTAAGAGAAACTTCTAAAAGTTTCCTCCAATAAAAGACTACAATTATCAAAGAGTGGTGGGGAGGGCAGGGTAAACAATATTTTTTGAAACTAATTGCTGAAGCAAGCAAAAAAATCCCACTAATATTGCATTGTTAACTTTAATATGGCTAGGTAAATACAGGTGAAATCAGCTTAACTCCAGTTCTTCTTCCAGATACAGCCATGTGCTGTTGTGAGTAATAAGAAATGGAAATCTAAGCAAACTCTATACATGGAAAGGTGCATAGAGTCCATAGGAGGGATAAAAGCCCTCTAGTGTAAACCCTCATCCTGTCAAAAGTCCACAACAGCACTCAGATTTTTCAGTAGGAAAAGATTAAATACATGGCTAACCCAAATAGGAAGACTGTTAATGGTGGGCTTTTCTCCCTTTTTTTTTTTCAATGGTTGGTTCACCTGAATACAGGAAAATGCTTCCTGAATCTAAAGGATCTCTCTCCAAAGAGTTGATGAAGGATGGGGAAGCCTAGTGTACTGTATTTCATGGGGTTGCAAAGAGTTGGGCACAACGTAGTCATGGAATAAGACTATATATATAAATATATATATATACTCACATACACACATATGTATATACACAGATTGATATATATGGCAATTGCATGGCATAGATCTATTGATCTTACTGGATTTAATCAGAGCTTCAAACCTAACATTTCCCAACTTTTTCCTGAACACTGCCAGATGGTTTGGTAGACTAAGGCAATTGATAAGCAACACTGCTATGACTCAGCAGTAGAGAATCCACCTGCCAAAGCAGGAGATATAGGTTTGATCCCTGGTTTGGGAAGATTCCCTGGGGATGGAAATTACAACCCACTCCGGTATTCTTGCCTGGGAAATCTCAGGGACATAGAGGAGCCTGGCAGGGTACAGTTCATGAGATTGCAAAGAGCCAGACATGACTTAGTGACTAAAAAACAACAAGAGACTTATAAGTAGTTCATAGCAGAAAACAAGTCCAGAAGTTATTTCTATCACTCGGATATCAACAGTTTCAGCATATACTTTCAAACATGAAATAGATTAAGAACAAATTTCCATCATACTTTCAAAAGGGAAGGTTCTGAAAACCTTCCCCCTTCTCCCCCACGCCAAACAACAATCTTCATTACCTACTGAAATATTTTACTTCCATCAAAAAAGTGGGATTGAACCACAAAGAGGAACCTAGGATCAGGAATCAGAGGGTGAGAGGTAAGAAGAATTCTCTTAGTGATAATTAAGGGAAATAAAAGGATGAAAGATGTGTGCTAGCGATGTATCAATACAGATTGGAGCCAACGTATATAGAGAGGTACTCTTGCCTGGCAAATCCCATGGACGGAGGAGCCTGGTGGGCTGCAGTCCATGGGGTCGCTAGGAGTTGGACACGACTGAGCGACTTCACTTTCACTTTTCACTTTCATGCATTGGAGAAGGAGATGGCAACCCACTCCAGTGTTTTTGCCTGGAGAATCCCAGGGACGGGAGAGCCTGGTGGGCTGCTGTCTCTGGGGTTGAACAGAGTCGCACACAACTGAAGCGACTTAGCAGCAACTGAAACTCCAGTACTTTGGCCACGTCATGTGAAGAGTTGACTCATTGGAAAAGACTCTGATGCTGGGAGGGATTGGGGGCAAGAGGAGAAGGGGACGACAGAGGATGAAATGGCTGGATGGCATCACTGACTCGATGGACGTAAGTCTGGGTGAACTCTGGGAGTTGGTGATGGACAGGGAGGCCTGGCGTGCTGCGATTCATGGGGTCGCAAAGAGTCGGACATGACTGAGCGACTGATCTGATCTGAAGAAGATTAAATTGAGAGAATGACTGACAACAGATAACATAGAGAAAAACTAGAAAACTAGTAAAACAAAACAATTAGTTGGGAGAAGTTGTAAAAGAAAAATGTAATCATTTTACACTACATGGCTCAGCTTTAAATATTTACCTATTCATAATTACATGAAAAATGAATGTTGATCTAACTAAGAATTATAATTCCTGATATACCTAAGCTGATAATTACTGATATAAGCTGATATAACTAAGAATAAACTGGGTCCTAGATGGATGGGAAATATGTGGTTGGGGAAAGTGGTGGTGAAAACACTAAATCCTTATCATTTATAGTAAAAACAAACATTTTTTAAATGGAAGCATAAACCTAATGTTTTGTAAAAATATTTTTTTAATGTAATACTAAAAGATTTGATAGTGGTTGCCTCTAAGGAGGATATAGAGAGAATCCTTGGGACAGTAAAAAAAAAAAATAATAATTTCTGGTACATTCTTCTATAACAAATATGAAAAACATGATATCTAGATCTATCCATGTTGCTGCAAATGGCATTATTTCATTCTTATTTATGGCTGAGTAATATTCTATTATGTATATATACCACAGTGTTTTTATGCATTCATCTATTGATGGACACTTAGGTTGCTTTCATGGAGAAGGCAATGGCACCCCACTCCAGTACTCTTGCCTGGAAAATCCCATGGACGGAGGATCCTGGTAGGCTGCAGTCCATGTGGTCGCTAAGAGTCAGGCAAGACTGAGCGACTTCACTTTCACTTTTCACTTGCGTGCATTGGAGAAGGAAATGGCAACCCACTCCAGTGTTCTTGCCTGGAGAATCCCAGGGACGGCGGAGCCTGGTGGGCTGCCATCTATGGGGTCGCACAGAGTCAGACACGACTGAAGTGACTTAGCAGCAGCAGGTTGCTTTCAAGTCTTGATTATCATAAATAGTGTTGCTACGGACATTGGTGTGCATGTATCTTTCCAAATTATAGTTTTCTCCAGCTAGATGCCATGAATGCTACTGCTGAATCATATGGTAAAAATATTTTAGTTTTTTAAGGAACCTCCATACTGTTCTCCAAAGTGGACATATCAGTTTACATTGCCACCAGCAGTTGAGGAGTATTCCTTTTTTAACACAGCCTCTCCAGCATTTTTTATTTGCAGACTTTTGATGATGGACATCCTGACTGGTGTGAGGTGACAACTTCACCTCATATTTGCCTTCCTCTAATTTGCCTCACCTCTCATTTGCCTTCCTCTAATAATTAGCAATGTTGAGCATCTTTCCATGTGCCTGTTGGCCATCTGTATTTCTTTGGAGAAATATCTATCTATATCTTCCCACTTTATCATCGGGTTGTTTCTTTTTTGATGTTGAATTATGAGTTTTTGATATATTTTGGAAATTAAGCTCTTGTAAGTTGCATTCTTTGCAAATATTTTCTCCCATTCCTTAAGCTGTCTTTTTGTTTCCTTTGCTGTGCAAAAACTTTAGAGATTATCTTACTAAGCGAAGAAAGTCAGACAGAGAAAGACAAATATTGTATATTATCCCTTATGTGGAATCTAAAAAAATGATACAAATAAACTTATTTACAAAACACAAATATACTCTCTGATATAGAAAACAAATTTATGGTTACCAAAGGAGAAGGGGGGAATGAATAAATTAGGAGTTTGGGATTAAAATATACACATTTCTATATATAAAATAGGTAACCAAAGAGGACCTGCTTACAGCACAGGGAACCATATCAATATCTTGTAATACCTATAAAGGAAAAGAATCTAAACATATATATGACTGAATCATTTTACTCTATATCTGAATCTGTTAATAGCACAACATTGTAAATTAACTATTTCCATCAAAATGTATTAAACAAATACAAGACAGAAAAAATTGATACCAATGAAAGGAAAAAATAAATTTTACAAAAGAATTGGAGGAGAGACATTGGGTACCTTACTATAGGGTCTACTAGTTGATCCCATATTTCTAAAAACCTCTTCCTCCATGGTAATGGAATTTTTAGCTCAGCTCATAGGAGGCTAGAATAAAAACCGTATTTATCAGCCTTCCGTGCAAGTAGGTATAGCTACGTGACATCTCTAGTCAATGAGATGTAAGCTTATAGTGTCCTACAAGCATCTCAAAACCTTCCTTAAGAAAAGCATTTATGTGCTCTTTGCTCTCTGCTTCATCTTTATCCCTTCCTTAGCCTTCATTTCTCTCCCTATCCTGCAGCTGGGAACATGGTTGCACCTATCCAGGACCATAAACTTCAGTCTACTCACAACTGAGTAATAAAGACAGGAGGCACCTGTTCCCTGACACAGAAAGCACCCTCTCCTAGACCACTAACCTTCCAGAATAGTTAAACAAGAGTCATTTGGGGTTTCTCATACTCATAGTTGAAGTTAATCCTAACTGATAAGCACATTTTGCAATATTAATATTAAAATTAAAATTCAAGATAAAAAAATGAAAAGAATCAGACATTAGAATGAGGAAGAGAATATTGTGTCTCTTTTTTTTTAATTTTTCTGAGGGATCTCTACACTGTTTTCTTTTTTTTTTTTTTTTTATTTTTAAACTTTACAATATTGTATTGGTTCTGCCATATATCGAAATGAATCCGTCACAGGCATACATGTGTTCCCCATCCTGAACCCTCCTCCCTCCTCCCTCCCCATACCATCCCTCTGGGTCATCCCAGTGCACCAGCCCCAAGCATCCAGTATCGTGTATCGAATCTGGACTGGTGACTCGTTTCATATATGATATTATACATATTTCAATGCCATTCTCCCAAATCATCCCACCCTCTCCCTCTCCCACAGAGTCCAAAAGACTGTTCTATACATCAGTGTCTCTTTTTGCTGTCTCGTATATTGTGTCTCTTTTAAAATCAGAATTCTGGAGCCACTATGATCAGAAAGGTTATTAAGGTAAAATAAAAAGAAGTGTTCAAATATATATAGAAATATGATTAATAATACATTTCAGATTAGTGTGTTAAAGAATGACCAATAGATTGTTATTAAATATATACATATACAAATATGTATATTAAATATAGAAAGACTAAAAGCTTTTCTGGGGCTGAAAGAATGAAAATCATCTTGTACAGAAAAAGAAATGCAGTTTTTCATGAGGGTTTTGGGTACAGACACAGGAAAAACCTATTCCGAAGTTGACAGGAACCACTGTTTCTTCTGAGGTGATACAGCAACTGAAAAGTGTCAAAACAATACTCTGCGTAACTATCATTTTTGTACTAATGATGCCCCTGGACCACTTTGCTGCACTCATCTGTTACTGGGGATACACAATTTCTAAGCCATCCTTGTCTGGTGACAGCATCCAATCCAAATTAACCCAGCTTCTCCAGTCCCACCTCAGAAATAGTAACCAATTCATAACTGATCCCAGAGCCACTTACCTCCTCTTCATAATACTTATGTGAGAACTCAAAGCTTACAAAAGACATTTCTCTCCTCTCTCTCTGGTAAAAGGTAGCAATCCATGGTTCCTCTGGGGTGTCTCATCTCACTAGGTCAATAAATCTGATTCTGTTGAATTATAAGCTTGTTCCTGTGCTAGTCTCTGGCTGATTGGAGTTTAACAATATAATTATGTATGCAAAGTTGGAATTTTTTATATATAAAACAACTTTCCTTGAGATAAATTTCAGAGACTAAAAATGAAATATTTAATGAAGTGAAATCAGAAATGTACTAGAATAAAATTACATAATTATCAATGTAATATTTTAAGCAGGCGGATTTTTTTTTATCACTGATATCAGAGCTCCCAAAGAAAAATGTTTCTAGGTTTGATTAAATAAGCTTTTTAACTTTTATGTAATGAAAGAGAAAAATAATCAGGAAAATTAAAGGGCAAATGACAAATGGGAAAACATTTACAACATTTAAAGTATAAAAAAACTAAAAGGTCTCATTTATGAAAAGATTTTTCCAGTAAACTTTTAAAAATGCAAAAGTCAGCAATGACCACACTGGAAAAGGTCAGTTTTCATTTCCGTCCCAAAGAAGGGCAATGCCAGAAAATGTTCAAACTACCGCACAATTGCACTCATCTCACACGCTAGAAAAGTAATGCTCAAAATTTTCCAAGCCAGGCTTCAACAGTACATGAACCGTGAAATTCCAGATGTTCAAGCTGGATTTAGAAAAGGCAAAGGAACCAGAGATCAAATTGCCAATATCCATTGGATCATCAAAAAGCAAGAGAATTCCAGAAAAACGTCTACTTCTGCTTTATTGATTATGCCAAAGCCTTTGATTGTGTGGATCACAACAAAGTGGAAAATTCTTCAACAAATGGGAATACCAGACTACCTGAACTGCCTCCTGAGAAATCTGTATGCAGCTCAAGAAGCAACAGTTAGAACTGGACTGGAACAACAGACTGGTTCCAAATTAGGAAAGGAGCACATCAAAGCTGTATATTGTCATCCTGCTTATTTATATGCAGAGAATGTCATGTGAAATGCCGGGCTGGATGAAGCATAAGCTAGAATCAAAAACGTGGGGAGAAATATCAATAACCTCAGATATGCAGATGACACTACCCTTATGCCACAAAGTGAAGAGGAACTGTAATTCTCTGTAGAGCATTTTGATGAAGGTGAAAGAGGAGAGTGAAAATGCAGGCTTGAAGCTCAACATTCAGAAAACTAAGATCATGGCATCTGGTCCTATCACTTCATGCCAAGTAGATGGGGAAACAATGGAAACCGTGACAGACTTAATTTTCTTGGTCTCCAAAATCACTGCAGATGGTGACTGCATCTATGAAATTAAAAGACATTTGCTCCTTGGAAGAAAAGCTATGACAAACCTAGAGAGCATATTAAAAAGCACAGACATTACTTTGCTGACAAAGGTACTTCTAGTCAAAACTATGGTTCATCCAGTAGTCATGTATGGATGTGAGAGTTGGATCATAAAGAAGGCTGAGCACTGAAGAATTGATGTTTTTGAACTATGGTATTGGAGAAGACTCTTGAGAGCCCCTTGGGCAACAAGGAGATCAAATCAGTCAATCCTAAAGGAAATCAGTCCTGAATACTCATTGGAAGGACAGATGCTGAAGCTGAAGCTCTGATACTTTGGCCACCTGATGGGATGAGCCAACTCATTAGAAAAGACCCTGATGCTGGGAAAGATTGAAGGAAGGAGGAGAAGGGGACAACAGAGAACAAAATGGTTGGATGGTATCACCAATTCAATGGACATGAGTTTGAGCAAACTCTAGATGGTAAAGGACAGGGATGCCTGGCATGTTGCAGTCCATGGAGGTCATAAAGAGTCAGACACAATTGAGAGACTGAATGACAACAACATGCAACTCAATATCAGAAAAACAAACAGCCCAATCAAAAATGGGCAGAAGACCCGAACAGACATTTTTGCAAAGAAGACATAAAGATAGCTAATAAACACATGAAACAATGCTCAATATTGTTTATTTTTAGAGAAATGCAAATCAAAACTACAGTGAGGGATCACCTCACCCCAGTCAGAATGGCCATCATTTAAAAATCTACAAAAAATAAATGCTGGAGAGAATGTGAAGAAAAGGGACTCCTCCTACACTGTCATGGGGATTGTACATTGATACAGCCACTATGGAGAACAGTATGAAGATTCCTTAAAAAAACTATGAATAAAATCACCATATGATCCAGCAATCCCACTACTGGGCATCAGTTCATTTCAGTTCAGTTGCTTAGTCGTGTCCAATTCTTTGCAACCTCATGAACCAGGCCTCCCTGTCCATCACCAACTCCAGGAGTTTACTCAAACTCATGTCCTTTGAGTCACTGATGCCATCCAACCATCTCATCCTCTGTCATCCCCTTCTCCTCCCACTTTCAATCTTTCCCAGCATCAGGGTCTTTTCAAATGAATCAGTTTTTCACATCAGGTGGCCAAAGTATTAAAGTTTCAGCTTCAACATCAGTCCTTCCAATGAACATTCAGGACTGATTTCCTTTAGGATGGACTGGTTGGATCCCCTTGCAGTCCAAGGGACTCTCAAGAGTCTTCTCTAACATCACAGTTCAAAAGCATCAATTCTTCGGTGCTCAGCTTTCTTTATAGTCCAACTCCCACATCCATACGTGACCACTGGAAAAACCATAGCCTTGACTAGGAGCACCTTTGTTGGCAAAGTAATGTCTCTGCTTTTCAATATGCTGTCTAGGTTGGTCATAACTTTTCTTCCAAGGAGTAAGTGTCTTTTAATTTCATGACTGCAGTCACCATCTGCAGTGATTTTCGAGCCTAAGAAAATAAAGTCACCCACAGTTTCCACTGTTTCCCCATCTATTTGCCATGATGTGATGGGACCAGATGCCATGACCTTAGTTTTCTGAATATTGAGCTTTAAGCCAACTTTTTCACTCTCCTCTTTCACTTTCATCAAGAGGCTCTTTAGTTCTTCTTTGCTTTCTACCATAAGGGTGGTGTCACCTGCATATCTGGAGTTATTGATATTTCTCCCA
Organism: Bos taurus; assembly: GCF_002263795.3. NCBI lineage: Eukaryota > Metazoa > Chordata > Mammalia > Artiodactyla > Bovidae > Bos > Bos taurus. The sequence goes on along the minus strand of NC_037329.1, from coordinate 16,359,338 downwards.
GCAATCTTGATTCCAGATTGTGTTTCATCCAGCCCAATGTTTCTCATGATGTATTCTACATATAAATTAAATAAGCAGGGTGACAATATACTTGGTGTACTCCTTTCCCTATTTGGAACCAATCTGTTGTTCCAACTCCAGTTCTAACTGTTGCTTTCTGACTTGCATACAGATTTCTCAAGAGGCAGATTAGCTGGTCTGGTATTCCCAATTCTTAAAGAATTTTCCACTGTTTGTGGTGATCCCATAGTCAAAGATTTTGGCATAGTCAATAAAGCAGAAATAGATGTTTTTCTAGAATTCTCTCTCTCACTACTGGGCATATACCCTGAGAAAACCACAATTCTTAAAGGCCATGCACCCCAATGTTCATTGCAGCACTGTTTACAATAGACAGGACCTGGAAGCAACCTAGGTGTCCATTGATAGATGAATGGATAAAGAAGTGTGGTACATATGTAAAATGGAATATTACTCCACCATAAAAATGAACAAATTTGAGTCAGTTCCAGTGAGGTAGATGACCCTTGAACCTGTTATACAGAGTAAAGTAAGTCAGAAAGAGAAAAAACAAATATCATATACTAACTTATATATATGGAAACTAGAAAAATGGTATTGATGAACGTATTTTCCGGCAGGACTAGAGACACAGATACAGAGAACAGACTTACAGGTAGAGTGGGGGAAGAAGGGAGTGGGACGAAGTTAGAGAGTAGCATGGAACCATACACACTAACACATGTAAAATAGATAGCCAGTGGGAATTTGCTGTATGATGCAGAGCTCAGCCTGATGCTCTGTGATAACCTAGTAGGGTGGCAGGGCATGGAATGTGGGAGAGAGAGAGGTTCAGGAAGGATGGGGCATATCTATACCTATGGAGGATTCATGTTGATGTGTGGCAGAAACCAATACAATATTGTAAAGCAATTATCCTCCAATTAAAAATAAATTTTTAAAGAGTCACAAAAATTTTAAAAGTTATATTTATTAATATGGAAATGATACATTTTTAGTAGAAAAAATATTCAGAGGTTTTATCTATGAAATATTTGAAAAGATGTAATCCAAAGTGCTATTATAGTGGTTATTAGCTGTAAGATAGAATGCAGTTATTTTTCTTTTGTTTTTCTTCTATGCATTTCCTCAGTTTGTAAAATAACAAATGTGCACTTTTTTATTACATGCCAATTATTGATTCATTATTTTAATGAATGGAAACAGTAGCTTAAATCATATGCTTTTCCTTTAGAGTCAATTTGAATTTTTTCATTTTTTTTCCAGTTAAGTTACTTTAGGCTAATTATGTTTTCTGTGGGGATATTAAGATTAAACCAAGTAAGTAAATGTGACCAATACATTGAACAAGCAGTTTTCACGTGGTATAATTGCAAAGCAATTTCATTTTGTCCCTCACAGTCTCTTTAAATCTGATCAGTGGGTATTACCCCTACCTTGACAACTGGATAATATATTTTCTGGTTACTCTTAGTTACTCTTAGAAATCACACACACATACACACACACACATGTGTGCACACACGCACCCACACACACATCATATGTCAATTCAGTAATTAAGACAGTCCTGTCTCAGATAATAATCAAACTTTTGAGACTGACAGGCAGAACCTAAATACAGGAAAATTGATCTTTCCTCTCTCTTTCCATATTGTTATAGAGTTTCTATTTTCTCTCAGGTGGCTAATGGGAGAAATTTGCAGGTAGAAGAAAGAGAGAGGGGATGGGGCAGGAGGACAGGGAAGCTATTACCTAAGATCATTGGTGCTCTGTGAGCCTCCAGATTTTGAAGTTGCCCCTTTCTGGGAACACATTCAGGGTTTTCTCAGACACTAAGAAGATCCCCTTGTAGCTTCCTGGGATGCAGGCTACATTTCCCTCAGACTGAAGTTTTGCTACAGCTTTTCTTATGACCCTTGGGTTTTGGGGCAGAACACTCCTCAAAAAGTGTCTTTTGTTGGGGTCCCATTATCTCACATCATCTAACGGGTTCTAGGTCATGATGAGTAATACTCACCCAGGGATAGAGCATCCATTATCTTCTTGTTCAGCTGCAGGAAGCAGGAAGGATCTCATTCTAATATTCTGTCACATGTGGTTTTTATTTTTTCAACATATGTAAGTTGTTTATGAAGGGAGGTGATCTAGTTCATGGCTAATGGCAAATTGCCAGCTTGGGAATCATTGTCACTACCAATAATGTGAGAACATTTCACATTCTTTGTATTTTTAAACACTTTAGCCTGTGTTTCCCCCCACACTATGAAAAGTATCCTCAATCGAATTATCATTTATTTTATCTTTCTTCCAAATACCATTCTCACATTCTTTTCTTTAAATTGTAGACTCACGGATTTTGTAAATACTTATTTACCTTAATTCTTTCATGATACACCTCTCACTCCCCTTTCCAAAACTCACTTTGTATTTTCTTACAAAAACACCACATTGTCATAAGAAACAACGTCTTATACTTCCTAGGAGGAAGGTGCTAAAGCAGTTGGCCAGGATCCATGGGATTCATGGTCTTCCTTCACCAAATGGGAAAAGAAGGCAGATGACCATTTTAGTCTCCTTGCCAAATGGACCTCTGGGTAAATAGACTAATATTATTTTGCTAGGAGGTATAGACCTTATTTTTTAAGTGACCATAGAGGGATATCTTTAAGGATTACATACAATAAATGAAACCCAGTAAAAATGACATGGCTCTTTGGAGAATGTCACATAGGGTACAGAAAGCTGCTGAGTATTAAATTGAGACATTTCATAATTTAAACATGGCCTGCTACATGAGGAATCCAAGAGCCACCCTCTCAGACTTTGTCTGTTATCCTAGGCTGGAGGTGCACGTCTCCCATATGTTTCTTCGTGTGGGAAGAAAGGACCTAGGGAATCACTGTTAATGTCCTGGAACTCACTCTGCTTCATCTGAGCTTCTTGAATGCCTAATATTCTTACAATTATATAGTAAAATTTGATACTGAGTAAAACCTGAGTCCTATGAATCTAGTGACAATCTGATCCTGTGTATTGACTCATTTCTTCGACTTCTCTTTAAGAGGTTCATTTTAGATTGAACTAATAACAATGAACTCTTCCCAAGACTTTAGTGACTACCTCCAAAATATGTCATACTGATATATTCTTGACCTTGATTTCAACTTATTCATGACTGGAATTATATTTGTATTTTGGGAAAGGCATCTATAGTTTCCACTTTTATAGCTGCCTGATTATAAATGTTTCCAACATACATTTGATTTGTTATTCCTATAGTTGTTTAAATAATAAATGAGCTTCTCCTGATGGACTGTGTATGATATATCCATTTTTTTTGCAGGTTTGTGTCATCATCTTATATCTTTAGAATCATTTTAATTCTATTTGTTTTAATTTTCCCTTCATGAGTTTTGAATTTTATTTGATTTTTCTGGTATGAAGTCCTATATGCAAAGTCCTTTCCAATTTTTGCTTCTGTCTCTAGTCCAAATCTTACACTGTTCTCTTGTCTAGAGACCCTATTATATTACCTAGTTGGTATCCACGGCTACATCACTTTATTCTTCTCTCTTTAGTCTTCTTTTACCTGCCCTTTTAAGATGCTAATAATTTGGCTTTCTTTACCTAGGGAAAAAAATCACAGAGCTAATTTAATACAATTGATATCAGTATCCCTAACAACCATGGCAATGCCAAGTATATAAAGAATTGGCCTTCATTTTTTGGCTAGGTCTAATTATAAACAAATGCCCATTAGATATGAAGTAATTTCAAGAAACATCCGCAACACTGTTCAGGAAACTGGAAGGTACAGAGATGGTATTCTAATGGTTGTGATAAGGATTGTACTGTGGTACAATGCCAAAGGGAGAAATGAGAGATGTAGAAAGACACTGTGGTTGGAGCAAAGAGGAATTAATTTCTTTTTAGTTGTAAAAAATAAGAAAGTTGTAATATAAGAAGAATCACTTCCATAATGAGTCTTGATACATGGGATTGAGTAGTATATTAATAGTCAGAGAAATACAACAAACTGGAGACAGATAAATAGGTAAGAATATTAAATGGGATTTTTTTATAAGAAACTGACTCATGAAATTATTGAAACTGAGAAATCCCACATTGAAGCTGGAGACCCAAAAAACTGGTGATATAAATTCTAGTTTGAGTCTGTAGGCCTGAGTACCAAGAGTGTAAAGTGCCAGTCCAAGAGCAGGAAGCCATTGTCTCAACTCAACAGTCGTACAGAGAGAGAATTCACTTGCATTCTCTTTTTTATTCCATTTGAGTACTCAGTGGCTTGGATGGTGCCCACCTCCATTGGGGAGGTCAATCTACTTTCCTCAGTCCAGTAATCCAAGTACTAATCTCTTCCAGAAATACTCTACAGACACACCAAAAATAATGCTTGACTAAAATACCTGGGCATCTTCTGGGCCAGTCAAGTTAATACAAAAATTTAACCATTGTAAATAGAGTTCAAGGGTAGGATAGGGAAAGAGGAAGGGACAGAAAAAGCATGACAGATTAAGAGAGTAGCAGAAGCAGCTAGGAGAAAAAGACTGAATATTGAAGGGCTCTTGGGTCACTCTACTAAGGTTGTCCTAGGTTGTCACATGTATTGGTTCTTTTGAAACAGACTTCCCTGGTGGCTCTAACGGTAAAGCGTCTGCCTACAATGCGGGGACCCAGGTTTAATCCCTGGGTCGGGAAGATCTCTTGGAGAAGGAAATGGCAACCTACTCCAGTATTCTTGCCTGGAAAATCCCATAGACAGAAGAGCCTGGTAGGCTACAGTCCATGGGGTCGCAAAGAGTCAAACACGACTGACTGACTTCACTTTCACTTTTGTATATGACAAAGATTACAGAGTAAAGTAAAATGTTCTGAGTATTTGAAGTCCTCACTAAATGAAAAATTCTACCTGAGAAAGTGATCACTTCTCACCAGCTCTGCTGCCATCACTTTGCCGACAAAGGTCTGTATAGTCAAAGCTTTGGTTTTTCCAGGAGTTATGTATGGATGTGAGAGTTGGATCATGAAGCAGGCTGAGTGCTGAACTGATGCTTTTGAATTGTGGTGCCAGAAAAGATTCTTGAGAGTCCTTTGGACTGCAAGGAGGTTAAACCAGTCAATCCTAAAGCAGATCCACCCTGAGTATTCATTGGAAGGACTGATGCTGAAGCTGAAACTCCAAAACTTTGGCTACCTGATGTGAAGAGCTGACTCATTGGAAAAAGCCCTGATGCTGGGAAAGATGGAGGGCAGGAGGAGAAGGGGGACGACAGAAGATGAAATGGTTGGATGGCATCACCAACTCAATGGACATGTGTTTGAGCAAACTCTGGGAGATATGAAAGACAGGGAAGCCTGGTGTGCTGCCATTCATGGGGTGTCAAAGAGTCAGAAACAACTTATCAACTGAACAACAACAACTGATGCCATCATCCTGGACAAATCCCCATCACCTCTCTCCTTGGTGTAGCTCTGAACTTGGGTCCCCATTTCTAACTTTGCTTCATTTACGACTCCCCAGGACAGCTGGAGTAATTCTGTTAAAACTCAGTGAGATCCTGCCATGTCACCTGTGCTCAAAATTCTTCATCTTTCTCAGAGTAAAGCCCAAGTCTCCCTTGTGCCCCTCAGTACATACGTCTGCCCTCCCCATCTCAAACCTCATCCCTGGTATTATGCCCTCCTTCACTCTTCGATGGCAGTGCTGGCCACCTTGCTGTTTCTTACTCACACCAGACTGAACCCTGCCTCAGGGATTTCGCAATTGCTGTCTCCACTTGTAGGCGTTCTTTCCCTAAGATGTGTGTGAGGCTCATCGCCTCACTTCCTTTAGGTCTTCACTCAAGTCAGTGTCTCAGTGGGGTCTTTCCTCAACACAGAATCTAAACTTTCAACTCTCATTCCCCACCCCTCAGTCACATTTCACATCACTCTTCTCTGCTTTTATTTTTATAACTTTTAACTAATTTAAAGTACTATGTATTTTATTTATTTACTTTACTCTGTGTCTCCTGGGGTAGAATGCAGACGCCATGAAGGCAGGGAATCTTGTCTGCTTTGGTTATTACTGTATCTGCCCAATACCTGGAACAGTTTCAGGCACAGTATGGATGCTAATAAATATGTCTTAGATGAATTAATGTTATTCTTTACAGAATCCCTATTGCTACATATTTTGTATGCTGAATTATGAATATAGTGTTTAAGTTTTCTATTCATTACACAGCATGGGAAATAATTATTCAAAAAAAATTCTAACTTTTGTATTTACAAGGTTTGCAGTGCTCCATGGTATTAAAAAATGTTTCAGAGCTGGAAACTATTTCTTGAAATTTAATTAAAATTTTAAAAATATTATAAGACAACAGATATTAAATATTAAAAGGCCGCAGATTTTTTTCTCCATCTTGTCTTCTGACTGGGGTGCTGATGCTATAACAATTAAGAACTTCATTAGCAACCAGATGGCTGAATGATCTCACTATGGACCTTTGAATTAATTTGCATTTTCATTATAACTCTGCTTCTAAATTGTATGTATTACATTTGGTCTTTTATGTTCTCTCCAAAGAATTAAGAGACTTATTTCACTGAAGAATAATATATCTTGAGAGATGGAACCTAAGTAGTATGTACATTCTAAATTTTAAAAAATCCATTACTAATTTATTTACAAAAGTAAAAACAAAACTGAGTTGTTTGCTTTATTTCATTGCCTCCTGCCATTCTTCCACATATCTCAATGAGAGAACCTCTCATATGGTAACCATTATTTGTTTACTAAGTAGATTTGGTGAAATTAAAAAAAAAAAGTCATTTGAAAGTTAGTTTTGTCTCTAGCTTTAATTTCTAAGCAGATCTCTTAATTTAAGAAAATCCTCTGAGAACGTCTCCTAACTCCTCTACCATCTTTACAACCAAAACCATATGAAGTACAAGACCAGGTGGTAGCTGCTACCTTGGGAAAAATATATTACAAGACCATTATGGCTTAGGGGTGATTGGACTTTCCAGTCCACTGTGCTAGAGCCATGGTCAGTGGGGAGGAAGTAGTGAATTAGAAAAGGAGACTTAGAGTTTCCTGGGAGGAAAACACTCAGGAAGAAGAAGAAAGGACATAATATCACCTTCTCCCACCATGCACACAAAGAAGATGAAGTTTGGAGTACAAAATGTTTATTAGGGATCAACTCTTAAGAGAGGAAGGAGGGGTAAGTAGGATTGGCCAGAGGAAAAGTTTGAACTGTGATTCAGGCCTGACAGTGCCCAGGCCAGTCTGGCACAGAGCCTGGAGGTGTGTTGCCTGTCAACCACCCATGTTAAAGTGAAATGGTTGGGCCTTTTTGTTCTGTTCCTTATTCTGTCACCAAGTGTGGCTACCCCTGGGGTGATGGTCCTTCTCACACTTTCTCTTGAGCCACTCACCCTGGGGAAACCAGCTATCATGTTGTGAGATAGCCCTCTAGAAAGGGTCACTTGTAAGGTACTGAAGGACCATGTCATTAAGCTTGGAAGTGACCCTCCAAATACCCCACATAGTAGAATCTTCAGACACAGGTGCAGCCCCAGGCAGCAGCTTGATACAACCTCATGAATGACCTTGAGCAAGAGGCACCCAGCTAAGCCATATATGAATTGATAGCCTACAAGAATCTGAGATAAATTCTTAAGCTTCTAAGTTTGGTGGATAACTTGATAGCAGCAATAGATAACTCATACAACTGTAACAAATCCTGAAGGCAGCTAGTCCTTTCCTGAAGGAGAATCTGAGTAGCACATCTTAATATCCATTATAGCCCTCTCCCCTTTTGTCCTATGTATCTGCTGCTGCTGCTGCTGCTAAGTCGCTTCAGTCATGTCCAACTCTGTGCGACCCCACAGACAGCAGCCCACCAGGCTCCCCCGTCCCTGGGATTCTCCAGGCAAGAACATTGGAGTGGATTGCCATTTCCTTCTCCAGTGCATAAAAGTGAAAAGTGAAAGTGAAGTCGCTCAGTCGTGTCCGACTCCTAGCGACCCCATGGACTATAGCCCACCAGGCTCCTCCGTCCATGGGATTTTCCAGGCAAGAGTACTGGAGTGGGGTGCCATTGCCTTCTCCGCCTATGTATCTACTTTTCTGTATATATTTAAGGGGCTGCTCCTCCAGGATTCTTGTGGGCCTGAAAATGGAGGTTAACAGAATTAATTCCAGCCCTGCTGCTGCAGTTGATCTTAGGGCCACAATTGCTTTCTTTCCCCTGTACTATTCTTTTTAGTTTTCTTGCACCATTACCACCACTTCTGCTGATTGTGGCTCATCTGGTAGCATTACCTAGAGTGTTGTTCTTCAGCCATCCAATCCCTTGGTCACCATGTTCTTCTTGTACCTGCATTGCTATATCTGTCTATTTACACTTAGCTTGGCAACAGAGTACCACAAGGTCCCAAACTGGGTCAGCTGGGTCCCATAGGTATCTCTTCTAGCCCCATTCTGTAACAGCAATTCTGTCTCTTCCTGATGATCTAATTCCTACCAAGATGATGATTCCTTTTCTTGCCCCAAATCCCTAGACAGACATCATAGCTTGTATGTTTTCCTCTGATAAAATTGTCACCCTTCTGTAGATAGGACTTTAAACCCTTCAGAGTTGTAGGGACAAGGAGCACAAAGTTCTCATGGATCTTTGATTATGATTTTAAGTTGGGCAATGAAGACTCAGTTGCCAACTGAATGTGGATAAATGATGGTCGTCCCCATGTTAGGGAGTCCCCTTAAGGGCATTCCCTTCTTTTTCATGTAAAAAAAGGGGGAAAAAAGGGAATCTGATAATTGGGATGCCTAAGTTCTTCATTCAGTTCTTCCCATAAAATTAGGCTGGGGTTGTTGCTGAGTAAAACATACAGAGGCTTGGCCATAAGAGAGAAATTTGGGATCCAATTTCAGCAACCACCAATTGGCCTCAGAAAACCTGGTAGCTGGTGCTAAATTTTGGGTTTGGGAACACTTAGAACACCATGAAGTCTATCCGGATCTAGGAATAATTCCTGTCCTGATATCTAATATCAGATGCCCTAAATATCAATCCTGAGTTTGGGAAAACAGCAATTTTGGGGGCAAGCTTTTGTCCCTTTAAGGCTAAAGCCTTAGCAAGTAGATGCTTTCTTCCTGGGAGGAGGCTTGAGAAGAGGAGCAAAAAAGCAAATCATCCACATGTTATAATGAAGTAACACTCTAGGGAACTTTATGTCATCCAGTTCAGCCTTTAGAATTTGCAAAAAAAAAAATAAGGACTATTAACAGCTTTGAGGCATTATTGTCCAGGTGAATTGTTTTTCTTCCCAGGTGAAAATAAAAAGGTATTGGCTAGCTTCATCAGCTGAAATACTAAAAAACACACTGCATAAATCAATTATAGTAAAGAATTTACTTCTGGTGGGAATGGATGTTAGTAATGTATGAGGGCTAGGAACAGCAGGGTGTTGAGGGATAACAATGCTGTTTACTGTTTATCGTTCAGAGGGCTTGAGTAAATCATCACCCTTGGCCTTTAGGTTTTCTCACTGGTAAAATGAGAATGTTACAGGGGCCAGTAAAAGGAATCATGAAGACTTGAAACTTGTAATCTTTTATTATGAGTTTTATGCCTTGAAGGGCTTCTTCACTTATAGGATATGGATTAATTCTGGGGAGAGGTTTGTGGGGTGTTTTTGAATTTTAATGGGAAGTGCACTCTGAGTTTTGCCAACATCTGTTGGAGATTTTGCCCATAAGGAAGTGGTAGGTGATTTATTAAGGTCAAATGATTAGTCTTTCCAGAATCTGCTCTAGTACCATCAGAGATGAAATAAATAAAAGATGTTGAAATGTCTTTTAATTCACCTGATTGTTTTCTTTGATAACTACTGTCAAAATCTAGAATTACTTCCCCCTTTTGGGAGAATGCCAATATTTTCCTCCCTCTAAAAAATCTTGATGTAATAAATGGATAAAGGCAGAGGAACTAAGGAGAAAAGGGTGTATATCTCCCAAAGAGCCTTAAAAAAAAGGAAATACATTCTGAGACAGGAACCTCTTGATGTTCATCAGAAATCCCAATTATTTGAAATGAGTTAGTACTATGAAACAGAGGCTGTTTTATAGTAGTAGAGTTGAGTACCAAGGGTGTGGTTCTAGTCAATTATACATAGAGGAGATTCATCCCCAATCAGGAGAAATGTTTCTCTAAACTGTTAAGAAGAAGGATTAGAAAGAACCCCTGTATTTTCTCAGAGCCCTTTCATTAAAAATTGGGAGGATACAGAAAAGGCTGGTTGGAGGGCTGAAGTTAACTAAACCTCTTAAATTTGTAACAATCTCTAACACCGTGGCTATTTGCTGTAATGGCATATACTAGGAGGATTTTGGTTTCATTTAGAAGCCTTCATTTACAGGAGTTGAAGATTAAGAATTTTATCTATCTTCCTTGGAGGTGGCACATTTAGAGTATTGTAGAATTGGCTTGCTCAATTAACTAAATCTGGAGTGGACATAATTTCCCATTTCATCCCAGTCCTTTTTATTAAAAGGGAAACATCCTGGTTGAGCCCATTAATAAAATGTTTGAAGCTACCCAGGTAGAATTAATGTCTTAAGGAAGATCAGAATTTTCATTAAAAACATTCTGAAATTGATTTTAATAATTATAGACAGATTAGTCAGATTTTTATGTGCAACATGAATTTTGTTCTAATCAACAGAATTTGGAAAGCCCCTAGAAATTGCTAGATGAAGTTGCCTAGAGACTGTCTAAGCCTAATCACATCATAAGTTAATTGGATGGTTTCCCAGTTTTAATTCTAGATACCTTTCAGAATTTTCCCCATGCTGATCCTGGCCTTCATTGACAGTCATATGAACTAGCTGATATAAGTCAGAGGAACTAGATTGATAAGTGCAAATGACATATTGAACTACTTGGAAAATCTGTGAGAATCTTTGATTACTTTGGGAGAATCTTTGATGGTGGTTTGCAGTTCAACTTTAGTCCAGGGAATATAAGAATTTAAGAGTCTAGCTTCTGGATCATCAGTTCAGTTCAGTTCAGTCGCTCAGTCGTGAAAGACTCTTTGCGACCCCATGAACTGCAGCACGCCAGGCCTCCCTGTCCATCACCAACTCCCGGATTTATCAGAAGGCTTAATTTTAAAGGAAGACATTCTGATAAGTTCAGAAGAAAAGAGAGTGGGGATAGTTTCAGTAAAAAGGGGAAACTTGGTGAAATAATTAGTGTGGGGACTTGAAGTTATAGTGGAGGCATGGGGGTAGAAGGGATGGAGAAGATGGAAAGGAGGGGAAATCTTGCTATGATGAGCTGAGTAAGAGAGACAAGATGGCACCAGAGGTAGAACCCAAGGGGGGAAAAAAGCCATGGAAGAAGAGCCTGGGGCTTAAGGGGTCATTTTATCATTGTTTGCCTCAAACAGTTTTAAAATAGTGTTTTGCAGAGTGGTAGTCTTAGATTCCTGATGAGATTCAGTTCAGTTCAGTTCAGTCACTCAGTCATGTCCGACTCTTTGTGACCCCATGAACTGCAGCACACCAGGCCTCCCTGTCCATCACCAACTCCTGGAGTTCACTCAAACTCACGTCTATCGAGTCAGTGATGCCATCCAGCCATCTCATCCTCTGTTGTCCCCTTCTCCTCCTGCCCCCAATCCCTCCCAACATCAGAGTCTTTTCCAATGGGTCAACTCTTTGCATGAGGTAAGATTGAGAAACCTCCAATTACTATTTGAAATAAGCATTCCACTCAGTTCTGGAAATTTTTGAACTATATAATCCAATTCAGTTTTAAGGAAATTAAGCTCAGGGATTTCAGAAGTTCTCTATAATGGTATTCTAAACTGCCTTTGGTCAGGTTGGTCCATTTGGTTAGAAATGCACATAAGGAAGTATTGCAGTTCTTAAACATAAAACAGGCTGCAGTCCATGTGCCGGGGGAGCCCTCATTATATTTAGATAATTGGGATCCCATTCCCTAGAGGCCTTTCCTCTACAGTAAAGAACAATTTTGAAACAATTTAAGCAGCTTACAGCACAGTCAGCTCAGTTCAAACAGCTTGCAAGCCTGAATACCAGTCAGTTCAAAGGAAACAGCTTAGTTCTGGAAGAGCTAGGTCAAAGGCTTTTTCAACTAGTTTCCAAAGAATAGCCTTTCCAAAAGAGGGGTTGAATTGGCACAGTTTCATTTAAAGTAGCCCCTTTCCAAAGGAGCTAGGCTGAAGGCATTTTCAGCCAGCTTTAGTTGAAACGATCTGATCAGACTGAAGTCTCAAACTGTTTCTCACATACAGAACAAGGCCTTAGTAAGAAAGATGAAAGTTTTAAATCTTGAATAAAACCTAGAGGGCTTCAAATACAAGGAGATCATGGGATCAATTCCAAGGAAAAACATCTCTTCAAATTTCAAGGTCAGAGATAAAAACAGTGAGCAACAATGGACTCAATTGGGATACCACAACTGTTTGCTCACTAGCCCCAGAGCCACTGGGAGTCTTCTCCGGTCACACCAAAATCTTGACCTAAAACAACAGGTTGTCATATGTTACTCCAGGAAATATGCATGTATTCATGATCAGCAGAGAATTGCAGTTTGGGATCTGCAACCATGTTGAACCATATGCAAGTTCCCCCACAGCAAGGGAAGAAGAATGCTTTTTATAGAGAGGAAAAAGGAGTTAAGGAGCTGTAGAGAACAGTCTATGGCTTTTCACTGGCTGAGTCTTTCCCAGGAAAGAAGAGGATTCTTTCTTCTTCCTGTGTTGGACTCAGCTATCATCATGGAGCATGAGAGCTTCAAATTCTGGTCTTCTATATCTATTTAGTTGAGGTTTCTGTTTATTAATTATTTTTTTTAATAGGTTCCATACTTTGGCTCAAGCTTTTCATAATCTCTTATCTAGAGTGCTGGCTGAGGCCTTTGGACAAAAAAATAAAATAAAATCAAACCCATGCCTGGAATACATTGTTCTATTTAGTCCTATGAACATAAACTAATGGTCCCTCTCAGATGGAGATGGCTCGTGTAGTTAGATGCACTCCTTGAACAGTGCCATATCAGGGCTCCACACTCATGTCTACTGTTGACAGGTTGGAAATCCAGTAGCTCAACTGGCCTTGATAGGTGGGAGTCCATGGTGTTGGTGCATTCATGTTCTTTTCTGCCACTTCATTCATCTGTTCCTCAGGCCAACACTGAGTTGACTGATAACAGTGGCTGGCTGACATTAATTGGTTGAGTTATTTTGCCTACTTGGTTGATTACTGCATCTTCTATGGTAGATATTTTTTAGTGAATATTGACTCATGATACTTAGATCTTCATACTTTATGCCCATTTACATATGCCTATCTCGTAGATAATCCACATGCTTAATCCAGTCTCCTACTGAAACTTAGTCTTTTTCTTTCCATATCCCTGAAGAGTTAGTTGGGCTTTTACCATTGTCTATAATTATGAGTGTGTTATAAACTCACTGATTTTATCCAAAATGAAAAAAAAAGGTACACTGAACCTAAACTGTCCATTTAGAGGATTTTCTTCCTCCTCTAGCTCATTATTTGAGATTCATCATACAGATGTAAGAATGAGCTGAGAAGGGACATGGTGTAACAGTGGTTGATTCCAATTCTGTTTGTGCTCTGTTGCAGATCTACAATTTTCACTATAAAGGATTGTTTCTGAGTTCACAGTACTTTATCATTGGTAAGTCTTATAGGACTCAACTCATGATGGACAGTTTAGCCATATGTTCATTTTGTGATTCATGGTCAGATATTCCATTTTTACTGAAGTCCAGTAACACACCAGGAATTATTTTTCAAAAGATGTATAATTTTATACTGCAAGTGGCAATACCTTGCCCTCAAACTTCAAGAGACCCACTTTATGAATCTTTAATTGGAACTTGCCATATGTTATGTCTTCCCACCAGTGGTACCTCCCACACCACAAGGTGGACCAGATCATATGGTCCAAGTGTGAGGGCTGCTTGTACTATAGCCAAGACCTACAGCAGAGCTCTTTCCTGCTTTGCGACTCACTTAAAGCTGACAGTCTTATCCTGGATATTGATGTGAAATGCACTGATTCCAAAGATGGAAGAAGCCCACCAGCACAGTGATTCTTTATCTAAATATTACATCTTGAGCATCATGATAAGATGTACTGCTGCTGCTGCTAAGTCGCTTCAGTCGTGTCCAACTCTGTGCCACCCCATAGACGGCAGCCCACCAGGCTCCCCTATCCCTGGGATTCTCTGTGCAAGAACACTGGAGTGGGTTGCCATTTCCTTCTCCAATGCAGGAAAGTGAAAAGTGAAAGGGAAGTCGCTCAGTCGTGTCCAACTCTTCGTGACCCCATGGACTGCAGCCCACCAGGCTCCTCCATCTATGGGATTTCCCAGGCAAGAGTGCTAGAGTGGGGTGCCATTGCCTTCTCCAGATAAGATGTACACAATGTGATAATTTGTTCTTTACTTTGAAGAGGGTGTCATGACAGACCTTGACCATTTAGCTACTAAAATTTTATGGTTATGATGGGTCCCTGAATCTTAATAAAGTTTACTTCCTTCCCTCTGGAGTACGTGTGACTTACTGAGACCTCCAAAGTGCTGGTCATCTCTTCCTCATCTGGAAGGTCACCAGTAAAATGGATCAAGTAGTGGTTTGTATGATATCCAGATCATCCCACATGCATGAAAGGAGGCAAGAGAAATGACATAGATCTAGGGCAAAACTCACTCTTTTCTTACTCCCATTTTTTCTTTGTCTGTTAGAGGAGTTTCTTCCAATAAATCTCTCTCATTTCTATCCCAATTTAGCATCTATTTCTAAGAGCACCTGATCTGGCACACTTCAGTTCGTCACTCAGTCATATCTGATTTTACAACACCATGGGCTGCAGCATGCCAGGCTTACCTGTCCATCGCCAACTCCCGTAGCATGCTCAAAGTCATGTCCATTGAGTTGGTGACGCCATCCAACCATCTCATCCTCTGTCATCCCCTTCTCCTCTTGTCTTCAATATTTCCAAGCATCAGGGTCTTTGCCAATGACTCAGTTCTTTCCATTAGGTGGCCAAAGTATTGGAATTCAGCTTCCTCATTAGTCCATTCAATGAATATTCAGGACCGATTTCCTTTAGGATTGACTGATATGATCTCCTTGCAGTCCAAGGGACTCTCAAGAGTCTTCCAAAGTTCAAAAGCATCAATTCTTTGGTTCTTACCTTTCCTGATAGTCCAACTCTCACATCCATATGTGACTACTGGAAAAACAATAGCTTTGACTAGATAGATCTTTGTCAGCAAAGTAATGTCTTGGCTTTCTAATATGATGTCTAGGTAAGTCAAAGCTTTTCATCCAAGGGACAAGTGTCTTTTAATTTCATGGATGCAGTCACCATCTGCAGTGATTTTGGAACACAAGAAAGTAAAGTATCTCACTATTTCCATTGTTTCCTCATCTATTTGTCATGAAGTAGTGGGACCAGATGCCATGATCTTCAGTTTTTGAATGTTCAGTTTTAAGCCAGCTTTTTCATTCACCTCTTTCACTTTCATCAAGGGGCTCTTTATTTCCTCTTCACTTTCTACCATAAGAGTGGTATCATCTGTGTATTTGAGGTTATTGATTTTTCTCCTGACAATCATGATTCCAGCTTGTGCTTCATCCAACCTGGCATTTTGCATAATGTACTCTGGAAAAAAGGTAAATAATCAGGGTGATAATACACAGCCTTGACGTACTCCTTTCCCAATTTGGAACCAGTTTATTGTTCCATGTCCAGTTCTAATTGTTGCTTCTTGACCTGCATACAGATTTCTCAAGAGGCAGGTCAGGTGGTCTGGTATTCCCATCTCTTGAAGAGTTTTCCACAGTTTGTTGTGATTTACAAAGTCAAAGGCTTTGGCGTAATCAATAGAGCAGAAGTAGATGTTTTTCTGGAATTCTCTTGCCTTTTCTATTATCTAATGGATGTTGGCAATTTGATTTCTGGTTCCTCTGCCTTTTCTAAATCCAGTTTGAACTTCTGGAATTTCACAATTCATGTACTGTTGAAGCCTGGCTTGGAGAATTTTGAGCATTACTTTACTAGTGTGTGAGATGAATGCAACTGTGCAGTAGTTTGAAAAATCTTTGGTATTGCCTTTCTTTGAGACTGGAATGAAATCCAATCAAGGACTGGACTCAAGGACTGGACCTTTTACAGTCTTGTGGCCACTGATGAGTTTTCCAAATTTGCTGACATACTGAGTGTAGTACTTTCACAACATCATCATTCAGGATTTGAAATAGCTCAATTGGAATTCCATCACCTCCACTAGCTTTGTTCTGGTGATGCTTCCTAAGGCCCACATGACTTCACATTCCAGGATGTGTGACTCTAGGTGAGTGATCATACCATCGTGGTTATGTGGGTCATGAAGATTTTTTGGTACAGTTCTTCTGTGTATTCTTGGCACTTCTTCTTAATATGTTCTGCTTCTGTTTGGTCCATACCATCTGTCCTTTATTGTGCCCAACTTTGCATGAAATGTTCCCTTGGTATCACTAATTTTTTTGAAGAGATCTCTAGTCTTTCCCATTCTATTGTTTTTCCCTGTTTCTTTGCATTGATCACTGAGGAAGGCTTTCTTATCTCTCCTTGCTATTCTTTGGAATTCTGCCTTCAAATGGGTATATCTTTCCTTCTCTCCTTTGCCTTTCACTTCTCTTCTTTTGTCAGTATTTGTAAGGCCTCCTCAGACAACCATTTTGCCATTTTGCATTTCTTTTTCTTAGGGATGGTCTTGATCCCTGCCTCCTATCAATGTCACAAACTTCCATCCATAATTCTTCAGGCAATCTATCAGATTTAATCCCTTGCATCTATTTGTCACTTCCACTGTATAATCATAAGGGATTTGGTTTAGGTCATACCTGAATAGTCTAATGGTTTTCCCTACTTTCTTCAATTTCAGTCTGAATTTGGCAAAAAGCAGTTAATGATCTGATTGATCCACAGTCAGCTCCCAGTCTTGTTTTTGCTGACTGTATAGAGTTTCTCAATCTTTGGCTACAAAGAATATAATCAATCTGATTTCAGCATTGACCATCTGGTGAAGTCCACGTGTAGAGTCTTCTCTTGTGTTGTTGGAAGAGAGTGTTCGCTATGACCAGTGCATTTTCCTGGCAAAACTCTGTTATCCTTTACCCTGCTTCATTTTGTACTCCAAGGCCAAACTTGCCTGTTATTCCAAGTATCTGACCTCCTACCTTTGCATTCCAGTCCCCTATGATGATAAGGACATCTTTTTTGGGGGGGTATTAGTTCTAGAAAGCCTTGTAGGTCTTCATAGAACCATTCAACTTCAGCTTCTTCAGCATTACTGATTGGGGCATAGACTTGGATTACTGTGATATTGAATGGTTTGCCTTGGAAATGAACAGAGATCTTTCTGTTGTTTTTGAGACTGCACCCAAGTACTGCATTTCAGACTCTTTTGTTGAGTGTGAGGGCTACTCCATTTCTTCTAAGGGATTCTTGCCAACAGTGTAGATATAATGGTCTACATGCAGGTATAACATGTAGGTATAACTCATTATACCTACATTATATACCTATAATGTAGGTATAATGAGTTAAATTCCTCCATTCCAGTCCATTTTACTTCACTGATTCCTAAAATGTCAATGTTCACTCTTGCCATCTCCTGTTTGACCACTTCTAATTTTCGTTGAATTCGTGGATGTAACTTTCCTGGTTCCTATGCAATATTGCTCTTTACAGCATCAGACTTTACTTTCATCACCAGTCCCATCCACAACTGGGCATTGTTTTCACTGTGGCTCGATCTCTTCATTCTTTCTGGAGTTAATTCTCTACTCTTATCCAGTAGCATTTTGGGCATCTACTGACCTGGGGAGTTTATCTTTCAGTGTCATATTTTTTGCCTTTTCATACTGTTTACTGCGCTTTCCAAGGCAGAAATACTGAAGTGGTTTGCCATTCCCTTCTCCAGTGGACCACGTTTGTGAGAACTCTCCACCATGATCCGTCTGTCTTGGTGGCCCTACGCAGCATGGCTCATGGCATGATCTGATGCATGTCCCCACTATTCCAGAGATTCCTTGAGATTTAAGTTCTCCAGGTATGGATGTCAACTCTGACCTTTTGTGTGGCTGTCCTTAAAATGTCTGCATATATCTTATTTTCTACAAATGACAGTTGTCTGAGTAGATGATCATAGATTCTTATAGGGAAGGAGTGGAGGGATCATTATTGTGTAAACTTGATGTAGTTTGTAAGATCCTCCCCTCTAAGAAAGCAACCACGTCTTCAGTCATTGTGTTATGTGCCTAAGAAAGAGCTCAAGTCTGGAAAATGAGTTAAGAATTGTAACCTTTCACTGGGACAACAGTTTTCAGCCCTCTGATCATTCATGCTTGAGTTCCTCTGCTATTACAAGTTGAGAGACATCCTTATTGGTACATACTCCTTTCATACTGGATTTCAACAGGCTGTCACTTACCCTTTGCTACACAATATCTTTCTTTAGAGGATCAGTGGCACTTAGAAACAGCCATCTAAATGTGTTATAGCTACTATAATTTTAAGTGCAAGCATAATCTGGTAGCCCAGTCATTAAAACTTTGATTGGTAGTGAATTAGGTGGGTGAACCAGTGCACAGGGTACAGGCTATCAGGTATTTGAGACATACAGAATAAATAGTAGTTATAATACAATTGGATGACTACAATTAGACGACTGAGTGTCATAGCAGAGGGCCTGCTATTTTTGACAAAAAAGGTTTTCCTGCAATTGTAAGTATTAAAACAGATACAATAATTTATATACCAGGCTGGAAAGAGGATCAACCAAATACACGTACTTGTATGTTAATCTATTTAAAGAACTTTTTTGGTAAGATGTTTCTTTTCCAGAACAATTTCTAAGGACTTACTCTAAGCTCCTTGAAGGTAATGAGAACATTGACTGGTGCTTTAAGATTGTTGATTCAGTCTTTCAGTTGGCATTTATTCAAAAATTAATTTTGTGTCTCTACTAAATGGTGGACAAATTATGCTGGCCACTATGAATAGACAATTGATTGGGATAGTCCCTGCCTTCATAGAAGGGAAGATAATGAAAGCTTAAAGTTGTAATATATTTGATTGTACCGTTGTAGTAGATGCATGGGAACAAAAAGTAGAGTAAGACCTTTTTTGATGTTTTGTTTAAATCACTTGTAGTAATATTTGTACTTGCAACAACTGAATTTGGTTTACAAAACTTGAATGGTTTCTTAACAGTATTTACTCTTCTTTTCCTTTTTCTTACTTGTCCTTTCCAGTTTCCTTCTGGGTTCTTTTCGCTTTTCTTAAGAAACACAAAATCTGCTTATAGAGAAATACACCAACCTAGGTACACACTATCACAGAAACAATAAACTAAGTAACCAAATGGAGAGGATTTAGTAACTGCTTCTGATTTAACTATTCACTGGACTGTTGTGATCTTTAGGAGAATATGCATGCAAACATTTCAAGAGCTGGGTACATCTAGTGGGGAAGTGTTGTGATGGTGGGGAGGGGGCAGATTCTGTTTTCTGAGACGTGCCTGGAGGTATTGAGAATTAAAAACTGTTTGAAAGAAATTGTACAGATATACCATCATTTGTAATCTAAGAAACACCCTCTTCCTAACTGAGGCTGAGGACTTATTGCATGGAACACAGTATTTAAAATGTGGAAGGGCAATGGCTCTACCATACACACATACTGGTGACCTTTACACCCAGGTATAGGGATGCTATGATCCAGACTGGCATCTCAGCAGATGACCAGGGCTAGCAGTGGAAGCAAGTCTTATTAGGGATTTTACAAAATGACTCTGACCTGGCCAGAACCAGAAATATCTAATTCCCATTTCAATGTGATTTGTGATCTAAAACTTTGCATAAAAATTGCATCAATTGCTTCAACACTAAGGAATTATTAATAGCTTTTTAGATATATGTTGAAGCACTCTTCTTGTGGAGTACACGTAGGATTTATTTCTTTTTTTCCTTATCAAATATGACCTGTATTTAATAAAATCTATTTCTCCTCCAGTCATGGACCACAGATGCAATACTTGCATAATGCAGTGTAATGTGGCTGGCAGCTGCCAAGGGCCATAAATAATGTACCTCAGTAAAGCACTGTGATCAGGTTGCCTGTTGCATATGGGCTTCTGGGAGCCAATCTGACACCAGCTGCAGGCTATTTCTACTCAGTGGTTCAGCGTACTGAGAAAAAGATGCCAAGGGTTCCTTGGGCAAACCACCAGGTCAAAGCTAGGCTCTGTTGCCAAAAGTCATTATTTATTATGAAAGTGTAATGAACAAGAACAAAAAAAAAAAAAAATAAGAAGAGAACACTAGTTAACAAACATCATTTCAGAAATTAATATTATCCCAGTTACCAAAGTTTTATGAAAGAATTTTATGTTCTGCTTTAAGATTTTGAAAATAGCTCTTGTCAATTGCCTTAGGTAGCGAGGGCAAAATTGGGTCCATATTTAACCTCTATCTGAATTCACAAAAATCCTAAGATAACTCATATAAGGGCAAAAAAACAAAGTTTTTTTTTTTCTCTTGTTATCATTATTATCAGATATTATTAGACATTATTATAAGAGCTAGTAATTGGTATTAGAAAGTACACAATGTAAAAATATCACAACATATTGAGGACAGACTTTATGAAACCAATTCTTCTGATATTTTGAGTCTTACCTTGGAGTCAACATAGTCATCAATTATAAGATTCATAGTTGTGAGGTATGATTTTCTCTCCTTTGTTTGATCACTTGGTTAACCTGGCTGGGGAAAAATCTGTTACGAAATATAATGGTGACTTGACATTTTTGCAACATACTCCCTTTGGGAAGTAAATGAAGTAAGTGAAGTCACTCAGTCGTGTCTGACTCTTTGCGACCCCATGGACTGTAGCCTACCAGGCTCCTCTGTCCATGGGATTTTCCAGGCAATAGTACTGGAGTGGATTGCCATTTCCTTCTCCAACTCCCTCTGGGAAAGATGGCTATATTTTTGTATGTGAACAGTGACTTCCTTTAAAATGATAATATTACATTGAAGGAAGAAAATTCACACTTTTTCATAACTTTTAAATGATCACTCTCCTAAGCATTTAAGAAGTAGATTATTAAAAGCGTTGTTACACAAATATGCTTTGCACACCTTTCTGGTTTACTGGAATTATTTTTATTACATGAAGTATTTTCTGTTTCAGTTAATCATTAGAAGATGTAAAGAAGTTGTTTTGTCATGTGTTTTTATCTGGCTGGGACTTTAAAATATAAACATTATAAATGATGTGATAGGACTTCCACTCTCTGAACTGTTCTGGAGAGAGAGTAATCAAGGTATTAGATAGTCTGGAATCCTTTAAACAATTTGTCATGATCTCACTTTTATGTTTCCACTTTCAATATATCTTCAACCTCTTCCATTAGACAAAGTCTTCTGTCTTGCTCTGGCTTCAGCCCCAATTTGTTTTGACTTCTGTCTCTCTCCTGCTGCCCTACATTCATTTCCCTTTGGCCTCAGCCCTAATTCCAACTCTATTCTTAACCCTTTGTCTTCTATCTCCCTGTCTGGCCTCAGTCACAATCCAAAAATTTTCAGGATTAAGCAGACATCAAAAATGCTGGACAACCAAGATTGAGAGTATCTCCTTTATCCTTGCTTTAAAATTAAGCCGGTAGAACTTGGGCAAAGGAAAAAGAACATTTATTTTTCGTCCAATGTGTATGCCATTTTTATCCATTTTCATGTCACCTTGCTCAAATATAGTGAAAAATTCATACTGCTCTTAGAAAAACAGCTGGGAAATACTGTTTCAATTTTTCTACCTGTTAAATTTGAAATCCAAGTTATTTGAGTTTCTACTGAAATGATAAAATAACCTCAAGCATACAATTATTTAGAAGTGAGTATTTTGTGGTTGTCATGTTGTTTGGAGGCTATTAACTGCAAATCATTCTTTGACTTTCTTGTAATATATTAGTGTACTGCTGCAATATGAACTAATTAAAACAATTTTGTTTTAAACTGTAATGTAGGTAAAATTTTAATTCTCACAAAAAAGACACAGTGGCAAATCAAATTTTTCCAGTATTAATTAAATATGAATTCCTCAAAAATGATAATAGGAGATCATTTTTCAAAAGATTATATGACCCAGTTGTTTAGAAACCTAGATATATATTTAGAGATAACTGTGATACTAGGAATTGAAGTAGTCATGTAGGGATGTGAGAGTTGGACTGTGAAGAAGGCTGAGCACCAAAGAATTGATGCTTTTGAACTGTGGTGTTGGAGAAGACTCTTGAGAATCCCTTGGACTGCAAGGAGATCCAACCAGGCCATTCTGAAGGAGATCAGCCCTGGGATTTCTTTGGAAGGAATGATGCTAAAGCTGAAACTCCAGTACTTTGGCCACCTCACGTGAAGAGTTGACTCATTGGAAAAGACTCTGATGCTGGGAGGGATTGAGGGCAAGAGGAGAAGGGGACGACAGAGGATGAGATGGCTGGATGGCATCACTGACTCGATAGACGTAAGTCTGAGTGAACTCCAGGAGATGGTGATGAACAGGGAGGCCTGGAGTGCTGCGGTTCGTGGGGTCGCAAAGAGTCGGACACGACTGAGCGACTGAACTGAACTGAACTGATGGTTAATTAAAAAACAAAACGTCAGTGTTGCCATAAAAATCTTAAGAATCAAAAGGTGAGGACTTTCATTTGAAAAATATTTACTATGAGGATTAATAGCTTTTATTTATCATTGTATGTTTCTAGGCTATTTTTATAGATGGTATATTTATAGGCTTTGATGTGAATGAGGTAAAATGACACCCCAATTGTGGGCTAACCTTTTAGAATATGTATTACTTAATTCTTATTCTTAAATGTCACAACAGTTGATCATTTACCCTACTGACATTTTATTAACATTTACAGTCATTTATTTTAAAAAAGATTTTATTTTGTTGTTTTTTCAACTGCGAAGCAAAGATTTATTCTGACTGCTCTTTTTCTTTATCTTGAGTCCCATACATCAGGCCACAGTGTGGCTGAGGAGACTAGATAAATCCAGGTTTTCACTCTAATTTTTAGGTTCTTTTAAAACTCCTCCCACATCAGCTGCCTATTACTAAAATATTCAAACCATTCTTTTCATTATGGTCACTCAGAGTCCTGATTTAAGTTAAAGCCAAGCTTGTGTAATAATGGCAAAAATTAATATAAAGTATGTTAACAATATTCTGAATTTATCATAGAAATGGGACATACTAGCCAACCACTAACATATTTTTTCCTGAAGCATCATGCCTAAAGGGTCAAATTTGCATATGATAAAAGAACAGGAGGCTAGTTACAGAATCCATGATCTTTTGATTTTCTGGATCCTAAAATCACACCAATCTGGCAACTATTCATTCGGTAATGGGCCCACAGGGGCACTGGAAAGTCTTGCATATGTGGTATGTATTTGTCATGCTCATGAGCACCTGTATCTTATGGCTGAAGGGTTCCATTGATGTTCCATTGCTTCTAATGAATGCAGGAAGAGTAGGAGAAACTGAGCTGTGTGGGTAGACTCATGTTTTGGAGCCAGACAGAACAAGTTCTCTGGCTCTAATACCTTAGACATCAATTTTCTAGTCTTGATTTGATTAACTGTGAATTAGAAATAACTGCATCTTACAAGGCTAATACTAAATGAGATAATTCAGGGAAAGTACATAGTACAGTACTGTGCCTATAGTAAATATTAAGTAAATATGAATTGTTATTACTAGTAATATTATACTGATATAATATTATATGTTTCTACTTTAACTATAGCATGAGTTTTCTTAGGTAATAAGACTCCTAATTAAATTGTCTAGACTCCAGGTATGGAAACACACCTCCTTATCATCTCACAATAGGAATTCAGGGATATTTTTAAAAGTAACTATGATGCAGGTTTTAGGGCCAACTTGTTCAATATTTAGTTGGAAAATACACAAGAATATATATGTAGTTTCTTAATCATTATATAAAATCTATATAAGTATTTCGTCTGTCAGATAGGAGTGGAGAGAGATTTCTTCAGTGATTTCAAAGTGTGGTTTTGTTGCCAGCCAAAATCTTGGCCTTTTCTGCCCACTGAAGCTGAATGAAAAATACAGAGACAGAGTTTGGAGGAAATAGAAAGATGGCTTTTATTTTCAGCTGGTGGAGAGGGGAACCCAGTAGGCTCATGCCTTAAGAACTGGATCTCCCCTTCATGAAGAGTCTAGGGGCTTATATAAGGCAAGGGCTCACAGTCAGGCGGAGAAGGCGATGGCACCCCACTCCAGTACTCTTGCCTGGAAAACCCCATGGATGGAGGGGCCTGGTTGGCTGCAGTCCATGGGGTTGCAAAGAGTCGGACACGACTGAGTGACTTCACTTTCACTTTTCACTTTCATGCATTGGAGAAGGAAATGGCAACCCACTCCAGTGTTCTTGCCTGGAGAATCCCAGGGATGGCAGAGCCTGGTGGGCTGCTGTCTATGGGGTTGCACAGAGTCAGACACGACTGAAGCGACTTAGCAGCAGCAGCAGCAGCAGCACAGTCGGGAGTCAGTGATGAGGAAAAAAGGTGATAGGAACTTGATTTCTTCCTCTTGGATTGTTTCAAAGACAGTAAAAAACTGGCGTCAGTAACCCAGTAATTGAGTCTGGCAGTTAGGTGGCTCTGCCTTCATTCTGATATGTAACTACAAGGGGAAGGGTGTTGTAAGGATAAACACCAAATAGCAGATGTATTTGGGCTTCCCTGGTAGCTCAGCTGGTAAAGAATCCGCCTGCAATGCAGGAGACCCCAGTTAGATTCCTGGGTCAGGGAAGATCCCCCTGAGAAGGGCATGGCAACCCACTCCAGTCTTCTTGCCTGGAGAATCCTCATGGACAAAGAAGCCTGATAGGTTACAGTTCATGGGGTTGCAGAGTTGGTCAGGACTGAGCAACTAAGCACAGAGGATGCATTTAGCACAGAGTCAAAGGAGAAAATGTGAACTGTAGCTCCTGCTGAGTTAGGGGGCAGAAAAGCAAACTTCAGTTACAGACATGCAATGTTAGGAACAGTTAAAGTAAAAAAAGAAAAACTAGAAATGTTCAGGCCTGCACACTGTTCCCTTTACCTTCTTGGTTCTCAGGAAAGAAGAAGAGAAAAACTCATTCCTGTTTTTTTCCTTCTCACTTCAACAGTTTCAAGATCAGCAGCAGCAATGGAATCTGGGAATTTGTTAGAACTTGGCCCTCACACTTGACCTCCTGAATCAGAAACTCTAGGGTGGAGCCCAGCGACCTGTATTTGAAGCTTTCCTCATGATTCCAGAACCCATGTTAAAAGTTTAGGATCCACTGCTTTAGTGTTTCTAGGAACAGGGGGCCAGAAATACTACTGGTTGTTATGTAGAAATTACATGAGGAAACTCCTATAAATTAATGAGATAATCCCTGCTGTATAGTCTTTTACTATGAGAATAAATTTGACAAGTGAGTATTAATCTACAGGGTGGGCCAAAGTGAAGAACCTGAGGGTGGGTAGATTTAGGAGAAAGAAAGGTGATGATTGGGACTTCCCTGGTGGTCCAGTGGTTAAGACTTTGCCTTCCAATGCAGGGGATATAGGTTCGATCCCTAGTCAGGGAGCTAAGATCTCACATGCCTTGTGGCCAAAAAGTCAAAGCATAAAATAGAAGCAATATTGTAACACATTCAATCAAGATTTAAAAAAATAGTCCACATCAAAAAAACAAAAAAAAAGATGATGATGATTGCATCTGAAAGGGTTCAGTGTCTGTTTAAAGAACTTTTGCTATTGAAAGCTCCCCCTGGAATTATGTTAGATTAGCAAAAGAAACTCTTATGTTACATAAAACAGGACTAAAGTAGTTGGTTTCATTTCATAGGTCATATTCTTCATTTTCTTTAATTTTTTAAGGGATTATGGTCAATTTAAATTGTTTTAAAATCAAAATACAAATTAGAAATCTAAATGAGAAAATGAGCAGATAGTGGAAGTGCTGAAGAGGCTAAAGAATTTTCCTGCTCAAGGCTGAATAGAGACAGAAATTTCTATAATATGAGTCTAGGCACTGTTGAGTCCTCATTTCAGCCCTACCTAATTCAGTTACCTGTGCATTTTCTAAATGGAAGAATAATTGGCCTAAGAGGTCAGTGTGGTGTAATGAGAAAAGCCCATTCTTCAGAAACAAAATAGTCATAGGTCAGAATCTCACTCACTAGCTATTTACTTTAGGCAAATTATTCAGATTTCCATGAATCAGTTTTTAAATTTATAAAGTAAGGCAATGATTCCTACCCTTTAGGATGGTGGTTCTTCAAATGGGAAGCAGAATTTTCCCTTGGAGGGAGTTTTTTGTGGTCACAGGACTGGAAGAAACAGTAGCATTCAGTGGGCAGAGACTGGAAGAAACAGCATTCAGTGGCAGAGACCAGGGATACTAGGCTCCTGCAGTATCTGAGACAGTCCCAGCATGAAGGACGGTATCATGTCCTGCACAGATTTGCAGCGTCCCCAAGATGTTCATGTAAGTGAAAATCTTCGTAATTATCTAAGCCTAGAATCTAAATGTGTTTACATATAAACATTTTTGCATCATTTTAAAATACACTGAGTGTTCCAAGGAATGTAAATTACTGTCATGTAAATTGAGGGGAGATGATACATTGTTTAGTTCTTATTCCCTTATCAAAATTTGCTCATCCTTTTGGGAAAAAAAAATCACATAGCCAGCAGCAAATCTCTGCATAATATTTGATTTCTAGTAAAATGCCTTATCAGATTGTTTTTGAGGAGGATCACAATGCTATTACATATGGGTGTAAACAACTGACTATTTCATTGTGTCTTCTAATAATTATGCCTGGCAAGTCTTCATTCAAATAAACTAATAGAAATGTATTAGTGAAAAATAGTATTTTAATATAAATCACTTCTTTTTTTCTCCTTTCAGTTCAGTTCAGTAGCCCAGTCATGTCCAGCTCTTTGCAACCCCATGGACTGCAACATACCAGGCTTCCCTGTCCATCACCAACTCCTGGAACTTGCTCAAACTTATGTCCATCAAGTTGATGATGCCATCCAACCATCCCATTCTCTGTCATCACCTTCTCCTCCTGCCTTCAATCTTTTCCAGCATCAGGGTCTTTTCTAGTGAGTCAGTTCTTCACATCAGGTGGCCAAAGTATTGGAGTTTCAGCTTCAGCATCAGTCCTTCCAATGAATACTCAGGAATGATTTCCTTTAGGATGGACTGGTTGGATCTCCTTGCAGTCCAAGGGATTCTCAAGAATCTTTTCCAACACCACAGTGCAGAAGCATGAATACTTCAGTGCTCAGCTTTCTTTATAGTCCAACTCTCACATCCATGCATGACTACTGGAAAAACCATAGCTTTGACTAGACAGACCTTTGTTGGCAAAGTAGAATGTCTCTGCATTTTAATATGCTGTCTAGATTGGTCATACCTTTTCTTCTAAGGAGCAAGCCTCTTTTAATTTCACGGCTGCAGTTGCCATCTGCAGTTATTTTGGAGCCCCCCAAAATAAAGTCTGTCACTGTTTCCAATGTTTCCCCATCTATTTGTCATGAGCTAAAATATTACATTAATTTTTTAAAACTATGTGTGCAGGTAGGTTATATCAGCTATGAATTATATTTCAAGATAGTAAATGTGGAATGATACAATATTGTTCTGAAAGGAGATGTTAGTTCTGAAGACTGGGTCTGCTTTAAACTTGAAAGGATTGGATGAGGCAGTGCTAGCAAGTGATTAACATAATATCTAGTACATGGTAAGTGCTCATGTATAGTAACTATTCTTACCATAAGTAAGGACTGGTTGGATTGGATACCAGTGTTAAGTCAAGGCAAATAGGTGTTCTGAGACCAGTAAGTCTGTTTCTTACCTGGGAATGCAAATCTGGGCCAGCCCCATGCTTCAGGATGATGCATCCCATCTACTTCAGGATGATGGTGAGAGCAGCCTGGAAGTTCTGAACTTAACCTTGAAACCTTAAGAGAAGAGGGAGATGGAGGAGATAGGAGCCAACCTGATCTGGGAATATTGGGAAGATTAGGAATTAGATTTAACACATTGCTTCTCAGTCCACATTGGGTAAATAGTAGTGCAGTGGGTGTTTCTGTTGCTAACTACTATTACTCTTATTCTCTGAGTGTCTGGTTTAGCCATCTGGTTGCTGTGCAAATCCCTTAAGTGTTTTAGTTCCTGTGTTACTAGAGTTCATTATTAAAGGAGAGGAAGCTTCAAGCAGCATTTAGAAAACAAGCTGACCTGTCCATTTGGGGGATGACTACAGTGGACCTGAAGTCTGTGCCATGTAACTGGTATATAACTGTAATGCACCAGAGCTGTTCAGCAGGAACCCTACCACTACACCCACTACCAAATTCCCATTTGGCTCTTGTGACTGCTTCTCAGGACTAATATATCAGCAGTACTTTTGGCCAATGAAAGAAACAGGTGAATGCTTGAATAAGAATTCTGAGACATTTCATGGGCTAGATGGCATTCCGAGATATGGTGACTTTCTTCCTGTACGCTAACCCCAGGTATTATAAAACAATTTCGTAAGAACTAGTTATGTACCAAGTGTAATAATAGACATATGTTTTGGTCAGTGTAAGAAAAACATCTCTTTCTATACCCAATCTTGTTGCTGCTACTGCTGCTAAGTCACTTCAGTCGTGTCTGACTCTGTGCGACCCTATAGACAGCAGCCCACCAGGCTCCCCTGTCCCTGGGATTCTCCAGGGAAGAACACTGGAGTGGGTGTTAGAACATATTAAAACCCTCATTTAAGAAGTCTTCTGCGACTTTTTATTTCAAGGCAAGGCAACAATCTGGATGATATTTCTTTATATAATTGCCACCATTCACCCAGCTGTGGCCATTTGCTCTGTAATGTTAGCTAGTCAGAATAATATGTTAAAATATTAAGTTAGCATTTATGTAATTCTTGATGATAATGATAACTATATAAGTAATTAAATGCATGTGAGACAGTATTCTAGGTTATCATACTGAAATAACAATTGACTAGTGAATAGCATTAAACAATTAAGGGCCTAGATATTTCTATTTGAAATCCTTTAAAAATGTAACAGTGTAGAAATCAGTATGGACTAGAAGCATAGACCGGGACATCTGTGTCTTAGAATATGCAGGCCAGAAATGAAAGATGATCCTGTCCCAGAAGCCAATTTACCTCTGAGGTTTGTTTGACTAGAACACTTCAAAAAAAACTGAAATATACACTGTCATTTAGGAATGCATAAGCTTTCAAAATTCTGTCAATTCTGCCATAATATATTTATGTGGCAGAAATATTCTCTCCCTCTGTCTTTTCAATGCTATTTTGGTAAAAATTAAAAAGCTAGGAAATTTCTTTAAGGGTTATTCAGCTTCTTTCCTTTGACTCTTGACTTGTCATACAAAATATGTTCTTCCCTTTGTAAATGTGCATCTTTCCTAAAAGCTAATTCTGTGTAAAGCACATTCCGGATGGTACGATATCTAGTTTGTTACCAGCTCAGAAAGGAATAGACGATTCCAACTGGGACTCCAAATCTCTACACTCATAATTGAAATATATACTGTACATGGTTCCTTTGCCTTCAACATTAATATCCATCTGCCGAAATGGCAAGGTGCCTGCTCTCTAGCTGATTGGATGGATGCCCTGGAGCACAGGTGCCTGGCAATGATGGGTTTAGAGAAATCCCCGACATAACATTGCTCATGACATTTCCTCTGCAGGACCTCTCTCCTGGGTGTGTGTTACACAGAGGGCTCTCTCTTCCTGTCTGATGTCATAACTGCTACTGGACATCTTCAGAAATGTGTCTGTTCATAGTTAAAAGCAAAAGACAGAACAAGATGACATTTAAAAAGTAGAAATCACAATATTTTGATTCTTGAGGTCTAGCTTACGTTTTAAAAATATGTTCTTCCTTAGAACATCTTAAATGCCAAGTCTTTAAACTCAGAGTGTTCTTCCAGGTATCATTTATTCATTACTTACATTTTATGACCTATGACAGTTGGTGATATAAAGCCAAAAGTTATGCTGTAGTAGTATACATGTGGCAGTATTTTATGAGATGGATGTGTGAAGATTTCAAAGTAAAAGTCATCTTCTGATTATCTCCTTATAAAAGCTATTGGGGCAAACGAATACCACAGAACCTTTTTTTAAAGCTATTAGCCAGTATTCTTTTTGTCCCTGCTGATTATTTCTCTTGGAAGGAAGTACCATATTGGAGTAGCTAATAGATTCTGTGTTTAATCACTCAAGGATTAGGTGCTACAGTATGGAGAAAAGAGAAACTCCATGCATTATCCTAACTGTGGTTTCTAAATTCTAAGCCTTTAGTAGAAGCAAGAGTTTGTAAAGATTAGAGAGATATTTGGGAAAAACAAGAAGAGTGTAGGGCCCTAAACCAAATTTACAGTCTAGGAAACAATTCCCTTAGGTAGAGAAAGGGAGAATTAGAGAAGAAGAAATGAGATATAAATGTGTTAATAGGCTGCCACTTAACAGTGAGCAGAGTTCCCTATGCTATACAGTAGGTCTTTATTGGTTTTCCATTTAAAATATAACAGTATGTACATGTCAATTTCAAACTCCCTAACTGTCCGTTCCCCTGACCCTCCCTTCTGGTTACCATAATTTCACCCTCTAAGTCTGTGAGTCTGTTTCTGTTTTGTAATTAAATTCATTTGCATCATTTCTTTTTGGATTCCTCATATAAAGGATATCATATGATAGTTCTCTATGTCTCACTTCACTCAGTACTCCAATGAAAAGTAAAAATTAAATAAAAAAAAAAGAAGAAGTCTTAGAGAAGAACATCATTTGCATCCATTCTTGGGTAGAGCCCAGTGGTATCATACTTATAATTATTATAAAATATTTTAGATTTCTTATTTCAGAGAAGAAATAACTGTGAGCTTCCTATAGGTGACTATGAGCCATAGAAAGCTTGCAGAGATACTCACACCTCAGGTTCACTGAGCTGAGGATTATCTCAAGGTTAGACCTTACCTTGTGCCCAAATGGCTCATGGATTCAAGAATTTGTTTCTCTCATTTCTTATGAATTAGAGACTTATAAACCCTCTAAAACTTTGATATAATCTTTAGAAGGAAGGGGACTTCCCTGATAGCTCAGTTGGTAAAGAATCCGCCCATGATGCAGGAGACCCCTGTTCATTTCCTGGGTCGGGAAGATCCACTGGAGAAGGGATAGGCTACCCACTCCAGTATTCTTGGGCTTCCCTTGTGGCTCAGCTGGTAAAGAATCTTGCTGCAATGTGGGAGACCTGGGTTCAATCCCTGGGTTGGGAGGATTCCTAGGAGAAGGGAAAGGTTACCTACTCCAGTATTCTGGCCTGGAGAATTCCATGGACTAAGTTCATGGGATTGCAAAGAGTCAGACACGACTGAGCAACTTTCACACTTGCCATTGCCTTCTCCATAAGAAGGAAGAATGAAACCCAAGACTCACTGAGTACATTTTTCTCTCTTGAGAGGCTTCCAGTTGATTTAAGTTGTTACAAAATATAAAGTTATACTTTTAGTTCATCTGAGCATGTATGCCGGTTTAGTCGCTAAGTTATATCTGACTCTTGGACTCTTGTGACCCCACCGACTGTAGCCTGCCAGGCTCCTCTGTCTATGGGGTTCTCTAGGCAATGGCACCCCACTCCAGTACTCTTGCCTGGAAAATCCCATGGATGGGGGACCCTGGTAGGCTGCAGTCCATGGGGTCGCTAACAGTCAGACACGACTGAGCGACTTCACTTTCACTTTTCACTTTCATGCATTGGAGAAGAAATGGCAACCCACTCCAGTGTTCTTGCCTGGAGAATCCCAGGGATGGGGGAGCCTGGTGGGCTGCCGTCTATGGGGTCACACAGAGTCGGACACGACTGAAGTAACTTAGCAGCAGCAGCAGCAGGCAAGACTACTAGAGTGGGTTGCCATTTCTTTCTCCAGGGCATCTTCCCAACCCAGGGATTGAAACCAGGTGTCCTGCATTGCAGGCAGATTCTTTACCAACTGAGCGATGAGGGAAGTCTCTGAGTATGTATACTAAGACTCATATTAACTAAAATTTATTTATATATTGTGAATTGTTCTAGAAAAGAGTTAAGGACTATTGCAAACTTTTAGAATTTTCTTTTCCATTTTTGAAACTTTTATTAAAGGTAGTGTTTATGAGATGTTCTCTATTCAGATGGAATACACATCACCTGAGTTGCCCATCCTGTTCACTAGAAACCTAACTCTACAGCCTGATATATTCAGTATTTTAGTTTCACTATCTATCTATAGGCATACCTACAGGAGATTTTAGGTTAGTATTTTGCAAAAGCAAAAGGATTTGTTGATAGTGACCAAAATATACTATAATAACTCTATTTAATCTAGTGCACATATTTATATAGAGTTATTTGCAAAAGTTATGTATTGACTATCAACATCTATTTTCCACTTTCTCTTAGTTAGGAAAATATAATAACCTTAAAAGTGTTATGAAGGAATATGGAATAATCTGAAATGTGTTTACAAAAGTTCTGATCAAGAGAGAATTCCCCTAGTGGGGGCCATGCTTCTCTTGTGCCGTGATATCTGTACTCTAGTTTCAGGTCTTGTGAATGACCTTGTTTTTATTTTTCATCCAACTTTGCTTACAGAATCACACCAAGGAAAACTTTAAGCAGTAAATGGTCTTGGTAGATTTCCATGGCGAGATAATGCTTGTCCCCAGAATTCTTTATTTGCATTCTTAGTGTGAATGGCTTCCTGGTGTTGCTGCTCTACCTCTTTCAGTGGAGAGTTTTTGTGTTTTCACTGAGTCTTCCTGCTCCTGATCAGCATTCTGGGCGCCCCATTGGGGATCTGCAGTGAGAGGACACTTTAAATGCCTTTTGTGGGCAAAATTCACTTTATGTATGGTATAAAATAAAAACAGATTTCCCGCATTACTCAACATCATGAAGATAGTGGGTTAACACAATGTAGGATTCTCTTGCCATCTCTCTCTTTATTTAGTTCTGTCTTTTACTTGTTATGCAAAAGAGGATGGGCATTCTTGTGTTCATGAATTTGGAGAAACATCAGTAAAACCTGGTCCTTGCCTGTGGACCTTTGTTCCCTTTGCTTGTAATTGTGTTATTATATGAGTCAGCCTTTGCCTACCACCTTAGTATCAATATTTTTCAAAAGCTGGGTTTATCCCAAGGAGAAAAGCATTTTCTAATATGATCAAAATTGTTGTGATTTTTCTGAATTTCAAAAAACTCATAAGGGTTCTAAATGGTACTTTGGGGCCTTCTGTTGTATGCTACATTGAACTTGGGAAAAATAGAAAGAAACTCATGGGAATAATTCATAAGACATTTATATACCAAATAATCTAGTTGTATAAATCCATATAACAGGAGAATTCTTGGAAATAATTTCTTTGCTTAATCTTTATGTCAACTTGTTATTCTAAACAAGACCTTTAGCCTCTGATTCTTCCAGTTTAGTAATTATCAAAAAATTAATTATTTGGTAAGTACCAGTAAATTTCTTCTAGTTGTCTTTTCTCTAATGATTTCTTAAAAAATAGAATAGCACTTTGATATACAGTTTCTCTAGATAATCTGTTTCCCTCTTTGAATCTTTAAGTAGAGAAAGGAAACAGGATAATAGAGCATTAATATTTTCTTTTTTAGTATAACAAATGAGATATTTCCAAAATCTGTCCAGTTTATAACACTACATTGAGTATAGTATGTAGTGAATTAATTATATTGATATAGGAAGAGTATAAATAAAATTTAAAGTATTTTTTATGAAAATCTGCCAGTTTTTGGTTTAGAGGTTTAATGTAATAGACAATGCTTTTTATCTGATATTACTATAAAATTTTAAAAAGAGAAAGATTAGAAAAAATCTTTATGTTTATACAGTTTTACTAAATTAAAATGAAGAAGAAAATTAAGCCAGTTATGTGATAATTAAGAGTAAGTCACCTTCTTGAAATATATTATTACAGCAAATAATCTTTCAGGATTTCTTTTTTCTTTTTCATTTTATTCTGTTAACATGGATCTATCCTTTCTATGAGTCTCAGGGGAAAAAATAGCAACAGATAGGATCCAAATATAACAAATTAGAGTTATATTTATAACACAAATTCAGCATAGTCTATTTAGGCAAGACTGACATTGTACTAAAAGCCTGATACAGATTCCATATTTATTTACTTCAGAGCACTGAATCAAGCTCAATGAAAAGTGATTTGTAAATTGCTTATTCAGTGAACTTGAATAAATAACTCACAAATCAATGTCTTACAAGAATTTGGTAACCAGCCTATTTCATCTGAAACTGTAGTACAGCCTATCGATTCCCTTCTCTGGGTAACGGTGCACAGGAAAAATTCAAAAAGAAGCAGGCCATTCTACCTACTTGTTCAATTCCAAAAGAGGGGAAAAATGTGATTGGAGTTTTAAAAACAACTCTCTGAAGATGGCAGAGGAGTAGGACGGGGAGAACACTTTCTCCCCCACAAATTCATCAAAAGAGCATTTAAACGTCAAGTAAATTCCACAAAACAACTTCTGAATGCCGGCAGAGGACATCAGGCACCCAGAAAAGCAATCCAACTCTTCGAAAGGAGGTAGGAAAAAATATAAAAGACAAAAAAAGAGACAAAAGAGGGAGGGACGGAGTTCTGTCCCGGGAAGGGAGTCTTAAAAAGAGAGAAGTTTCCAAACACCAGGAAACCTTCTCACTGCCGAATCTGTGCCGAGCTTTGGAAGCACAGAGGGCAACATAACAGGAAGAAAAAATAAATAAACAATTAAAACTCGAAGATTGCGAGTCCTACGGTAACTCCCCCAGCAGAGAAGCAGCGCAGACGCCTGCACGCGCCATTAGCAAGCGGGGGCTGGGCAGGGAGGCGCAGCACGGGCTGCATCGCTTAGGGTAAGAATCTGGCCTGAATACCCTGAGCACTATCTGAGCGAAATAATTTGGGCTAGCAAACCAGACTGTGGGATATCTACCACGCGAAAAGCCAGCCCTAACCTAAGACCACCAGGCCAGCGCAAGGAACAAAGAACTGAACAGAGATAGCTGGCTGCAGACCTTCCCCCTCCGGTGACAGGCAGCCAGAGCCGGAAGGGGGCAATCGCAGCCCCAGAGAGACATTATCTATAAAACTGTAAGCAGGCTTCTTTGCTAACTAAAACTTTTTGGGGGTCTGGATGGTTAACATCTGCCGGTTTTACACCCAGATAACCGAGTGGCGGGGAGGCGATAAGTCGCAGCATTGGCGCTCGCCAAACACCTCATCACTTGAGCTGCTCGGACCTGGGAAGAGCACAAAACTCAGGCCCAACTGAGTCTGCGCCTCTGAGGACTACTCGAGTGCCTGAACCTGAGCGGCTTGGACCTGGGAGGTACATGCAACCCAGGGCCAGCCTCGGATTGTTCCCCGCGCAACAACCTAGAGCCAGAGCAGTGTGGGCAGGGAGGCTACACGCGCCGTGAGCGGGGGCAGACCCAGTGTGGCTGAGGCACTGCGAGCACACGCCAGTGTTATTTGTTTGCAGCATCCCTCCCTCCCTCCCCACAGCGCGACTGAACAAAGAGAAGAAATACAGCTCCACCCATCAGAACACCGACACAAGCTTCCCTAATCAGGAAACCTTGACAAGCCACCTGTACAAACCCACACACAGCGAGGAAAAGCCACAATAAAAAGAACTCCACAAACTGCCAGAATACAGAAAGGACACCCCAAACTCAGCAATTTAAACAAGATGAAGAGACAGAGGAATAGCCAGCAGATAAAGGAACAGGATAAATGCCCACCAAACCAAACAAAAGAGGAAGAGATAGGGAATCTACCTGATAAAGAATTCCGAATAATGATAGTGAAATTGATCCAAAATCTTGAAATTAAAATGGAATCACAGATAAATAGCTTGGAGACAAGGATTGAGAAGATGCAAGAAAGGTTTAACAAGGACCTAGAAGAAATAAAAAAGAGTCAATATATAATGAATAATGCAATAAATGAAATTAAAAACACTCTGGAGGCAACAAATAGTAGAATAACAGAGGCAGAAGATAGGATTAGTGAATTAGAAGATAGAATGGTAGAAATAAATGAATCAGAGAGAATAAAAGAAAAACGAATGAAAAGAAATGAGGACAATCTCAGAGACCTCCAGGACAATATTAAACGCTACAACATTCGAATCATAGGGGTTCCAGAAGAAGAAGACAAAAAGAAAGACCATGAGAAAATACTTGAGGAGATAATAGTTGAAAACTTCCCTAAACTGGGGAAGGAAATAATCACCCAAGTCCAAGAAACCCAGAGAGTCCCAAACAGGATAAACCCAAGGCGAAACACCCCAAGACACATATTAATCAAATTAACAAAGATCAAACACAAAGAACAAATATTAAAAGCAGCAAGGGAAAAACAACAAATAACACACAAGGGAATTCCCATAAGGATAACAGCTGATCTTTCAATAGAAACTCTTCAAGCCAGGAGGGAATGGCAAGACATACTTAAAATGATGAAAGAAAATAACCTACAGCCCAGATTATTGTACCCAGCAAGGATTTCATTCAAGTATGAAGGAGAAATCAAAAGCTTCTCAGACAAGCAAAAGCTGAGAGAATTCTGCACCACCAAACCGGCTCTCCAACAAATACTAAAGGATATTCTCTAGACAGGAAACACAAAAATGGTGTATAAATTCGAACCCCAAACAATAAAGTAAATGGCAATGGGATCATACTTATCAGTAATTACCTTAAACGTAAATGGGTTGAATGCCCCAACCAAAAGACAAAGACTGGCTGAATGGATACAAAAACAAGACCCCTACATATGTTGTCTACAGGAGACCCACCTCAAAACAGGGGACACATACAGACTGAAAATGAAGGGCTGGAAAAAGATTTTCCATGCAAATAGGGACCAAAAGAAAGCAGGAGTAGCAATACTCGTATCAGATAAAATAGACTTTAAAACAAAGGCTGTGAAAAGAGACAAAGGTGGTCACTACATAATGATCAAAGGATCAATCCAAGAAGAAGATATAACAATTATAAATATATACGCACCCAACATGGGAGCACTGCAGTATGTAAGACAAATGCTAACAAGTATGAAAGGAGAAATTAACAATAACACAATAATAGTGGGAGACTTTAATACCCCATTCACACCTATGGATAGATCAACTAAACAGAAAATTAACAAGGAAACACAAACTTTAAACGATACAATAGACCAGTTAGACCTAATTGATATCTATAGGACATTTCATCTCAAAACAATGAATTTCACCTTTTTCTCAAGCACACATGGAACCTTCTCCAGGATAGATCACATCCTGGGCCATAAAGCTAGCCTTGGTAAATTCAAAAAAATAGAAATCATTCCAAGCATCTTTTCCGACCACAATGCAGTAAGATTAGATCTCAACTACAGGAGAAAAACTATTAAAAATTCCAACATATGGAGGCTGAACAACACCCTGCTGAATAACCAACAAATCACAGAAGAAATCAAAAAAGAAATCAAAATTTGCATAGAAACGAATGAAAATGAAAACACAACAACCCAAAACCTGTGGGACACAGTAAAAGCAGTCCTAAGGGGAAAGTTCATAGCAATACAGGCACACCTCAAGAAACAAGAAAAAAGTCAAATAAATAACCTAACTCTACACCTAAAGCAACTAGAAAAGGAAGAAATGAAGAACCCCAGGGTTAGTAGAAGGAAAGAAATCTTAAAAATTAGAGCAGAAATAAATGCAAAAGAAACAAAAGAGACCATAGCAAAAATCAACAAAGCCAAAAGCTGGTTCTTTGAAAGGATAAATAAAATTGATAAACCATTAGCCAGACTCATCAAGAAACAAAGGGAGAAAAATCAAATCAATAAAATTAGAAACGAAAATGGAGAGATCACAACAGACAACACAGAAATACAAAGGATCATAAGAGACTATTATCAACAATTATATGCCAATAAAATGGACAACGAGGAAGAAATGGACAAATTCTTAGAAAAGTACAACGTTCCAAAACTCGACCAGGAAGAAATAGAAAACCTTAACAGACCCATCACAAGCACGGAAATTGAAACTGTAATCAAAAATCTTCCAGCAAACAAAAGCCCAGGTCCAGACGGCTTCACAGCTGAATTCCACCAAAAATTTAGAGAAGAGCTAACACCTATCCTGCTCAAACTCTTCCAGAAAATTGCAGAGGAAGGTAAACTTCCAAACTCATTCTATGAGGCCACCATCACCCTAATACCAAAACCTGACAAAGATCCCACAAAAAAAGAAAACTACAGGCCAATATCACTGATGAATATAGATGCAAAAATCCTAAACAAAATTCTAGCAATCAGAATCCAACAACACATTAAAAGATCATACACCATGACCAAGTGGGCTTTATCCCAGGGATGCAAGGATTCTTCAATATCCGCAAATCAATCAATGTAATACACCACATTAACAAATTGAAAAACAAAAACCATATGATTATCTCAATAGATGCAGAGAAAGCCTTTGACAAAATTCAACACCCATTTATGATAAAAACTCTCCAGAAAGCAGGAATAGAGGAACATACCTCAACATAATAAAAGCTATATATGACAAACCCACAGCAAACATTATCCTCAATGGTGAAAAATTGAAAGCATTTCCTCTAAAGTCAGGAACAAGACAAGGGTGCCCACTTTCACCATTACTATTCAACATAGTTTTGGAAGTTTTGGCCACAGCAATCAGAGCAGAAAAAGAAATAAAAGGAATCCAAATTGGAAAAGAAGAAGTAAAACTCTCACTATTTGCAGATGACATGATCCTCTACATAGAAAACCCTAAAGACTCCACCAGAAAACTACTAGAACTAATCAATGATTATAGTAAAGTTGCAGGATATAAAATCAACACACAGAAATCCCTTGCATTCCTATACACTAATAATGAGAAAACAGAAAGAGAAATTAAGGAAACAATTCCATTCACCATTGCAACGAAAAGAATAAAATACTTAGGAATATATCTACCTAGTACGAGACAACAAAAGAGACTGATGTATAGAACAGTCTTATGGACTCTGTGGGAGAGGGAGAGGGAGGGAAGATTTGGGAGAATGGCAATGAAACATGTAAAATATCATGTAGGAAACGAGTTGCCAGTCCAGGTTCGATGCATGATGCTGGATGCTTGGGGCTGGTGCACTGGGACGGCCCAGAGGGATGGTATGGGGAGGGAGGAGGGAGGAGGGTTCGGGATGGGGAACACATGTATACCTGTGGCGGATTCATTTTGATATTTGGCAAAACTAATACAATTATGTAAAGTTTAAAAATAAAATAAAATTGGAAGATTTAAAAAAAAAAAAAAAAGGAATATATCTACCTAAAGAAACTAAAGACCTATATATAGAAAACTATAAAACACTGGTGAAAGAAATCAAAGAGGACACTAATAGATGGAGAAATATACCATGTTCATGGATTGGAAGAATCAATATAGTGAAAATGAGTATACTACCCAAAGCAATCTATAGATTCAATGCAATCCCTATCAAGCTACCAACAGTATTCTTCACAGAGCTAGAACAAATAATTTCACAATTTGTATGGAAATACAAAAAACCTCGAATAGCCAAAGCGATCTTGAGAAAGAAAAATGGAACTGGAGGAATCAACCTACCTGACTTCAGGCTCTACTACAAAGCCACAGTTATCAAGACAGTATGGTACTGGCACAAAGACAGAAATATAGATCAATGGAACAAAATAGAAAGCCCAGAGATAAATCCACGCACATATGGACACCTTATCTTTGACAAAGGAGGCAAGAATATACAATGGATTAAAGACAATCTCTTTAACAAGTGGTGCTGGGAAATCTGGTCAACCACTTGTAAAAGAATGAAACTAGAACACTTTCTAACACCATATACAAAAATAAACTCAAAATGGATTAAAGATCTAAATGTAAGACCAGAAACTATAAAACTCCTAGAGGAGAACATAGGCAAAACACTCTCTGACATACATCACAGCAGGATCCTCTATGACCCACCTCCCAGAATATTGGAAATAAAAGCAAAAATAAACAAATGGGACCTAATTAACCTTAAAAGCTTCTGCACATCAAAGGAAACTATTAGCAAGGTGAAAAGACAGCCTTCAGAATGGGAGAAAATAATAGCAAATGAAGCAACTGACAAACAACTAATCTCAAAAATATACAAGCAACTCCTACAGCTCAACTCTAGAAAAATAAATGACCCAATCAAAAAATGGGCCAAAGATCTAAATAGACATTTCTCCAAAGAAGACATACAGATAGCTAACAAACACATGAAAAGATGCTCAACATCACTCATTATCAGAGAAATGCAAATCAAAACCACTATGAGATACCATTTCACACCAGTCAGAATGGCTGCGATCCAAAAGTCTACAAATAATAAATGCTGGAGAGGGTGTGGAGAAAAGGGAACCCTCTTACACTGTTGGTGGGAATGCAAACTAGTACAGCCACTATGGAGAACAGTGTGGAGATTCCTTAAAAAACTGGAAATAGAACTGCCTTATGACCCAGCAATCCCACTGCTGGGCATACACACTGAGGAAACCAGAAGGGAAAGAGACACGTGTACCCCAATGTTCATTGCAGCACTGTTTATAATAGCCAGGACATGGAAGCAACCTAGATGTCCATCAGCAGATGAATGGATAAGAAAGCAGTGGTACATATACACAATGGAGTATTACTCAGCCATTAAAAAGAATACATTTCAATCAGTTCTAATGAGGTGGATGAAACTGGAGCCTATTATACAGAGTGAAGTAAGCCAGAAGGAAAAACACCAATACAGTATACTAACGCATATATATGGAATTTAGAAAGATAGTAACGATAACCCTGTATACGAGACAGCAAAAGAGACACTGATGTATAGAACAGGCTTATGGACTCTGTGGGAGAGGGAGAGGGTGGGAAGATTTGGGAGAATGGCATTGAAACATGTGAAATGTCATGTATGAAACGCGGTGCCAGTCAAATTTTTTTTTTTTTAATAAATAAATAAAAACAACTCTCTTTCCAGCTGCCACTACCACCCTTACAACTAAATAAGTGGGACCTTTCAGATGGACCCTGTGCTTTGGAAGACCTGGATCTGACTTCACTGCATTGCTCTTAATAGAACCAGTAGTCCACAGGGCAAGCAGATGAGTCCATACAGAGCTTATGTTCACTCCTTCTAGACTATGTTTCAAGAACCAGAGACCCTAAGCCCACCTTTAGGTCCCTCCTCCCAAGCATGCACCACATTGCACATTGGGTCGAAGATGTTGGCAAGTGAGGGCAATTCGCAGAAGGTTTGGATAGGGCTTGGGCAGCCAGGCTGAGGTATCCTCACACAGAAGTATGGCATACTTCATGGAACCAAAAGAGAAGGAGAAACTACAGAGATACAGACCTGAATAGGCCCTCTGCACGTGTCATTTTCTAGGGAACACCTCTGAGAAGTCCAAAACTTTCAAATTTGAACCTGGTTTTCTTGATTGTTTCAAAGACACATTTCTTAAAGTAGGAAGATAGTTTATTTAACATTGTGTCAGCTTAACTTATCAAATATTTAGACATATGGCCCATGGGCCATCATTTATACTCTTGCCCCAGACTCATTAATGTTAAGGACAGCCTTACCAGCTATTACTCTCTCTACTCTTTTTCACAGCCAGACTTCTCAAAGTTTTCTTAACTTGCCACAGCCCATTTGTTCATCCTGTGTTTATTTTTCTCCTCGCCTGGTCTTGCTTTGGCACTTACAATTTCAACAAATCCCCTCTTGCTTTATTCAAGTGCTTGTGTGCATGCATGTCTTCTTGTTTAAAAAAAAAAAAATCCAGTAAATATAATCTTCTGAACTAATCTTATTCTCTTAGCAATATTTAACAATATTGGAATCTGGCTAATCCAAAGTAAAGGCATCTGCAAATATGTTCTTATACAGTGGAGGGGGCAAGGAAGCTCTTAAATTTCTCTTTTGTAAGGGCACTAAGAAAGCCTTCTTAAGTGAACAATACAAAAAGAAAAGAAAACAATAAAATGGGAAAGACTAGAGATCTCTTCAAGAAAATTAGAGATACCAAGTGTATTGCTGATCCTGTTCATGACACCAGCTGTCTTGCTCTTCACACTGCTCACACTGTTCGCTGAACCCAGGGTAGGCAAGGCACAAACTAAGAGGCTGGAAGAAGACTCGAGGAGCCATAAGAACTGCAGATACGTTTATTCTCTCCTGGCTGATGCAGCAGCCATAGCAGGAGACACACTATAGTCTCTGCTTTCGTGACTGACTCAATGGACACAGCTGTGCATCAGTAAATGCCTCCACTTTCTTGTGGAACTCACAGAGGCATGCTGCACACAACCTGTGACCAAACAAGTACCTTGTGAGGCACATGTGCAGTGCTACAAATGATCTCAGCTGTTCCATAGTCATTGTTCACACATATGGGCAAGAGGGCATGAGAGCGTGGGGTGAGAGAGCCTGGCTGGTGCAATCTTATTAATTTCCCCACACAAAGGGAACATTCCATGCAAATACGAGCATAATAAAGTACAGAAATGGTATGGACCTAACAGAAGCAGACTCTATTAAGAAGAGATAGCAAGAATAAACAGAACTATACAAAAAAGATCTCCATGACCCAGATGTGTGATCACTAGAACCAGATATCCTGGAGTGTGAAGTCAAGTGGGCCTTAGAAAGCATCACTACGAACAAAGCTAGTGGAAATGATGGAATTCCAGTTGAGCTATTTCAAATCCTGAAAGATGATGCTGTGAAAGTGCTGCACTCAATATGCCAGCAAATTTGGAAAACTCAGCAGTGGCCACAGGACTGGAAAAGATCAGTTTTCATTCCAATCCCAAAAAAGAGCAATGCCAATGAATGTTCAAACTACTGCACAATTATGCTCATTTCACATGCTAGCAAGGTAATGCTCAAAGTCCTTGAAGCTAGGCTTCAACAATATGTAAATCAAGAACTTCCGGATGTTCAAGCTGGAATTAGAAAAGGCAGAGGAACCAGAGATCAAATTGCCAACATCCATTGGATCATAATTCAGAAAAAAAAATCTGCTTCTGTTTCATTGACTCTGCTAAAGCCTTTGACTGTGTGGATCACAGCAAATTTGGAAAACTCTTAGATGAGAATACCAGACCACCTTACCTGTCTCCTGCGAAACCTGTATGCAAGAAGCAACAAAACTGGACATGGAACAACAGACTGGTTCCAAATTGGGAAAGGAATATGACAAGGTTGTACATCATCACCCTACTTATTTAACTTATACGCATAGTACATCACACAGAATGCTGTGCTGAATGAAGCTCAAACTAGAATCAAGATTGCTGGGAGAAATACCAATAACCTCAGAATGCATATGAGAACACACTAATGGGAGATAGCAAAGAGGAACTAAAGAGCCTCTTGATGAAGCTGAAAGAGGAGAGTAAAAAAGTTGGCTTGAAATTCAACATTCAAAAAGCTAAAATCATGGCATATAGTCCCATCACTTCATGGCAAATAGATGGGGAAAAATGGAAACAGTAACAGACTTTATTTTCTTGGGTTCCAAAATCACTGCAGATGGTGACTGCAGCCAAGAAATTAAAAGACGTTTGCTCCTTGGAAGAAAAGCTATGAAAAACCGAGATAGCATATTTAAAAGCAGAGACATTACTTTGACGATAGAGGTCCATCTAGTCAAAGCTATGCTTTTTCCAGTATTCTTGTACAGATGTGAAGCTTGGACCATCAAGAAGGCTGAGTACCGAAGAATTGATGCTTTCAAACTGTGACATTGGAGAAGATTCTTGGGAATCCCTTGGACAGCAAGGAGATCAAACCAGTCAATCCTAATGAAATCAATGCTGAATATTCATTGGAAGGACTGATGCTGAAGCTGAATCTCCAATACTTTGGCCACCTAATTCAAAGAGCTGATTTATAGGGAAAGACCCTGATGCTGGGAAAAATTGAGGGCAGGAGGAGAAGCAGGCAACAAGGATGAGATAGTGGGATGGCTTCATCCATTCAATG
This sequence comes from Bos taurus, assembly GCF_002263795.3. Lineage (NCBI taxonomy): Eukaryota > Metazoa > Chordata > Mammalia > Artiodactyla > Bovidae > Bos > Bos taurus. The sequence continues at coordinate 16,314,951 of NC_037329.1, read as the reverse complement.
AACATGAGTTTGAGCAAACTCTGGAAGTTAGTGAAGGACAGGGAAGCCTGGAGTGCTGCAGCCCATGGGTTTGCAAAACATTGGTTAGAACTGAACAACAGCAATAACAGGGCACTAATCCCTTCCAAAGGCCCACATCTCCAGATATCATCACACTGTGATTAGATTTCAACATGTGAATTTTGAGGGGACACAGTCTACAGAAGCTCCACTCCAGACATGGTCCAAACCTACATGCCTAGCCTCATCCAGTGTTAGGTCAGTCTTGTACTTTTCTTCTCTAGATCAGAATTTCTCAACTATTGTCACCACGTGGTAGATTTCCAGACCTAATTCCAAAGAAACCCGTATCTAAAACACACAATAAATACATTATCAAAACTTAAGAAGAAAATCTTAAAAGTAGCAATTTGTTACATCTTAGAAAACCCCCATAAGCCTACAAGCAGATTTTTCTGCAAAAATTTTGCAGGATAGAAGGGAGTGGCATGATATATATTCAAAGTGCTGAAATAAAAAAAAAAAAAATGTGCCAACAAAGACTACTCTACCAACAAAATTGTCCTTCAGAACTTAAGAAGAGCTGCAGAGTTTTTTGGACAAAAGCTGAAGGAGTTCACCACTAGATGGGCCTTACTAGAAATATTAAAGGAAAATTTTTAGGCTGGAATTAAAAGACACTAACTAGTAACAGGAAAACATATGGAGGTATAAAATATAGTAATGGTAACTATATGGTTAAATTCAGAGCACTCCCTATATTGTAGTAGTAGTGGTTAAATCACTTGTAACTCCAGTATGAAGGTTAAAAGATAAGAATATTAAAAATAACTATCACCTTGGTAATTTTTAATTACTGATTTGTGACATCAAAAACATAAAATATAAATGGGATATAAAAATGTACAGCTTTTGAGTGCATTTGTAATTAAATTGTTATCAATCTCAAATAAACTATTATAAGATGTTTTATGTAAGTTTGATATAACCATAAAGCAAAAAACTACAGTAGATAAACAAAAAATAAAAACAAAGGTAATCAAGCATGCCACTACAGAAAATATCATATCACAAAGGAAGAGAGTAAGAGACAATGAAAGGAACAAATAAATTCCCAGAAAACCAGAGAACAGTTTTCAAAATGGCAGTCAAAAGTCCATATATTAGCAATTACTTTAAATGTAAATAGACAAATTCTCCAATCAAAATACATAAAGTGGCTAAACGAACAAAAAGAAAAAAGAACAAGACACAGCTCTATGTTTCCTATAACATTCATTACAGTATTAATGACTCACACAGAATAAAGAGATGGAGAAAGATAAGGCATGAAAATGGAAGCCAAACAAAAGTTGGGATAACTAGACTCATGTCAGATATAATAGACTTTAAGCCAGAGACTGAATGAGGAACAAAGAAGGCGTAATAAAATGATAAAATGGCCAAAAAATCAGAGGGTATAACATTTGTAATATTTATACCAACATCAGTTCAGTTCAGTCGCTCAGTCGTGTCTGACTCTTTGTGACCCCATGAATCACAGCACACCAGGCCTCCCTGTCCATCACCAACTCCTGGAGTTCACCCAGACTCACGTCCATCGAGTCAGTGATGCCATCCAGCCATCTCATCCTCTGTCGTCCCCTTCTCCTCCTGCCCCCAATCCCTCCCAGCATCAGAGTCTTTTCCAATAAGTCAACTCTTCGCATGAGGTGGCCAAAGTACTGGAGTTTCAGCTTTAGCATCATTCCTTCCAAAGAAATCCCAGGGCTGATCTCCTTCAGAATGGACTGGTTGGATCTCCTTGCAGTCCAAGGAACTCTCAAGAATCTTCTCCAACACCACAGTTCAAAAGCACCTAAATATATAAAGCAAATAGTAACATATATAAAGGGAGAAATAGCAATGCAGTAATATTAGGGACTTTAGTACCACACTTTGATCATTGGATAGTTCACACAGACAGAAAATCAGATGAAAGCATTGGACTTAAACTATACGTTAGATCAGATTGACCTAATATTATTGGGTAGAATGTTCTGTATATGATAGAAATATATCTTTAATGGATGTCAATATGTTGGTAAAGAATACTTCATCTCCTTTATTTAAAAATTTTATGCTTGATTTTATGTTTAAAAGATATCCAAATAAATATAGAAGTCTTAATTTCTACTATATATAATGCAAATAAGGTTTGGTATGTGATATATAATACCTACAAAAACAATTGTTTTCCTTATTTAAAGCTAAAAATAAAAACAATTTTTGCTGCTTTTGAAATTAGCATTCATTTTTACAAATTAAAAAAACTATAAAACACTATAAATTTCTTTTAAATAACTTGCTTTGAAACAAGATTGAACTTAATTTTTCTAATGATAGCCCTGTATATTTCATTTAAATAAAGGTTATATATTATTTTTTAATTTTTAAATGTATCTATTTTTTAATTGAAGGATAATTGCTTTACAGAATTGTGTTGGTTTCTGCCAAACGTCACATAAATTGGTTTTAACTACTGTTATTTCAACATGAAAATTTATTAACATTGAATTAGCCGTTAATAATTACCAAAACCATTAGCTAAAACAATTTAATGAAAAATAGAGCTTAAGCATGATTTTATAATGACTTGGAAAAATGTTTGCTTCCTGAGTCACATATCTGGATGAAATATTGGCCTCGGCTATTATGGAATTCTTATACACATGTATTATTTTCTTGATCTCTTTTATAAGTCTGTTTGTGAATAAACTAAAAGCAGAATGATATTCACCTCTTTTGCATGTGAAAAGTGCTTATTTTTCACTTCATAAATATGAAAAAATGAAGTTCTTAGACTGAGCATGAGAGGCAAAGAAAGGGCCTGTCACATGCCCAGATACTTCACTGAATGGGAAGGGAAAACTGCTGTTTTGTTCTTCAGTTTCTCCAGGTGGATTTCAGTAAGCCGAGAGATGGCTGATAATCTTCCTCACTCTCAAATCCAAGCAGCTTGGGAAATATTTCAAAGTTTCCTGTTGCAACATGATTTTTTCCCAATGATTCTGTTTCTTTTACAGCCAAACATCTTGTCACCTGAAGTCAAAATATTTTCTTCAGGGCCTTGCAGAGACTTGTCCAACTGGTTCAATGTGATGAAAAATGTTTGCTAAGCAGGTGAGTCTGCAGCTATTCTTTATCACCCAAGCACTTAATAAAATCTGGCCTCCTGTGTCCTTTCAAGTATTCCTGCAATTTACCTTTCAGCTCCCACATCTTATAGATCTACTCCTATGCAAAGTATGTGGGTTTCTGCAGGTAGCAGATTTATATTGTGTGGGTTTCTGAAAAACCCTTAAGTAACTGGTTTGACATCACTGAAATTTTCTTTTCTTTTTTTCCCACAATAAATGCAGAATCTTTTATATTGATCATTGATGGGACACCTATCAATGCAGGTATCAGTATTCCCCTAAGACTTTTGTTTTCAGATATGATGGCACCACGTTAACTAAGGTTTGGCCTTTGCTTGTTTGGGCAGGCTAGATGCAACAGAAAGTTTTCTCGAAATTCACCACCCTTTAGGAATCATACCAATGCTACAATGTGACATCTACCAATGAAATCTGTTGACTCATCAGTCTGTAATTGGAAGCTGTTGTTCTGTAGTTTATCATCCCAAAGCTCTCCAGCATCATCTGCTATGTCCTCAATATGACAACTTATCATACTGTGTTATACGGAATCTTTTCAATTTCTCATACTTGTCAGCATTTTCCTCACTATATAGTTATAGGCTGGTATTATTAGATCTTCACTAAGTGCATAATTGTTTTTAATTTTCTGGTTAATAAGTTCTATTACTAAATAACATGTTTCCTGAGTCTCTTCACTAAACATTATTATTTTTTTTTGAAAATGTGATTTTTTTTTTTTAACAAAAGTTTTACTTTAAAATAACCAACTGGTCACTTTTCAAATGGCTGTGATTTGTACTCACATGACTTTCAAATTTTCCTGTAGCCACAGGTTCATTTGCATAATGCAATACAATCACTTGGATATCCAAACCATTGATAACTGGTTTTTATTGTGAAAGTGAACTTATTTTATAGCTCTTCTCATATTAGGACAGGGAAGTGACTCAACAGTTTTCAATTCTTTGCACTAATCTTATCAGAACTATCCATAAACTTAGGCTTAGAATATTCCTCTTCTACTTCACTCTATCTTCAAAAATTGGAATACCAGACATGTTGGAAAACATAAACACTGATAAAGTATGACAGAATGACATTATAAATAATGATTGATAAAAAAATCACAAAAACATATAACCACAACCAGTGCTAACCTACAAAACGATGTTTTCCAAAATTTATACAACACCAACAGAGCCTGAGAGAAACTGAGTCATGACACACAAAAAACCTCCTCTAGAATAAATATTTCCCTACAGTTTTGTATTTTACCAGTTGAACCAGGTCACTCCAATAAAGCAGTCATTGCACAAAAGAGGGGGACATGAGATGATTTGGGGTGGACAAGCTGATGCCATCGATCTACTGCCCTCTCTTTGGGGTACCACAGTGCCCACCAGTTATCAGTGACCTCCTATAGCTTGTGGAAAAGCTGAGGATGCATTCATTCCTACTGCACTCATTCTGGTGACACATTCCCACTGTACACGATCAGAGCTGCAAGGCGGCTGATGAAATTGTTATTGGGGCCCCTCAATCACTCGGTGTCACTGCAAGTGCTAACACTGTGTGGTATGTGAAGTTTTATAAAGATGCCCCCTCTCCCCAAACTGGTAAAACCGCTAGTGACACCTTGGAGAATCCTAGCATTCCTGGGAAGCTCGGTTGCAAAACCTGCCTTGGTAGCCCTGATTTATTTGATTCCCTGGTTTGTGCCATGTTCTCTCCACTCATGCTCTTCAATTATCATTTCTTCCCCTGCAATGCCTCTATCTCCTTAACTCCCAGTTACTTAAGACTTCAGATTAGTTCACATTCCCCATTAGCCCCTTCGTGGTTCCCTATACTGCCACTCCTAGTACGGAATTGGAGTTATTAGTAATGCCACTATTACTAAAGGTGGGTTTGCCACTATTTTCTTCTATGCAGACTTAGTGACATAATGGCAGGGTCCATGTCTATTGTATTAAATGATAAAATTTCACTCTTCACTACAATCAAAGGCTCCAGGAATTTAAGGTTGACCTTGGCTTTCATGTCTTGGATTTTACTGAGGGACTATATCAACAAATCAGTGAATAAGTTGAAGCCACAGGATTCTAACAGGTGATGGGCATGAAAACTAGGGCAGTACAGTAGATTGTATTGCTGGCTCAAGATTTTCCATGAAGGCTCTGCTAAGCAGGTATGCATTATGCAGACAGACAGGGAAGAGGCCCAAAGAACTGTCACAACCATATCAATTTTTGTTTTAAAAACTGTCTTTCAGGGCATAAATTGCAATAAAATATTGGGACTATAGTCAGAGTTCCAACTCTATCTAACACAAAGTACTCAATTTTCTGGCATGAAATTTGTAATGCCAATTGTGTGGATCAGCATTTGTCAGGCAGTGTTTTGTTTGTTTTTCCTTTCTCAAAATTCTAGAAATAAAATGACCTACTGAGCAAAGAAGGCAGTTGTCTTTCCAACAACACTGGCCTTGAAGGAGGACCTTGGCTATGTTTTGACTATGATTTGTACTATCCTTACAGAAATCATATGCCCTTTTCCTGGTAAATATGGATTGAGGAAATGAGACGAAGTAAACAAATGAGGCTCTGAATTCCAATACTGCATGTATATTTTATTTAAATGATTACAGTGGGGAGTCTTTAAAATTGCTTCCACGCAAAGGCATTCTCTGGCAGAAGGTAAAAACTTCAAGTAAGCAGTTATTAATCTCTTCCCAGAGACACTGTTCTTTAGTATGAAACACTGCCTCTGTACTTTCTAGATCTTGTGCCAAGTTAAGAAATGGATTTTGGAGTTAGAGACTAAATATAAGACTTCTAGATTTGTGATGAATAAGAAGTGTTTCCATTCAGTAGAGTGTAAAAAAGGAACACCTGTTCGTGGTTTAGATCAGGATTTTTGAATTCTGATTAGTCCAAATTCTATTCTCGGATTTCTCTTTTTTAAGATTTTTTAGTTTAAAATATTTTTTCCTTTGAGACATAGTTGATTTATAACGGTGTACAGTAAAGTAATTCACAGTTTTTAAAGATATTACTCCATCATAGTTGTTATAAAATATTGACTATACTCCCTGTGCTTTACAATATATTCTTGCGGCTTATTTATTTTAGACATAGTAGTTTAGACCTTTTAATCCCTTACCCCTATCTTGCCTCTCCCCCATCCCACTGGTAACCAATGGTTTATTTTTTGTACCTGTGAGTCTGGTTCTTTTTTGTTATATACACTCAATTAAGTTCAGTTACTCAGCCATGTCCCGACTTTTTGTGACGCATGGACCACAGCACGCCAGGCCTCCCGGTCTATTACCAATCCCAGAGTTTACCCAAACTCATGTCCATTGAGTCGGTGATGCCGTCCAACCATCTCATCCTCTGTCATCCCCTTTTCCTCCTGCCCTCGATCTTTCCCAGCATCAGGGTCTTTTAAAATGAGTCAGCTGTATACATCAGGTGGCCAAAGTACTGAAGTCTCAGCTTCAACATCAGTCCATCCAATGAACACTCAGGACAGGTCTCCTTTAGGATGGACTAGTTGGACCTCCTTGCAGTCCAAGGGACTGTAAAGAGTCTTCTCCAACACCACATTTCAAAAGCATCAATTCTTCAGCACTCAGCTTTTTTTATAGTCCATCTCTCACATCCATACATGACTACTGGAAAAACCATAGCTTTGACTAGATGGTTATTGGCAAAGTACTGTCTCTGCTTTTTAATATGCTGCCTAGGTTGATAATAACTTTCCTTCCAAGGAGTATGTGTCTTTTATTTTCATGGCTGCAGTCACCATCTGCAGTGATTTTGGAGCCTAAAAAATAGTGTCAGCCACTGTTTCCATGGCTTCCCCATTTATTTGCCATGAAGTGATGGGACTGGAGGCCATGATCTTAGTTTTCTGAATGTTGAGCTTTAAGCCAACTTTTACACCCTCTTTTCACTTTCATCAAGAGGCTCTTTAGTTCTTCACTTTCTGCCATAAGAGTGGTGTCCTCTGCATATCTAAGGTTATTGATATTTTCCCCAGAAATCTTGATTACAGCTTGTGTTTCATCCAGTCCAGCATTTCTCATGATTTACTCTGCATGTAAGTTAAATAAGCAGTGTGACAATATATAGCCTTGACATACTCTTTTCCCAATTTGGAACCAGTCTGTTGTTCCATGTCCAGTTCTAACTGTTGCTTCCAGACCTGCATATAGGTTTCTCAAGAGGCAGATCAGGTGGTCTGGTATTCCCATCTCTTTCAGAATTTTCCACAGTTTATTATGACCCACACAGTCAAAGGCTTTGGCTTAGGCAATAAAACAGAAATAGATGTTTTTCTGGAACTCTCTTGCTTTTTTGATGGTCCAACGGATGTTGGCAATTTGATCTCTGGTTCCTCTGCCTTTTCTAAAACCAGCTTGAACATCTGGAAGTTCACAGTTCATGTATTGCTGAAGCCTGGCTTGGAGAATTTTGAGCATTACTTTACTAGTGTGTGAGATGAGTGCAATTGTGCAGTAGTTTGAGCATTCTTTGGCATTGCCTTTCTTTGGGATCGGAATGAAAACTGACCGTTTCCAGTCCTGTGGCCACTGATAAGTTTTCCAAATTTGCTGGCATATTGGGTGCAGCACTTTCACAGCATCATCTTTTAGGATTTGAAATAGCTCAATCGGAATTCCATCACCTCCCCTAGCTTTGTTCATAGTGATGCTTCCTAAGGCCCACTTGACTTCACATTCCTGAATGGCTGGCTCTAGGTGAGTGATCACACCATTGTGATTATCTGGATCATGAAGATCTTTTTTTTACAGTTCTTCTATGAATTCTTGCCACCTCTTCTTAATACCTTCTGCTTCTGTTAGTTCCATACCATTTCTGTCCTTTATTGAGCCCATCTTTGCATGAAATATTCCCTTGGTATCTCTAATCATCTTGATGAGATCTCTAGTCTTTTCCATTCTATTATTTTCCTCTATTTCTTTACAGTGATCACTGAGGAAGGCTTTCTTATCTCTCCTTGCTATTTTTTGGAATTCTGCATTCAGATGAGTATATCTTTCCTTTTCTCCTTTGCTTTTTGCTTCTCTTCTTTTCACAGCTATTTGTAAGGCCTCTTCAGACAGCCATTTTGCTTTTTTCCATTACTTTTTCTTGGGGATGGTCTTGATCCCTGTCTTTTGTACAACGTCATAAACCTCCATCCATAGTTCATCAGGCACTCTATCAGATCTAGTCCCTTAAATCTATTTGTCACTTCCACTGTATAATCATAAGGGATTTGATTTAGGTCATACCTGAACAGTCTAGTGTTTTTCCCCACTTTCTTCAATTTAATACACTGGTTTGTTGTATTTTTTAGATTACACATGCAGTGATAACATACAGTATTTGTCTCTGTCTGACTTAGTAAAGTAAAAATAGAAGTACCATATGATTCAGATTTCTCTTTGACCTTGGTAATATCTTCTTATTCTATTTTGTAGCATTACAGAACTAGTTCCATTGATAGGAAATATTAAAATATTTAAAAGGTATGTGAACCGTTAAGAGAGAAAATGTTTTCTATTTACTTGTGACTTTTTCAAGTAAAATTACAAAATACCTTTCTACAAAATACCTAAATTCTACAAAATACCTTTACTGTTTTTGCCCTTCTAATTTATCATTCAAACTCAGCAAAAATATCAGTATCCCCAAAAAACTAAGAAACCTTTATATCTCAAAAGAAAAAATTGAAACAAGTCTGTCATAAGAAAAATAAACTTACATTTTCCTTCTTAAAAATTTAAAGTCTCAAAAGACCTTTTAAAACATGTATTCATATGTCAACAAGCTATTAACCAAAAACTGATTTTGGTGGACTATATATTGTGGAAACATTCCATTGTAAGAATGATTCAGTCAATGCAAAACCTGCTTTATTTTCCAGTGCCTGAGTCAGGCACTGTGTGAATATTCAGCTAATCAATGTGTGATTTTGATAGAAATGATTTCTCAAATTCTAGTATTTGGCTTGAGTGTATTGTGGGTTGCTTTGCATAGACAAAGAATTTGGTTCACTTCCAGATGATTGCTTTCATTTCTTCAAGTGTTGCTTGTGGAAATCAGCATTCCAGTTTAGTTGTGAATTCTCAGAATGTAAGCAATAAAGAGCTCTCTACCTAGAATAAATAATCCACAGTCTATGAAACTAGAATCAGCCAGAACAGAAATAGTCCTTAACGCTAACACAGATTTCCTTATTCTCCTAACAAATATGTTTCACTGGGATCATTTAATTAATAAATGTATTTCGAGAAAAAGCATTAAAAAACACTAGTCAAAGAGTAAATTAATCCAAGAATGTAAAGCATTCAGCACAGAAGATTATGTCCTGTGAGTAGAAGGAATTTTCCTTCTAACTCACTTCTAACTTCTCACTTCTTACAGAATATAAATGAAAAGAAACTGTGTTTCAACATTTTATGAAGTGAAATAACTTTAGGTTCCATCCGATTTTTCCATTCCTTTATTGCTTTTTAGAATTTCAAATTTAAAGACAGATAAAAACTGGAAGATACTAGAAATGTCTGTTTTTCTGTTGCCTGGAGAAAGAGAGCTAGTGGTGGAAGGACTATGAATACCTGTGTAAACACCTTGATAAACAAGAGGGTCTCATGGGACAATCAGAAAGCAACTCAATTTTTTTTTTTCACTGTTCAGACTTACTGCATGAGGATAGCATTTACCCTGCTCCTTCATAAAATCTGGGACAAGCCTGTAACTTTCGGTCACTCAGAGATGATGAAAATTTCCCCAACAACTTCAAGGCCCAGATCACAGCCTCATTTCCATAATTAATATATCCAGCCTGATGTATTAATTAACACTCTAAATTTATAAGTTAATTGTCTCCCTCCTTGGACCCATCTGGCGGGCTTCCTGTAGTAGGAAATGATGGGAAGGTCTTGGTGAGATTCTCTCTCAGTCTAGAAGTTCTACCCTCTTTTTCATCTAATAGAGTTTTTGATCCTTCCATGGTTAGAATATGGACGAGGGCAGAGGAAGGAAAGTTTTACTTGAAGAAAGCTTTTAAGATTTGGCATCGACACTCTCGGGGCCTGGCGTCAGTTTCTGTCATGTCACTTTCGTGAGCTGCCTGGAGGTGCCTCATTTTTGGGGATCACTCACCATCAGTGGGCCTGACAGAGCTAACACATCTTCTCAAACTACTTCCTTATAATGTCTTCTAGAGCTCCTTAGACTCTGGCACATTGCTTCCACTTTCTTTCCGCTCAACTTTTCTTAGCTCTCAAGGCAGGGTTTTAGTAAGGCTTCTGTTACCTATGTCCCAAGAGGCTGACATTGAGGAATGTATTCATATGTCAACAAACTATTAACCAAAAATTGATTTTGGTGGAGAATATGTTGCAGAAACATTCTACTGTAAGAATGATTCAGTCAATGCAAAACCTGCTTTATTCAGGAAGCACTAGGGAAAGCGCTCAGGAAAACCTAGTCCCCTTTGCCCTGGGAGACATGCAATGCAGGGCCGTCCCAGTGCAGCTACTTCCTCCCTGCTTCCTCCCCAGGCTTTGGCCGGTCCAGGGTTATGAGCCTTGATTTCTTAGGTGTGAAGCAGACAGCAACCCTCTGAGTCTTCCCAGACACTAGGGACACGCCCTTTGAGCGCTGCCTTAGAAGTACCACTTCCTGGGCATGAGATAAGCAAGAAAGCAATTCCAACTTCTCCAACTTGGGAGGGGATCTCTGAGAAAACCAGCTCTAAGAGTTCTTTTTTCTTCCGCCTTCCCCTCAGACTCCCAAATGTTTTATGTGCTAAATGTGAGTAAGAGATGAGTAATCACAGAACTGGTCCTTGGCCTTCTCCTTTGAAATCTTGCATGTTTATCTTGTACCTCAATTAGAAAGTGATATTAATTATTTGGAGGCTTCATTCCACTGTAACATCCTGTTACATCTGGTTCTTTTTAGAGATTACAGTTTGGCTTCTTGTGTAAATAATTAACAAATGCTAGGGTTTATGTTTAAATTTTTGCTTTCTTGTTGATGAAAGCTGAGGAAGAGTAGATCAACTCACCCCATAAACACCATTCTGAAGATGCTACAATTATCTTGGGTGTTATCAGCTTTTGTTTTCTAGGACTTCATTCTAATCTTTCCTATATTTCTACCCTTATTTTTATTTATTTCTCTTCTAAAACCTTTTACTTATAAAATCCACATTTCAGTCAGTTTAAAAATAAACCCATGGGTTCTGGAAACCAGCTTTTTCAAACTTCACTGGAACTATGGTGTGTCATTTATTTATGCTTTCTTCCATGTCTTAAATGACATCAACTTTGAAGGAGTCTCTCTACTGAGTTTGCAGACCCCTTTCGTCCCTCCCTCCCTCCATCTACCCCTTTTTCCTTCCCTTTCTCTCCTTTCTTTTTTTTTCATGACTCTTATATATTTATGTATTGAGTTTCTACTATGTGCTGGACATGATACCAAAATTTTAGGTATCTCCCATTTCATAAAAACAATACAACACGCACAGACACACACCCCTTTCCTTGATCTTATGTGCTTTTTAGTTACCACCTTATCTCTCTCCTTTTCTTATTTGCATTCATTGTGTCCTATATATTTCATAGCCCTCAATTTTCCTTCATTCGTTTCTTTTGGTTTCTTGTTTCTTATGAGCAGCTTCATTTTGGGGCTTAGAAACAGCCTGTTGCTTTTCCATAATGGTTGTCTCCGTGTGCTGTGGTTACTCCCATATGGGTGATGTGACCATGATCTCCGTCAGCAACTTGAAGGTTTTGTTCACCTGATACGTTCAATGATCACAGAATCCACTTCTGAATCCTGATGTTTCTGCATTTTTAGGCACATGTAGCAAAGTTTCAGCACTCTTTTTGAGCTACTGACACCATTTCAAACTGTACTCTAGTTGGAGGATGCCAGCCAGCTACCCCATTATATAGAATGCATGTGATATATTTAAGAACAAAATAAAACACTCCCTCAGCCCATAAACCTCTACACTTATTGGCATGCCTCTCTGCTCTTTCACAGCCAAACTTCTTGTAAGTGTTATTCATACTCTACTTTCTCACCTCCCATTTACTCTTAAATGCTTTCTAATTTAGCCTTTGTACTCATCCCACTGTTTAAATTGCTTTCATGCCAAGGTCCTTTTTGCTAAATGCATGGAGCCTTTTTTATTCTTTATTCTGTTTTACTTCTTGGCAGTGTTTGGCACTGTTGTCTGCTTCCTACTTGTAAAAAAAATGGTCCTTTCTTTTGCTATTCATTCCCCTACCCTCATCCCTGTTTATTCTTGTGTTCTTTCTCCATATTTTTGGAGAATTTTAAAATTCTGACCATCCTTAAAAATGTGGATTTTCTTAGGGGTCTTTCCACTTTTAAACCATTTACTTTGTCACCCTAAATTCTCAAATGGTACAAGTTTATCCTCTTCAGTCTTTAACTTCCGTCATTATCTAATAAACTCCCAATCTATTCTCTTAGGTGGCTCTTCTGAACTCTAATCTCTCCTACAGCTGCTGCTGCTGCTGCTGCTAAGTCGCTTCAGTCGTGTCCGACTCTGTGCGACCCCAGAGATGGCAGCCCACCAGGCTCCCCAGTCCCTGGGATTCTCCAGGCAAGAACATTGCAGTGGGTTGCCATTTCCTTCTCCAATGCATGAAAGTGAAAAGTGAAAGTGAAGTCGCTCAGTCATGTCTGACCCTTAGTGACCCCATGGACTGCAGCCCACCAGCCTCCTCCATCCATGGGATTTTCCAGGCAAGAGTACTGGAGTGGGGTGCCATTGCCTTCTCCGAGTCTCTCCTAACCAGCTACCAGTTGGGTATATCCACTTGGATTTCCCATGGAAACTTTAAATTTGTTGTCCAGTATTGAAACTCATCTTTTAAGCTTGTTATTCATCATTTGTCTGTTCTCAGTGAAAGATAACATCCTCTCCACATGGTTCAAGCCAGAAATCTGGCTCCCTTTCTCTCACACCCACATGCAATCAGCCCCCAAGCCATAGTTCTGTCTACGCTGTTGCTCTGATCTCTCTGCTTCTATAATCCTGCTCTCTCTCCAGCCCTGACCATTCTGCACCCTTTCTTAGCATACGGCAGTAGCTTCTCAACACCTCTCCAGGACTTCCATATTGCCTTCCCTTCTGGACGTGGTCCAGACAGAGGGACCTTCCAGCATCAGCTTCCACAGCCCCTTCTGGAAATGTCTACCTCCAATCACATGATGGTGGACCTCTGAGGCCCTACGTTTATTACTTCTTACTGATGATAATCCAATAGGAGGGACACGTGAGTTAGTCAGATACTCTTCCATGGGAACTGGGGTTAATACTAAGAACTGTTAATGAAATTTTATTATATATTTTGCCTTGAAGAATTAAACCATGTGGTAGTTATGAGGCAGTATCTGCTGCCATGTGCCGTGCTGTGCTTAATTGCTCAGTCATGCCCAACTCTTTGCGACTCCATGGACTGTAGCCCACCATGCCCTTCTGTCCATGGGGATTCTCCAGGCAAGAATACTGGAGTGGGTTGCATGCCCTCCTCCAGGGGATTTTCCCAACCCAAGGATCTAACCCAGGTCTCCTGCACTGCAGGCAGATTCTTTACCATCTGAGCCACCAAGGAAGCCCAAGAATACTGAAGTAAGCAGCCTATCCCTTCTCAAGGGAAACTTCCTGACACAGGAATTGAACTGGGGTCTCCGGCATTGCAGGAGGATTCTCTACCAGCTGAGCTACCAGGAAAGCCCACCATGTGCACACGGAAGCAAAAAATTTAGCTCAAGGAGAAAGAAGGGAGTCTCTATACAGTAAGGAGCAGAGATAATACTCCATTGCCCCAGAAAGAAAGAGCAGCAAGGCTGACTTCTGATGGCTTTAGAGTTCCTAGCTCCAGCGCCTCATGAGGCTCATCCAGTCTTTCAGGTTCATGATTTATCCCTGAGTCTATTATTTCACAGAATGGATCTGAGCTCCCCAGCTGGTATGCTGAAGATCTGTACTTCGATATTCACTCCTCAAGCCCTTAGGGCAGCTGGAGTCCCCACGCTGATTGCCTCCTGCCAAAAGCAGCCTCATCTTTTGTCCCCAGGGTGCTATACAAATATTATCATTTTCCTTCTGTGCCAGGATAAAAAAAAAAGGTGGAAAAGCACTATAGTATATAGTTAAGAAGTTTCTCCCTTTTGCTTAAGTCAGCTCAAGTGGGATTCTGTTCCCCCTCCCTCCCACCACCAAGAGCTTTGACTAAGACATCTTGCCAGATGTAGGCTTGAGCTGATTTTTCTCCAATGTAAAACTGTACAGTGCTTCTCTAATATTTTGGGGGGTTAGTTCGCATTCCTTGATATAACATATAAAGAAAGAAGGTACTATTTTCAGTGAAAAATATGCCAGACTTCCTATAATTGTGGGTTATTGCACATGTGTTGTAATACTTCCTCCACTCCTCTCTCTGCTTAGTTAAAACCTACTGATTTGTTATTTTTGTTCTTTTCAATCTAGATGTCATGTGCTTTGGAAAGTATTCCTCTGACTTGCAAATTTAAGGTTCAGTATCCCTCCTAAGCTATGCCTTCATAGAAGACTATGGAATAGGCTGTATTTCACTGAAAAGTAATTTCCCATTAGCTTACCTAATCCTTGCCTTGAAGGCAGAGTCAGTATCTATTTTGTTTATTATTGTACTCTCAGAAGCTAGCATGGGAGGTGAACAATAAATATTTATGGTGAGAGTGACACTACTGACAATTCTTGGTTTTTTCCTTATTCATTTGCTTCTTCCATTCCCTTTCAAAATCATTTGAAACTTTCCCCACTGTCTTCAAGCCCTCTTCTCACTCCCACCACTTACATGATCTCCTTTCCCACCCACTTGAGGACCCGAGGCTTCCACAGACACCCTTCCTCCACGCCCCATCCTTTCATGCACAGTCCCCTAATCTATGGTACAGTTTCCTCTATTTCCCCCAAATGAGGTGCTTTCCTTTCTGTTCACAAGCAACTCCATTTCCAAGTTCTTCAACCTACTTCATTCTTACCTTTTCCAAGACACCCATCATTCTTCTATATCTATCCTTAAAATCTTGACTCCTTCCCCTAAATCTATAAACACATGCAGTTTTTCCATCTTAAAAAATTAATGAGTTCTTTTCTCTGGGAGTACTGAGCTTAATTAAAGTTTTAAATATTCCCAATGCCTTCATATTATTTTGCTGTACAATCCCTTCTAAACAGAATTAGCAATTTTTCCTCTCCATTAAAATAAAATCTTAACCTTCAAGGTTGGCACCATTATATCCACAAAACTTTTCTTTGTCTTAACTGAATATAATCATTTCCTATACCTTTCTTGAGTCTTTTATTAAAATTTATCTCACATTGTAGTTTTTTAGCATATTTACCTCAACAACTAAGACTCCAGAGCAACAACTCAGTGCCTCAAAACTCTAATGTAAACTTATTGAAGGTAAAGACTATATCTTACTCATTTTTATATTTTAACAGTATCTGGTGTAAGTCAAAAGGTAAGAAAAATAGTATAATAACAGTGATAATAATATTTAATATCATTTACCATGTTCTAGGCAATTTTCACAAACTGTCTAATTTGCATGAAAACAATTGAAATGTACTAATATTATCCCATTATAAAAATAAGGCAAGCTACAAAAGGCATATATTTGTCATAATGGAGGTATAAGCTAGAATATTGATTCAACCACCCATTGGCAATTAGCTCTAGAAAGCTATTTAACCTTTATACATCTTATCTGTGGTATCTCATAAGGTTGTTGTAAATATCTTCTTTGGTACATGAAGATACTCAATAAATACCTGTTGAAATAAGTTAAATATCTCTACATCTGGTTTTCATCACAGATAAGGATAAAGAATACATTGTTCCCATGTGCCTTGTAAATTGTTAATTGAGTCTTGAAATATGGTTTTGCCTGTCCTACCTCTGTAAGTGTATTGAGCCTACATAGAATATTTGGGGACATTGAAAGAATGGAGTGGATGACGTGGCCCTGTCTCATCATTTCTTTAAACAACCAAGAATGCACTAATGGCAGAAGCCGAGAGTAGAAAATGAAAACATTGGCATTATTTCCAATATGATGATGTTTCAATATATATAATATATTATGCAAATATATTTTAGTAAAGGGCTTCCCAGGTGGCACAGTAGTAAAGAATCTGTCTGCAATACAGGAGACATGGGTTCTATCCCTGGGTCAGGAAGATCCCCTGGAGAAGGAAATGGCAACCCATTCCAGTATTCTTGCCTGGAAAATCCCTGGACAGAGGAGCCTGGTGCTCTACAGTGAGTAGGGTAGCAAAAGAGTTGGACACGACGTAGAAACTAAACAAAACATTTGAGCAAAACAACCATTTGTTAGCAGTGGATTATGAGAATTAAAGTTTACAGCACAAAGAGAACAGCTTATCTCTGCTCCACGATGCCTGGGGCCTCAGTTGGGAGACTCAAGGCTGGGGGCTGGAATCATCTGGAGGCTCATAGCTGGCAGTTGTGACTAGATATCAGTTAACAGAACTCCGTTTTTCTCCATGTGGAACTGTGAATATGTTCTCCCATGTGGGCTAGTATGGGCTTGTTTACTGCATAGTGGCTCAGTGACTGGGTCAGAGAGAGAGGGCAGAGAAAGAGAAAGGGATCTTGATCAAGTCTTGATATCCCATTACATGAAGAGTATGTAAGATGGGACATATATTGGTGCAGCTGTCTTGGGAAAATACAATCAGCCATAGAAGAGATATATACATAGTTGGCATTTCTGCCATCACTAAGATTATTAAATGTAAGCTTTAAGTTGTAAGCTTCAAGGTATAAGCATATAAAAATCAAGGTGATGTGTTTGAACGTTTTTTATCTTAAGGTTGACATTTTAATAACATATCCAATATTTATTTGTTCCAAGTACAATAAAAATGGCAAGATTTCATTTCAGGTGGTAGGCAAAATGATAGGAGGGAAATACTCTGGTGCCTTTTGAGTTATTACAAATTAAATACTTTAACAGTTACATTGCCTGCTTTCCCAAGGATGTCTCCATTCCCAAATTTTCTTCCCCAAGAATATATTTTCTTTTCCCATAATATTTTCAAATATTAAATGAAATAGGGACTTCCCGGGTGGCTCAGTGGTAAAGAATCCACCTGCCAATGCAGGACATGCAGGAGACACACATTTGAGGTTGGCAAGATCCCCTGGGGGAAGAAATGGCAACCCACTCCAGTATTCTTGCCTGAAAAATCCCATGGACCGAGGAGCCTGGCGAGCTACAGTCCATAGGGTACACAAAGAGTCAGACACGACTGAGAATGTGTACATGCAGATGAAATAGAAGAGTTGGAATGTTTTACTATTGGCATTGGTTTGATGTCATTCTTCTTAACCCAAATATTATATTTTGTCTTTAAACTAAAATGTTAAAGATTTCATCCTTAATCTTTCAAGAACGCCTGTCAGAGGACCATAGTAGAGAAAACAACTCTTAGGGTCACAAAGTCAAATTTTGATCCAGATAAAGAACCAGCCAAATTAGTACTCCAGAAAGAAATTCAATTTTCTACCCTTTACTGTTTTCATCACAACCTTTTTATGCATTTTTCTTCCTCATTTGATCTGAAGTATCTTTAATAGTCTTTTATTCCAGAATTAGAGTTACCTGTTAAATATTAGAGCTGCTCAGTAAGGTAACTTATATTTACAAAAGAATTTAACTGATATTTATAGTGCTCCTTCGTCAAAGCAGAATTTGGTTAGAGAATGATTGGGGAGTCACAAGTGCTGGCATGGAAGGGCTATACAGACTGAGGATGGGACACCTGAAGTCAAGCTTCATCCATTTCTGTCTCTTGCCTGGGCCCGTTTTGTACATAGCCTTAGCTTAGATGTAGAAGAGAATAATGAAGTTGAACAGAAACACGTAAAGTATTAAGCAATATGAGTGTATGGAACAGACATTCCAGGGTAATATAATTTCAAGAAGAGGAACTGAGCTATGGGATGGTGGAAGAATGGCAGCAGACCAGCTAACTTGACAGATAGAGTTCAAAAGTTTATGCAAAAGTTTTGGCATGAAAAATTGATGTATATATGAGTCATGGGGCTTGGTCTATGGGAAGGACCAGCTATTTTTCAGGTGAGACCTCAGATAGAGATGGGAAATAGAAAGTTACCTTTGAATGTTTTAGGCCAATGACAGTATCCCTACATTTCTGGAATTCTTAAGTCTCTATGATCCAAGAGAATGAGGAGCTTCTAGATGATCTTATGAAATATTTTGTCATGAAATTTATTGCATGATGTTCAGGATATTTATCTCCTTGCTTAGCTAAAAAACTTAAATATCCTATATATTTTTAAAGCTGAACACTTACATATATCTTGATACTATGATGAAAGAATAACTCCTGAGCTAACATTTTAGACAAAAGAGAAAATGATTGGAGAAATATGGTAAGTATGTAGATGGAAGAGGATGTACAAATTAACACAGATAAAGATCAAAGATATAAAATGTGTGAAAATGATCTTTTCAGCTATGAAGCACTGCTGCTGCTGTGCTAAGTCGCTTCAGTTGTGTCCAACTCTTGTGACCCCAGAGATGGCAGCCCACCAGGCTCCCCGGTCCCTGGGATTCTCCAGGCAAGAACACTGGAGTGGGTTGCCATTTCCTTCTCCAATGCATGAAAGTGAAAAGTGAAAGAGAAGTCACTCAGTCGTGCCCAACTCTTAGCAACGCCATGGACTGCAGCCCACCAGGCTCCTCCATCCATGGGATTTTCCAGGCAAGAGTACTGGAGTGGGGTGTCATTGCCTTCTCCGTATGAAGCACTAAAGAAGTACAAATATAAAGGTAGTGGTATTGTAAAGAATATTGTAATTTGCAGGAAACTTTGGTTATAAGAACAAAGCTGAGTAGAAGGCTCTGAATGATTCAAATAAATATTTTTTGAAATCAGTTTTTAAAAACTTCTTAAATAGTTTTTGACTTGTAAAGTTTTTCTACAAAGGAAATGCATACATTTTTAAAAGAATGAACAAGTGTTAATTTATTCTCCATTTACCTCCCTGTGTTGACTTTCAGAATCATTATTTTCCCACCATTCTTTTAATATAGACTTTAATCTTTTCTACTCCTAATCAGCTTTTCATAGAGCAATATAAAGACAGGATAACAGGGCACACGTATCACAGAAAAGAGTCTCTTTGTCCCACAGCAGTAGCTAGGTAGATGTTAGACAATTATGAATTAAAAAGCATAATAATCATTAAATGTAGTACATCAAGGAAATTATGTAGCAGAACTAATTACTGTTCAGGTATTTCATACTTTTATCAAATGATTGAAGTTTCAAATGATTACTGGTCTCTAGTGTAGTTGTTTAGCAGCTAAACTAGATTGGAAAATAATTGTTAAAACAAAACTGTAAAACACCAACTTGGTTCTTACAATATGTATTGGCTCTGCCCACCGTAACCCAGGCAGCTTCACTTCCAACAACAGGAAAAGAGGATGAAATAAAAGGAGGAGAGTTTAGAGGTGGAACTCTCTGGATTTAAGGCTGTGATTCCTGGTTCTGGGATCTCATAGCTCTCAGAATTTGGACAGGTGGCAAAATTTCTCTGAGCCTTATTTTTCTCATCTAGAAATAAGAAAACTTGTTATTTTTTACATTACAAAGTTTTGGAAAGGGTTAAATTGGTTCAACTATGTAAAAGGCAATATATTTTGTAAATAGAATTGTAGCCTCTAACCCTTTGGATAGATCAGGGGCTATAACTCTGATATGCAAACTCCATCTGATACTGGTTGATTTACTCAATTATCTCTCATTGGTAAAACTACTTCCACATTTTTCCCTTCCTCGGTATGTTGCACTAAGTTGGTATAAAAACACAAATCACTTTTATTCAACACATTAATATTAAATGAAATTTATGTTTCAGGGGAATAGAGCTCACATGACTATATGTAACATAAATAAGAATAATATTAACATAAAAGATACTATGTAATATGAGAAATAAATGATAAATGTATAAGTTCATGTTTAATTCCATACACAATTGTCTTTATGCCCATGTTCTAGCTTTTAATAGGTTTCCCTGATATCATTTGGGCCTTGGGGACAAGGACTGTGTCATCCCCAAGCCTGGTCTAATTTATTTAATCATATAAAATGCATGTTTTCATTTTCAAATGAGTAAAGTGCTGAGAAAATAGTGTTGGCCATGTTGCATATAACAAAAGTGTGGATGCTAAGAGCCAGTGTAATTTAAGCAAATGGCTGTGTTTACAGAGTAGCAAAACTAATGCTTTCTGACAGTTGCTCTGGCCTTTATCTTAACCTCTATTTTCCCAGTTACAAATAGAAAGTAGAATATTTAAGCTGCCCTGGAGGGATGCTAGAGATGTATTATGAGTATCAATCCCTGCAAGTGGAAAATCTCAAGTTCAATCTTGATAATAAATTTTGGTTTTCTTCGCTGTTGTTCATTTACAATATCATGTATGTGAAAGCCTTTGCATCTTCACTTACAGATAGAACAAGAAGTCAGTGATCTAAAACTGCATAGACCATTTTAGACTTTGAACATACAAAATATAAATGTGAAATATATCATTCCATTAAAGTTCTGGCAATGTAATATATTGAAAGACAATATAAACAGCACTAAATGTGCCAGGGAGGACTCCTGGCTTTGTTTTGTCCTTTCCACTCCCTGGTCCAGTAAACTTGGATAATGTGTATCTCTAGTCCTTAGTCAAGTCTGATAAAACGAGATTATGTGAACATAGGTACTGCATCAGATGATTTTTATGGCCCTAAGATCTATGGTTATGATATTGTTAATGATTTTAACCAATGGCTCACGGCCTATTGGGGTAAAATTCAACATCACAAGAATGCTTAATATCCTTCCATCAGAGACCACTAAAATATTATCCTGAGGTTATAATCTTCTGTGTGAGACTAATTCATTTAACAAGAACCTATTAACTATCTACTGTATGCTGAGTGTTCTCTGACACCCTGGGGGGAAAGGGAAGAGAGAAGATGAATTTGTAAGTCACATTGCCTGCTCCAGGGGGTGTTTCCAATTAAGAGGGCAAATAAACAAACAATTAGGTACAGTGTGATGAGTATGATGATGGCCATTTGCCCAAGAGAGTTGAGTGAAAAATGGAAACTCTGGGATAAGGTTGTTAGACCAGTATAATAAACTTGTAGGTGATTCATACTGTGGGGTGGTATGATGGATGTGCCACTTAACAAGGAGCCAGAACATTAAGGCTTACACTTAGAATTCTTACCAAATTCACTTACTATCAACTCTGCCTACTCCTACAGCAAATGACATTAGTCTTTCCATATGGAAAATGGAAGGGTTTATACTACACAGTTTCAAATTCTACTATAACTCTAAAACACAAGCACTCTCTGACAGGTATGCCGATTGATTTCTGATATTCATACTCTTTCTCAGAGTAGTTGTTGTTCAGTCACTCAATTGTGTCTAACTCTTTGTGACCCCACGGACTGCAGCATGCCAGGCTTCCCTGTCCTTCATCATCTCTGGAGCTTGCTCAAACTCATATTCATTGAGTTGGTGGTGATACTACCCAACCATCTCATCCTCTGTCGTTCCTTTCTCCTGCCCTGAAACTTTCCCAGAATCAAGATCTTTCCCAGTGAGTCAGTTCTTCGCATCAGGTGGCCAAAGTATTAGAGCTTCAGTTTCAACATCAGTCCTTCCAATGAATATTCAGGACTGATTTCCTTCAGGATTGACTGGTTTAATCTCCTTGCAGTCCAAGGCACTCTTAAGTGTCTTGCCCAACACCAGAGTTCAAAAGCATCCATACTTTGGCGCTCAGCCTTCTTTATAGTCCAACTCTCACATCCATATATGACTACTGGAAAAACCAAAGCTTTGATTATACAACCTTTGTTGGCAAAGTAATATCTCTGCTTTTTAATATGCTGTCTAGGTTGGTCATAACTTTTCTTCCAAGGAGCAGGAGTCGTTTAAGTTCATGGCTGCAGTCACTATCTGCTTTGATTTTGGAGCCCAAGAAAATAAAGTTTGTCACTGTTTCCATTGTTTCCCCATCTATTTGCCATGAAGTGGTGGGACCGGATGCCATGATCTTTTTTTGTTGTTTTTTTGAATGTTGAGTTTTAAGCCAACTCTTTCACTCTCCTCTTTTACTCTCATCAAGAGGGTCTTTAGTTCCTCTTCACTTTCTGTCATAAAGGTGGTGTCATCTGCATATCCGAAGTTCTTGATATTTTCCCCAGCAATCTTGATTCCAGCTTGTGCTTCATCCAGCCTGGCATTTCACATCATGTACTCTGCATATAAGTGAAGTAAGCAGGGTGACAATATACAGCCTTGACATACTCCTTTCCCAATTTGGAATCAGTCCATTGTTCCACATCTGGTTCTAACTGTTGCTACTTGACCTGCATACAGATTTCTCAGGAGACAGGTAAGGTGATCTGGTATTCCCATCTCTTTAAGAATTTTCCTGAGTTTGTTGTGATCCACACAGTCAAAGGCTTTCGTGTAGTCAATGAAGCAGAAGTAGATGTTTTTCTGAAACTCTTTTGCTTTTTTTGTGGTCCAAGGGATGTTGGCAATTTGACCTCTGGTTCCTCTGCCTTTTCTAAATCCAGCTTGAACACCTGGGAGTTCTCGGTTCACATACTGTTGAAGACAACTTGGAGAATTTTGAGCATTATTTTGCTAGGATGTGAGATGAGTGCAGTTGTGCGGTAGTTTGAGCATTCTTTGGCATTGTCCTTCTTTGGGATTGGAATGAAAACTGACCGTTTCCAGTCCTGTGGCCACTGCTGAGTTTTCCAAATTTGCTAGCATACTGAGTGCAGCACTTTCACAGCATCATCTTTTAGGATTTGAAATAGCTCGGCTGAAGTTCCATCACCTCCACTAACTTTGTTTGTAGTGATGCTTCCTAAGGCCCAGTTGACTTTACACTTCAAGATATCTGGCTCTAGGTGAGTGATCACAGTGCCATGGTTATCTGGGTCATAGAACTTCAATTTTATTTGAGGTTACAGTATTCAGATAAGAACTTGATTCCCAGGTCTCTCTCTTAAAAAAAAAAAAAATAAGGATGACCTTGTAACACATTCGAGCCAGTGGAAACAAAATAGAATGCTTTATTTTCCTGATATAGATGCTACCCTTCCTCCTTTTAACTTTCTTCTTCTTTCTGTCTAGAATACAACACAACGCAATGAAAGCAAATGTCACTGTTAGGATGGAAGAGCAGGAAGCTATATAACGAGGCTACATTTCTAACAGATCTCTCTGACCCCAAAAGCCCTACTTCCAGTCATGTTACCTAAGTAATATTTGTAATCTGTTTTTTTTGTTATAAGCAGCTAAACTCAATCCTAACTTATATAGATCCTTAAACTTTAGGATCAAAAAATGGGATATTCTGAATTCAGAAACTGAGCTAGTTCTATGTATTAGTTATCTGAATATTTGTATGTATATGTGTATGAGCATCTAAGTGTATACACACACACACACACACATATATGAAGTGAAGTGAAGTGAAAGTCACTCAGTCGTGTCCAGCTTTTTGTGACCCCATGAACTATATAGTCCATGAAATTCTCAAGGCCAGAATACTGGAGTGGGTAACCTTTCCCTCTCCAGGGGATCTTCCCAACACAGGGATCGAACCCAGGTCTCCCACATTACATGTGGAATCAGGGAAGCCTATATATATATATATATAAATGTCATATATAGATACTCTATAAGTTATAAGTCAATAACTCCAAGATTTATATCCTCACTCAAGACTTCTCTTCTGACCTCTAAGCCAACTGCCATCTTAATATCTCTTCCTGGATGTCTTAGAACTCCCTCTAACAAAAGAAGTACCCAAATCTAACACTTAAAATACACAGGCACACTCCCAAACCTAAATGTTTATCCGGGCTTTGACATCTTCTTGTTAGCATTTCCATCCAACCAGAT
Organism: Bos taurus; assembly: GCF_002263795.3. Taxonomy (NCBI): domain Eukaryota; kingdom Metazoa; phylum Chordata; class Mammalia; order Artiodactyla; family Bovidae; genus Bos; species Bos taurus. The sequence goes on along the minus strand of NC_037329.1, from coordinate 16,290,663 downwards.
ACTTGGGCCAGACAATTTGGAATTATCTGCGACAGTCTCTGTTCCTATGCAAGATAGAGCCCAAGTTTCTTATGTTTCTCTCTTGGTGTACTTGTTAGGTGATTTCTCTGGATCTCAGTTTTATATTTTGTAAAATAAATACGATAATAGTGAGGGCAGGAGGAGAAGGGGGTGACAGAGGATGGGATGGTTGGATGTCATCACTGATGCTATAGAAATGAGTTTGAGCAAACTCCAGGAAATGGTGAAGGACAGGGAAGCTTGGCATGCTGCAGTCCATGGGAGTAGGTTAATACTTAATGACTGAACAACAACAATCTATAGTTTGGATTGTTTAGAAGATTGCATTGGCCAACACATTTAAGTATTAGAACGATGCTTGACACATGCTAAAGTGTTCAAGAAAAATAGTAATTTTTAAAAATACAAGTAATATGGTAATTATGGTTGTCACAAATTTATGTCCCTTGATGAGTGAATATGGATAAATGTATAATTTTATTTTGATTTGTTTTAATATTCACTATGAATGTTGTGAGTCAGGTTCTGTATGTATACTTCAATATATACCTTGGAAGTAAACTGAAAAATTAATGGATTGAAACTATATGCGACAAATATTTAATGAGCACATTCTATGGCACTTTTCTCAGAATGGAATATACCATGGTGAAATGTGAAGTCCATATTATTACTTTGAAATTCCATGTCTGCTTCTTCATCAGTAAAATAAAATGATTGAATTGGAAGTAGATGACATCTAATTCCTTATGATAATAGAGTATCAGAATATATAATTATGTGAAGGACTATACTATCAGTGGAAAGGCATGAAACTGGAGCATAGAAACCCTTGGATGTTAGGCTAAGTGTGTGGCCACATTTGGATATGAGGTAGAGAAGCATTAAATATTTTAAGCTGAGACAGTAAAAGTTATGCTTTAGGACATTTATTTGAGAAGTATTGTATAGGTCGGATTGAATTCAACATTTTCACAAATAGAAATATCATTCACCCAAGGATGGGAAACAGCAATCACTGTTAGCAGTGTGCCTGGAGGAGACAGAACTCTGGGGAACTATGCAAAAAAGGCTGTTCATGGTATAGCATGTGGCTGAAACGAAACCCCTCTAAATCTGGGCTTGTTTTGGTTGAAAAATATTTCTACAGGCATAATATAGGTGTGTATAAATGTGTGTAGTGTATGTGTATATAAATAAAAAGGTTTGTGTCTTACATGATTTTCATGCCAGGAGCCCAACTAGAAGGTTGCATGGAGCTGCAAGACATCAGCATGAGACTGCCTGGTTTACGCCTTCATCTGGGTCCAGGCATGGAGGCAGGAAACACTATTTAGTAGGGCAAGAATTGTACCTGGATGCTGGCTCACCAAACATTGGGCTTAGTGTGTGCCCAAGCCGCTGTACATTTGTCCCCAGTAAACATTGTGCCTTCCTGGACTGCGTTTGCTTGGGCTGACTGCCCAGGTTACACCAGCGATCCAGTGTAAGCAGCCACAGAGCAGCAGGCAGGAACATGACCCTTCCTCTGATAGAGCGTACTTTCCTAGATTCTCTCCCTGAGTCGAAAGTAACTAACATGGACCCTCTGGATTAAGATGTCACTCCTGGGAGTCTGAAAGCAATTAGTACTGAAGGATTCTGAAAAATGGAATACAGTCTTTAAAAAAAATATAATTTGAATGGAAGAAATGTGACTTAATTTTGTCTCTCATGCTGGTAAGTGGGACATATTGACTGAATTAGAATGGAACTCTGAAGGTGATAATATCATAAAAGATTAGGATCAAGCAGTAGAAGTATCAGAGATGTCAAGATTTTTGGAGTGAAGCTTCACTTTTTGTGGTGTGAGAAATACTTTATACTCAAAGAACTGATTTATTTTATGTTTTAGTAATATGTGTTGTGTCGATTTTTAGCATCATGTCCGGTGTGCTTTTTTCAAACAGTGTACCATTTATTTAGAATTTTATAACATCTGCCCCCATGATCCATCTGGCAGAGACCCATTCATCTCTGAAAATCCAGCTCAGGTGTCACTTCCTTCAGGACTCTTTTATAGAACAGAAAGAATTAAGTCATCCTTCTTCTTTGATACTTTTATAAATGAGGCACTCTTATTGTTGTCCTTGTCACACTGCATTTTATTTATTCCTCCTATTAGACTATGAGCTTCTTAGTTATATTCATGTCAGAATCCTCATTGTCATCAAAGTGCCCATAGGATGTGTGTGATAAGTATTTGCTTAATGAATGAATAAAAGTTCAACAAAAATATATTGGTCACTAATTACATATTAGCACTGTGGCTGCAAGAGTAATCAATAGTGATTAGAAAAGTTAATGATCTCTGTCCATAGAACTTGCAGTATATAATGAGGAGGGGAGTTATATGAATAAAGTGCCATTTTACAACACGGTTTGTGGGGCATGTATCTATATTTGTATCTTTGGGGGCACACAGGATGAAAGTGCCTCTTGTGTCCAAATATTTGAATATTATATATTACCATCTTAAAAGTAGTGATATTACTCAGAATACAATAAATGTTAAAGCTAAAAGGGAAAAATGGCTAGAACTGTGAATGCCATGGAAATCTTAAGGTTAAGCTTTGTGTTTTTGAGTGTGTACCCTTTCAGTTATATTAATATTGAAAAATATTTTGAATCCAACTTTATAAAAATATGTATTTTTTAATGCGAACTGGGCAGATAACTCTTGGACAATATACAGTTGAGAGACTTAAGACACGATTGTTCTTATCATCTGTACTTAAGATGTACATTGTTTTTGTTCTGATACAGTAACTTAGAAAACACTTTAGAATGTTTACTTCTAGAGAATTTCATTCTAGGATAAAAGGTACATTTTAAGGTACTTCAGTTTCTTAGTAAAGATCGATGGTCATGTTACATGACAGAAAGCTTCTATCACAACCTTTCCTCCCAATCAAGAAATTGTAGCACACTGCACTTGTTGTCCCGTTTACTGAAAGATGGATTCACATTCTGTGCAGTAGAAACATATTTCTTTATGACTGCATCAATACTTACATATGCATTTAAAAATTAGGGGTGTATAATTAGCTGTGCATATGTACATTTGTCAGAGAAGGCAATGGCACCCCACTCCAGTACTCTTGCCTGGAAAATCCCATGGACGGAGGAGCCTGGTGGGCTGCAGTCCGTGGGGTCGTAAAGAGTTGGACACGACTGAGCGACTTCACTTTCACTTTTCACTTTCATGCATTGGAGAAGGAGATGGCAACCCACTCCTGTGTTCGTGCCTGGAGAATCCCAGGGACGGGGGAGCCTTGTGGGCTGCCGTCTATGGGGTCGCACAGAGTCGGACACGACTGAAGCGACTTAGCAGCATGTACGTATGTGCTTATGTGTAATTTGTAGGTTTCAACACTATTTGCTATGGTTGCACATGAAATATAACTAGAATTCCTTCTAGTCAAAATTGTATCTGAGAGCACCTCATAAGAGCAGGAATGAACATCTTGGCTTTTATCTTTTAACTAAGTCTACCTGACATAGTCTCTATTAAAGAGACTTTTTATTAAAGAGACTATTTATTAAGACTATTTTTATTAAAGAGACTATTTATTAAGAATTTTTTGACTTGTAAGTGGAAATGACGTTGCTAATGGCTAGGCTACTCCCAGTCAGTTATGTTCATCATGTAGGTTATTAGAGATGAAAACAATGTGCCTTGTTGTACATATGTTTGCAACATTTCAGAATAATTTCTCAGGGTGAGGATAGCCAAATATCAGTCATGAATACCATTATCTTTGTGTTGTTCTTTCTCCTATTTGTAGTATGTAGAGATTACTTTCAAAATTGGATGCTGCATTAAATTGTAAAGGTAAAAAACTTAAAGAACAACATTACAAGTTAGTGTTTGAATTCTAAAAAATGTAGCATAATACACTGAAATATGTCAACTGTAAAAAAACTTAAAAATTAAGTATTTTAGTTTCTCAAAATTATGCTCTGTTTTTTATTTGTTTCAATTTAAACTGACTCTTGGACAAGTGTGTTGACATGGATTCTGATTACTTTTTAGACTATAAAAGAAATTTCCCAATTTAGATAAATTATTTCCTGATAAAAAGTGAATGTAGAGTAACACATTGCATGTAACCACATGCCATGAATTACTCACTGCTGTACCTTCTTATTTTATTTAATTTTCTATATAATGACATATTGATGAAATGCAAATAAAGTGGTAGAAAACCTAATGGCACCATATTACTTGGAAAACATGAGTCTCTTTTCACTGACAGAGACCACTGAAATAATGCAATTGTGGTTATAAAGAAATGTAACTGATTTTTTACAAATTTAACCACTTATTCTAATGAGGGATCTTCATATCAAAGGACTTACCTAGGATGGTTTCCATTGCTCAATTTTGAAATTAAAAATTTGAAGCTGTCTTCAAAGCCATTTTTTCTCCCTGGTATAGTGTTTGAATTATTTCAAACACTATAATTATTATAGTTATATAATAATTAGTTATATAATATATAACTATATAATGCTAATGCTAATGCTAAGTCACTTCAGTCGTGTCCGACTCTGTGTGACCCCATAGACGGCAGCCCACCAGGCTCCGCCGTCCCTGGGATTCTCCAGGCAAGAATACTGGAGTGGGTTGCCATTTCCTTCTCCAATGCATGAAAGAGAAAAGTGAAAGTGAAGTCGCTCAGTCGTGTCCGACTCTTAACGACGCCATGGACTGCAGCCTACCAGGCTCCTCTGTCCATGGATTTTCCAGGCAAGAGTACTGGAGTGGGGTGCCATTGCCTTCTCTGAACTATATAATATGTAGTTATATAATAATTATAATTATATAATTATTATTATATAATTTATTATATAAATAGTAATACCAACCCTTCTAATAGATAATTAAGTCTTCTTAAACCTTAGCATTCTGAAAAAGTAAAAATATTCAGAAGGACTAAAAGTCTATAGTACCCCATTAGGGTAAGGCAGTACTCAAGCACTCCATTCATGGAAACAACTTTACTATTACTCATCTAGAAATGCTTCTGTTGCCAATATGTTAAGAACAAGTTTAGTTTTAAGAGACACCTGAATGTCATAAAAGTTCAAAAATTTTTGACATTTAGGGTTAAACAAGCTAGATTTAATTTGACTTAAGAAAGAAACAAGTCTGGCAATAAATAATGAGATATGTCATGTGTCTCATGAATTTTCAAGTAGAGGTTTTAAAATCATGTTTTGAATCCTGATTTTCCATCAGTAGGCCACACAGAATTTTCAGGTAGGTAGGAGGTAATATAATTTAAAAATCATAGTCCTTATAAGAGCTAAATTTTATTTGGAAATGAAGGATTGCTATTGTTTTCATAAAAGAATGAGAGAAAATTTTGTTAAAATCCTCTTGCTAAGATCAAATATTCAGGAGATCAGTTAAGAAATCATGTATCAGTGTTTTAATTATTTGAAGGTCTGACACTTATTTGTTATTTATATATTGAACATATAAGGCAAATTTAAACTGCTTTTCATATTATATACCATGAATACAATACATTATATTGAGACTGAACATGTATTTCATTTAAAAATAAATTTTGAAACTATTTACACTCCTGCTTAGAAATCTCAAAAGCATTGATTCCAACTGAAAAGTTAGAACAAGCTGAAAAACTTATAAAATCACATTTTTAAAATGCCCATCGGAAGTATGGTTTTGTAAAGAAAATTAGTGAACTGAAATTCAGAAAGTAATGAATCCCTCCTGTGAAAGAAGAGACCCATAGCTCTATGCACCCTTGGCAGAGCAATGGAAAGGAGAGGAAATTACATGAAGGAAAGAAGAGAATAGATGACCTTGTGATGAATTTGTAAAGGCTGGTATGGGAAGGCATGCTCATTTAGAATACCCAGGATCCTTGAAGAAAATTGACTACCCACAACTCTTTTCCAAGGTTCTTCATCAAGTACTAATAAGAAAGATTGAAATTGGAGCTGGAAAATGGAAAGAAACCCTTTCTGAGGTGTATGAGCTTCCTGAAGTCAGAGAAAGAATTGAGGGACACCCAGTAGCCCACTCTAAGCCTTACACTGAGCCCTGATGGTGACTATCTATAGCTAGGGGTGAGAACAGAAGAGAAATTCTTCTGGGATGCAGGTGCACTGAACATGCCAAAGGGACAGGAAACCTAAGAGAAATGCTCAAGGCCCTAGACCCCAAGCTCTGATGAAGGAAAGATTTTCTCCTGCCATCATATCATTTGAATCCTGTGGTAAATGGAATCTAGGTAAATTAACAGCAAAGACTGAGTCATGACATTTGAAAGACTAGATTGATGCTGGTGGTCAGAGAGAAGGAGCTGTGTACCCTTTTTTATGCATTAATGTAATTTACTTCAGTCTACTATTCTTTAGCCCACTATGCCTGGTATTCAATTAAAACTTCTGAAAAGTAAAAAATATATATATATATAGCTATTAATATGCTAAGAAAGAAGAGAAAATGTATGCATATCAAATGTTCAATTCAAACCAAGAAAGGCAGAAAAGGAGGGGAGACCTGTGCTAGGAGTCCCCATAAAGGTGTCCTACAATTCTTTTTATATAGAATAAAGTTACTGTAAAGTTTAACTTTACTCTTTAAAAAAGAAAAGAAAGCACAAGAGCAACACACAGAAAACAGGAACAGTGTAAATATATCAATAATCACCTTGAATATCAGTGGTTTAAATTTATCACTTAAAAGATGGAGATTATTAAAGTGTATCGAAAAACATAAGTTGCCAACTATATGTTGCCTACAAGAACCCTCCTTTAAATATAAAAAGCACATGGTATAAACGTGAATGGATGGAGAAAAAAATATACCATGTCAACATAATCAAAAGAAAGCAAGAGTAGCTATATTATATCAGAAAGAGCAGACTTCAAATAAGGAAAGTTAAAAGGCTAGAGAAGGGCATTACATAGTGAAGAGTTAATTTTTAAAACATAATTTTTAATGTGTATATGACCAACAAAAAATGATCAAATTACATGAAGCAAAAAAAAAAAAAAGATAGAAAAGAGAAGGAAAAGATGAATGCACTATCAGAGCTGGATACTTAAATATTCCTAAGAAATAGAAAGATATAGTAGGCAGAAAATCAGTAAGGACATCATTGAATTGAACAACACCATCAATCAACTGGTTAGAATAACATCTATAGACTACTTCATCCGAGAACAGCAGAATACACATTTTACTCACGTCCACATGGGACATTTAGCAAGATAGATACATTCTGTGCCATAGAACACATTTTAACAAATCTAAAAGAATAGAAATCAGACAATATCTGCTCTCAGAACACAAAGAAATTAAACAAGAAATCAGTAACAAAGATAACTGGAAAATCTCCAAATACACAGAGATTTAATAACATATTTCTAAATACACATGGGCATAGAAGAAATCTACAGAATTTTAAGATATGTAAATTTTGAGCTAAATGGAAACTTAGGTCAGAATTTGCAGGATGCAGCAAAAGCAGTGCATAGAAGGAAAATTACAGCATTGAATATATATATATATATATATATATATATGTAAAGATCAGTAAGATCTAAATTCAGTCATCTAAGTTCCTTCCTCAGGAAATTAGAAAAAAAGAGAAAATTAAAAAGAAATAATAAGAATTAGAGTAGAAGTCAATGAAATTGAAAGCAGAAATTTAATAAAGTTGAACAAGACCAGAAGGTGGTACTTTGAAGAGACTAAGAATATCATTAACCCTCTAGCCAGGCTAGCTAAGAAAAAAAATAAGGAGAGAAGACATATTGGTAATATCAGAGATGACATTACTATTGATCTCATTAAAATTAAAAGGATTAGAAAGTGAAAGTTGCTCAGTCCTGTCTGACTTTTTGTGACCCCATGGACTATACAGTCCATGGAATTCTCCAAGCCAGAATATTGGAGTGGGTACCCATTCCCTTCTCCAGGGGATCTTCCCAACCCAGGGACTGAACCCAAACCTCCAGCACTGCAGGCGGATTCTTTACCAGCTGAGCTACCAGGGAAGCCCAAGGATTAGAAAGGAATACTATAAATAACCCTTTGGCACAAATTTGACCTAGATGAAATGGATCAATTCATTGAAAGACACAATCTGACAAAATTCACATAAGAAGAACTAGATGATAAAAATAGGCCTATATATATATATATGAAAGGAACTAAACCAATAATTAATGACCTTCTAAAACATAAAGCACCAGGCCTAGGTAGGTTCACTGGTGAATTCTGTAAAATATTTAAGAAAGAAATTATACCAATTCTTTACATCTCTTTCTGAGGACAGAAGCAAAAAGAATACTTCCTAACTTCTCCTATGAGACCCATATTATCCTAACAGTAAAGTTAGACAAAGACATTATATGAAACTACAAACCAATATCTCTCATGAACATAGATGTAAAAATTCTCAACAATTTATTAGCAAGTAAAATCCAAGGAAGTATAAAAGGAATTTTAAACCACAACCAATGTGATTTTTGTCAAGTATGCAAATCTTGCTCAATATTTGAAAAATCAAATTAAGTAATTCATCACAACAACAGACTAAAGTTAAAAATCACGTGATCATATTGGTAAACACAGAAAAAACAACTGAAAAAATTCATAGCTCATTCGTGATAAAAACTTCCAGTTCACTAGTAATAGAGGATAACTTTCTCAACTTAGTCAATATTATCTACCAAAAACCTACAACTAACATCAAGGATGTCCCCTATTACTACTCCTTTTCAACGTTACGCTGAAAGGTATAGATAATGTGAAAGGTAAAGAAAAGGAAATAAAAATTATACATATTGGGAATGAAGACCTATAACTGTTTTTGTTTACACATGATATGACTGTCTACATAGAAAATCCAAAAGATTTGACTAAAAAATTCCTGGAACGAATAAGCAATTCTAGCAAGATTGTAGGATATAGTTAATACACAAAAGTCAATTGTTCTCCTGTATTCCAGTAATGGAAAAGAAATGACATTAAGGATACAATATTATTACATTGTGTGTGTGTGTGTGTGTGTGTGTGTGAGCACATGTTAGCCGCTGAGTTGTGTCTGACTCCTTGCCACCCCATGGACTGCAGCCCTCCAGGCTCCTCTGTTCATGGAATTCTCCAAGCAAGAGTACTGGAGTGGGTTGCCCAAATTGAAGGAGGATTCTTTACCATTAGAGCCACTAGCTGCTGCTGCTGCCGCTGCTAAATCGCTTCAGTCGTGTCCAACTCTGTGCGACTCCATAGACGGCAGCCCACCAGGCTCCCCTGTTCCTGGGATTCTCCAGGCAAGACACTGGAGTGGGTTGTCATTTCCTAGTCCAATGCATGAAAGTGAAAAGTGAAAGTGAAGTCGCTCAGTCGTGTCCGACTCTCAGCAACCCCATGGACTGCAGCCTACCAGGCTCCTCCACCCATGGGATTTTCTAGGCAAGAGTACTGGAGTGGGGTGCCATTGCCTACTCCACTGAGCCACTAGGGAACACCATTATTTACATTTAGTTCAGTTCAGTTCAGTTCAGTCACTCAGTCATGTCCGACTCTTTGCAACCCCATGAATCACAGCATGCCAGGCCTCCCTGTCCATCACCAACTCCTGGAGTTCACCCAGGCCCACATCCATCAAGTCAGTGATGCCATCCAGCCATCTCATCCTCTGTTATCCCTTTCTCCTCCTGCCCCCAATCCCTCCCGGCATCAGAGTCTTTTCCAATGAGTCAACTCTTCGCATGAGGTGGCCAAAGTATTGGAGTTTCAGCTTTAGCATCATTCCTTCCAAAGAAATCCCAGGGCTGATCTCCTTCAGAATGGACTGGTTGGATCTCTTTGCAGTCCAAGGGACTCTCAAGAGTCTTCTCCAACTCCACAGTTCAAAAGCATCAATTCTTCGGCACTCAGCCTTCTTCACAGTCCAACTCTCACATCCATACTTGACCACTGGAAAAACCATGGCCTTGACTAGATGGACCTTTGTTGGCAAAGTAATGTCTCTGATTTTCAATATGCTATCTAGGTTGGTCATAACTTTCCTTCCAAGGAGTAAGCGTCTTTTAATTTCATGGCTGCAGTCACCATCTGCAGTGATTTTGGAGCCCAGAAAAATAAAGTCTGACACTGTTTCCCCATCTATTTCCCATGAAGTGATGGGACCAGATGCCATGATCTTCATTTTCTGAATGTTGAGCTTTAAGCCAAATTTTTCACTCTCCACTTTCACTTTCATCAAGAGGCTTTTTAGTTCCTCTTCACTTTCTGCCATAAGAGTGGTGTCATCTGCATATCTGAGGTTATTGATATTTGTCCTGGCAATCTTGATTCCAGCTTGTGTTTCTTCCAGTCCAGCGTTTCTCATGATGTGCTCTGCATATAGGTTAAATAAGCAGGGTGACAATATACAGCCTTGACGTACTCCTTTTCCTATTTGGAATCAGTCTGTTGTTCCATGTCCAGTTCTAACTATTGCTTCCTGACCTGCATACAAATTTCTCAAGAGGCAGGTCAGGTGGTCTGGTATTCCCATCTCTTTCAGAATTGTCCACAGTTTATTGTGATCCACACAGTCAAAGGCTTTGGCATAGTCAATACAGCAGAAATCGATGTTTTTCTGGAACTCTCTTGCTTTTTCCATGATCCAGCGGATGTTGGCAATTTGATCTCTGGTTCCTCTGCGTTTTCTAAAACCAGCTTGAACATCAGGAAGTTCATGGTTCACATATTGCTGAAGCCTGGCTTGGAGAATTTTAAGCATTACTTTACTAGCATGTGAGATGAGTGCAATTGTGTGGTAGTTTGAGCATTCTTTGGCATTGCCTTTCTTTGGGATTGGGATGAAAACTGACTTTTTCCAGGCCTGTGGCCACTGCTGAGTTTTCCAAATTTGCTGGCATATTGAGTGCAGCACTTTCACAGCATCATCGTTCAGGATTTGGAATAGCTCAACTGGAATTCCAGGAATTCCATCACCTCCACTAGCTTTGTTCGTAGTGATGCTTTCTAAGGCCAACTTGACTTCACATTCCAGGATGTTTGGCTCTAGGTCAGTGATCACACCATCATGATTATCTGGGATGTGAAGATCTTTTTTGTACCGTTCTTCTGTGTATTCTTGCCATCTCTTCTTAATATCTTCTGCTTCTGTTAGGTCCGTACCATTTCTGTCCTTTTTCGAGCCCATCTTTGCATGAAATGTTCCTTTGGTATCTCTAATTTTCTTGAAGAGATCTCTAGTCTTTCCCATTCTGATTTTTTCCTCTATTTCTTTGCATTGATCACTGAAGAAGGCTTTCTTATCTCTTCTTGCTATTCTTTGGAACTCTGCATTCAGATGCTTATATCTTTCCTTTACTCCTTTGCTTTTCACTTCTCTTCTTTTCACAGCTATTTGTAAGGCCTCCCCAGACAGCCATTTTGCTTTTTTGCATTTCTTTTCCACGGGGATGGTCTTGATCCCTGTCTCCTGTACAGTGTCATGAACCTCATTCCATAGTTCATCAGGCACTCTATCTATCAGATCTAGGCCCTTAAATCTATTTCTCACTTCCACTGTATAATCATAAGGGATTTGATTTAGGTCATACCTGAATGGTCTAGTGGTTTTCCCTACTTTCTTCAATTTAAGTCTGAATTTGGCAATAAGGAGTTCATGATCTGAGCCACAGTCAGCTCCTGGTCTTATTTTTGCTGACTGTATAGAGCTTCTCCATCTTTGGCTGCAAAGAATATAACCAATCTGATTTTGGTGTTGACCTTCTGGTGATGTCCATGTGTAGAGTCTTCTCTTGTGTTGTTGGATGAGGGTGTTTGTTATGACCAGTGCATTTTCTTGGCAAAACTCTATTAGTCTTTGCCCTGCTTCATTCCGTATTCCAAGGCCAAATTTTCCTGTTACTCCAGGTGTTTTTTGACTTCCTACTTTTGCATTCCAGTCCCCTATAATGAAAAGGACATCTTTTTTGGGTGTTGGTTCTAAAAGGTCTTGTAGGTCTTCATAGAACTATTCAACTTCAGCTTCTTCAGCGTTACTGGTTGGGGCACAGACTTGGATTACTGTGATATTGAATGGTTTGCCTTGGAAACGAACAGAGATCATTCTGTCATTTTTGAGATTGCATCCAAGCACTGCATTTATTTACGTTAGCACATTTCAAAAAGATTAAATACTTAGGTATAAATCTAACAAAATACAGACAAGATCTATATGAGGAAATCTACAAAACTCTGAATGAAATAAAAAAAAATAAATGGGGAGCTAGGCCATATACATGGTGAGGATGACTCAGTATATTAAGAAGTCAGTTCTTCCTAATTTCATCTATGGATTAAATATAATCTCATTTAAAATCTAAGTAAATTATTTTACAGATATCAAGAAAGTGTTGTAAAGTTTATAGGGAGAGGTAAAAGACTCGTAATAGCTAGCACAATATTGAAGTAGAACAAAGTCAAAAAACAAATGTGACCCAAACTCAAGACTTATAAAGAAATCAAACAGCAAACAGTGTCACATTTGAGAAGGGGGTGGTGGGAAGGGAAGGACAGGGGAGAGAGAGAGAGAGGCAGGGAGAGTGGAGAGAGGGAACTAGAACAACAGAACAGAATTGAGAGCCCATAAATACTCACATAAATACAGTTATGTGATTTTCAACAAAGCAGCAAAGGCAAAACAAGAGAGGAAAAATGGTCTTTTCAACATGTGGTGCTGAAACTACTGGAAATCCATATGAAAAAAAGTGAATCTAAATATAGACCTTCATAAAAATTAGCTAAAAAATGTATCATTGACCTAAATATAAAATGTAAAACTATAAAACCCCAGAAGATAACAGGAGAGACCTAGATGACCTTGGATCATGTGTGAACACTACGTGATCCATGAAAAAAAGTAATTGATAAACTGGACTTTGTTAAAAGTGAAAACTTCTCTGCTAAAAACATCAACAGAATTAGAACACAAGTCAGACTAGGATAAAATATTTTCAAAAGACATGTCTGATAAAGGATAATATCCAAACTATACAAAGAACTCTTAAAATTTAGTAGGAAATGAACAACTCAATTAAAAAATGGGCCAAAGACCTTTATAGACAACTCATCGAAGACATACATGTGGCAAATAACATATGAAAAGATGGTCCTTATCACCTGTAATTAGGAAAATGCAAATTAAAACAATAATAGGATACCACTACCCTCCTATTAGGATGACCTAAATCTGCAAAATCAAATGCTGATGAGAATATGTAGCAATAGGAACATTCATGCAATGCTAGTGGGTATGCAAAATGGTACAGCCACTTTGGAAGAGAGTTTGGCAATTTCTTATAGAACTAAACATACATTTATATCAGGTTAGATCAGATCAGTCATTCAGTCGTATCCGACTCTTTGCGACCCCATGAATCGCAGCGTGCCAAGCCTCCCTGTCCATCACCAACTCCCGGAGTTCACTGAGACTCACGTCCATCGAGTCAGTGATGCCATCCAGCCATCTCATCCTCTGTCGTCCCGTTCTCCTCCTGCCCCCAATCCCTCCCGGCATCAGAGTCTTTTCCAATGAGTCAACTCTTCACATGAGGTGGCCAAGGTACTGGAGTTTCAGCTTTAGTATCATTCCTTCCAAAGAAATCCCAGGGCTGATCTCCTTCAGAATGGACTGGTTGGATCTCTTTGCAGTCCAAGGGACTCTCAAGAGTCTTCTCCAACTCCACAGTTCAAAAGCATCAATTCTTCGGCACTCAGCTTTCTTCACAGTCCAACTCTCACATCCATACATGACCACAGGAAAAACCATAGCCTTGACTAGACGGACCTTTGTTGGCAAAGTAATGTCTCTGCTTTTGAATATGCTATCTAGGTTGGTCATAACTTTCCTTCCAAGGAGTAAGCGTCTTTTAATTTCATGGCTGCAGTGATCATCTGTAGTGATTTTGGAGTGCAGAAAAATAAAGTCTGACACTGTTTCCACTGTTTCCCCATCTATTTCACATGAAGTGGTGGGACCGGATGCCATGATCTTCGTTTTCTGAATGTTGAGCTTTAAGCCAACTTTTTCACTCTCCACTTTCACTTTCATCAAGAGGCTTTTTAGTTCCTCTTCACTTTCTGCCATAAGGGTGATGTCATCTGCATATCTGAGGTTATTGATATTTCTCCCGGCAATCTTGATTCCAGCTTGTGTTTCTTCCAGTCCAGTGTTTCTCATGATGTACTCTGCATATAAATTAAATAAACAGGGTGACAATATACAGCCTTGACGAATTCCTTTTCCTGTTTGGAACCAGTCTGTTGTTCCATGTCCAGTTCTAACTGTTGCTTTCTGACCTGCATACAAATTTCAAAAGAGGCAGATCAGGTGGTCTGGTATTCCCATCTCTTTCAGAATTGTCCACAGTTTATTGTGATCCACACAGTCAAAGGCTTTGGCATATCGGCATATCTAGCAATTGTGGTACTTGCTATTTACCCAAAGCAGTTGAAAATGTATGTGCACACAAAATCTTGCACACATGATGTTTATAGAAACTTTATTTATAATTGTCAACATCTGGAAGCAACTAAAATGTCCTTCAGTAATCAAATAATTAAATGCTACATCCAGACAATGCAGTATTATTCAGCCCTTAAAGGAATTGAGCTATCAATCCATGAAAAGACATGGAGGAAAGTTTTATGAATATGCCTGGAGAATCCCAGGGAAGGGAAGCCTGGTTGGCTGCCGTCTATGGGGTCACATAGAGTCGGACACGACTGAAGTGATGCAGCAGCAGCAGCAGCAGCAGCAAGTGAAAGAAACCAATCTGAGAAGGCTGAATGCTGTAACATTCCAACTATATGACATTTTGGAAATGGGAAACAATGGAGACAATAAAAAGATCGGTGATTGCCAACATGATGCTGGTAGAGATATAAACACACAAGAGTACAGAGGATTTTAAAGGCAGTGAAAATACTGTGTGATATTATAATGATGGATACATACCATTATACATTTCTCTAAACCCATAGAATATACAACATCAAGAAGGGCTTAAGAGGTACAAACTTCCAATTCATAAATAAGTCATGGAGGTATAAACCATGAACTACAGCACAGGGAAGATATTCAACAATACTGCAATAACTATATGGTAGCAGAGGGCAACTAGACTTATGATGATCATTTCATAATGTATAAAAGTGTCAAATCTCTGTGTTATACACCTGAAATTCATGTAATATTGTAGGTCTATTATACTTCAGCTGCAAAAATGGAATAAAAGATTAACAATAAATCAATCTGAAAGGTTTAATAAAAACAGAGTGAACCCTCACGTAAACTATGGGCTTTGGGTGATTTTGATGTGTTAATGTAGATTCATCCTTGGTTAAACAAAAAAATTACCATTCTGGTGAGTGATGTTAGTAATGGAGGAGGTTATGTGGGGACAGAAAGTGTAAGTGAGTCTCTTTACCTTCTTCTCAATTTTGTTGTAAATGTAAAACTGCTCCCCCTAAAAAAAAAAAAAAAAAAAAAAACTGAAAAGAGATCCAAAAATAAGACAAACAACTAATTAATAGTGGTCAAGAAATTTGAATAGTCACATAAGTAAAGAAGATACATATATAGTCACTAACATATGAAGATGTGCTAAGTGTTAATCATCAGTTCAGTTCAGTCGCTCAGTCACATCTGACTCTTTGCGACCCCATGGGCTGCAGCACGCCAGGCCGCCCTGTCCATCACCAACTCCTGGAGTTTGCTAAAACTCATGTCCATTGAGTCAGTGATGCCATCCAACCATCTCATCCTCTATCGTCCCCTTCTCCTCCTGCCTTCAATCTTTCCCAGTATCAGGGTGTTTTCCAATGAGTCAGCTCTTCGCATCAGGTGGCCAAAGTATTGGAGTTTCAGCTTCAACATCAGTCCTTCCAATGAATATTCAGGACTGATTTCCTTTAGGATGGACTTGTTGGAACTCCTTACAGTCCAAGGGACTATCAAGAGTCTTCTCCAACACCATAGTTCAAAAGCATCAATTCTTCGTTAATCACCAGGGAAATGCAATTTTATATCACAGTGAGATGCCACTACACATTCACTAGAATAGCTAAAATGAAAAAGGCAAGAGCAAATGTTGGGAAGGATGTGGACCAACCAAAATTCTCTTATATTTTTGCTGGGTGTGTACAAACTTTAGAAAACATTTTGAAGGTTATAAAAAAGTTAGACATACATCTTTCTTATTATCAATCAGTTCAACATCTAGGTACTTGTCAAAGAGAAATGAAAACATATGTCCACAAAAAGCTTTCTACAAATGTATAGATAACATCACTATTCACAATAGTATGAAACTGAAAACAACCCATGTTCCATTATTAAGAGAATGAATAAACCAACTGTGCATGCTAAGAAAGTTGAGTCCTACTCAGCAATAAGAAGAAATAAGCTAGTGACACATGGGAAAACATGGATGGATTGCAAACAAAATTATGCTCAGTAAATGAAGCCAGATATAAAAGACTACATACATTCTTATGAAACTTTAAAACTGGCAACGTTCATGTATGGTGATAGAGAACAGAACAGTGATTGCTTCTGGCAGTGGGGTAGTGGAGAGGGGCATGGTGAGATAGATTGGGAAGTGACACATGGCAACTTGCTGGCATGATGGAAATGTTTCATATTTTGATAGGGCGTTGGGTTTCACTGGTATATACCTTTGTCAAAACTAATCAAACTTTATATTAGGTCTGCTCTTCCACTGTATCTAAGTTATACTTTAATGTAAAAAGGCATACTTTATCTAATAACTAACACTGAATCTTAAAAAGTCCCTTATATGTTATGTTTCACCTGCTGCTTAAGGTAACATCATAACAGAAATGAGATCACTATCAAAGCTGGGTCATTCGAAGTCATCCCCTAGTATCCTAACATGTAAGGGGTTACAGTCAGGGAGAGACAGGTAGATACAGAAAATAAATTTCAGCTGTTGAGTCTTAGACATCCCTAGATGTCTAGAACATTTCATACCCATCAGTTAACAGACAGCTTTATTCATCTGCCAGTAAGACAGTGACAGCTTTTTGAAGATCTTTGCCTATGGAAAAAAAAAAATGATTGATTCAAATTGATTCAAATTCATATATACTATAAAAGATAGTATGAAACTTTCTCAGCAAGTTTTATGTTTATAAACACTGATATCATGTGACTTTCTGACTTGGATAAAAACCATAAAAACTTATTTTTTACTCTTTTACCGATGATTCTTTTTAGCAAGTGCAACTCATCGAAGTATATGAGCTTAAATGGTAATAAAATATACCAGCAATCTCTAGAGGCTGTGAAAATTTAATATGGCCCTCGTGGTTGTTACGGGGGGAAAAGTGACTCCATTTGAGAAATTCTTGTGAAACTTTGTATTCTGAGTATTTTTCCAAAACATTACTTGGAGAGGAAATTGAAATGGTAATTTAGAATATTTTCTTATCTAAATATATACTCAAAACTGAACAGAAGATTTAAATAAGAATATTACATCGCCAGTTTCCCAAAGATCAAATTATTGTCCTTCTTCTCTATTGACTGTCATGAAGGAAATTTATGTTTAACCTTTACTTCTGCTCAATCTGTGCCTAAAACTCTGGGGGGAGAAATGCTCTTTTCCTAATGCTTGGAGCTCTTCACTGTTATTGAAGCTTCATGAACATTCTTCATTGTGGATATGTGGCAATGTGGCTGCAGCAGGGGATAGGATGAGCAGTGATCAGAAGAAGCAATGTAATCTTGGTCCAACAACTGTTTTATGATTTGAGGGATGCACTAATTGTTCATCTTCCATCACTGACCTTCAAAACTATGTTCATCCTCTATGAAATAGGCTTAAATTCATCATCGAGGAACTCTGTAATGCAAAAATTCTGTTATCATTTAAAATCATATTATTTTATTCACATTGTATGGATATGAATGCTGGCGAGGTTTTGAAAATATTGAGTTTCCATAGGGCTGACTCCAACACATATACTGGAAATATGTTCAACTTAATATAATTTTGGATATTACTGATTAGTAACAAAATTGTATTTTAAATTTCCCAGGTTGATAAAGTTCTCAAGAACCAGGGCCTTGAACATAATTTCATGGGGAAAAAAATCAACTGGCTTATCTCAAGGATGACTTGTAATCATTCTTATCAGTGATGCTTACACATTTTTTTCTAGATTTTTCTAGACACATTTTTAGGATATCAAGTATAGCTTCAAGAAAATTAGTTTGGAGAATTTGGGGCTGAAATCTTTCTTCTTTGAAACAAGTGAGGGGACTTCCGTGGATACTTATATATACTTGTGAAGCTTGGTTAGTTTGTATTTTTGTAGGAAAAAAAAAATCAAGGAAATGACTTGGTATTCGTACTTTGTCCTTCATACTACCTCACATAATGGGTTTGTGTTATATGTGTGATATAGAGTATTGCTGTCTTAAGATATAAACACAGAGAATAAAACTGCTTAGTTTACTATTATTGTATGTATCTTTAGAAGTTATGACATCTGATGTCTTCAGGGTCAACAATGTTAAATTATTTTAAAAGTAACAGCATGCATGCTTATGCTATTGCTGTTTCTATCTATCTTCTTACATACAGTAATATATACTTATAATTTGGGCTTCCCGGTGGCTCAGATGGTAAAGAATCTGCCTGCAATGCAGGATACCCATGTTAGATCCCTGGGTCAGGAAGATCCCCTGGAGAAGGGTATGGCAGCAAGACTCCCACTCCAGTATTCTTGCCTGGAGAATCCCATGGACAGAGGAGCCTGGCGGGCATAGTCCATGGGGTTGCAAAGAGTCTGACACAACTGAGTGACTACACTTTCACTATCATACTTATTTTTTAAGTAGGTAGGTAGATGGCTAGATAGATAGATATTAGAACATTTAAAAAAACTATTTTCTTTCCTTCCCAAGCTAACAGAGCAGTAGAATGAGACTCTGTAGAGACTGCAGAGTAACTTTGAGAGGATTTAGGTGACATGCTCAAAGTCATTGAGTGGGTTAGAAAAAGAGGAAATGCGAGTCTGATTCCCTGATATCCAGACCTCAGTTATTGTTACCACATAACCAAGTTATCATTAAACACAGAGTCCAAATAATCTGTAATTTTCATTTTGAATTTCTTTAACTCTAGATACTTTTTATAGGAATGCCTTTGCATTCAGTGTTTATATCCTTTATTCTATCATTTTGTTGTTAATATTAAATTTTATCAGCCTTTGGTATAAAGGAAAAATTACCTAAGTAAATTGTACAGATCAAAATGTATTGTTGTATATTACCCAAAATATATATTAATGACTACTCATCCAGGCATGACTGTTGACATTAGCATGATAAATGTTACTCAGATTCTCCATATTCTTACTTTTTAAACTTGTTTGATTTGTATAGTTTATTGGCCCCATAATGTCCATTTCTATTTTTTCCCACCGGCTGGTTGTTTTTTTCCCTGGGGCAGTCCCCTCATTCCCATTCTCCTTCAAGTGTTTTGGATAAGACTGACCCTACCGCTATCACCACAGGGAGATCATGCGTCCTGAAAAGCTCAGGCCTGTGAGGGACTGGACCCTGGGACTCATACAGCAGCTACTACAAGAGATCTCTGTCTGATGCTGGATGTTTGTGAAAAAAAGTCTGAGACCTATAGGTTTGTGGTTATTTCTGAAGGACCTGGAGCTGGGTGAGAGGGCCACCATTTGGAGCCTGAAGATGAAACATTAATCACCATGAAAGATTATATAGAAAAACAGAGAGAAGCATTCTGTTACCCAGTCTTGCTGCTTGATTTATTTATTTTTTAAATTTTCACCATCATGATTCTCATCTCAAAGATTTAATTACTTTTTTCAGAGCAACCTGTTTTTATTGTATGGATGTGATAGCTCTTTGAATTTCTTGGGGGATAGTAATATTGCTCATTTTAAAGTTCCCTTCTAACTTTTTGCATCAAAATGTTCATTTGGGATTTTGTTTAATTTTCCTCCAAAGCTTGGTGATCTAGGGTTTATTCATATTTACAATACTATTAACTGAATGCACTTTCCCTAGGACAAATGAAAACCTCTCTTCCCCTGGCAAGAAATGCTCACAAAAAAGTACTGGCTTCAGTTTGTGGGTGCAGAGAGTTTGTGGGTCCTTGGTATCCAGAGAGTTTGCTCTCTTGGCCCTTTATCTATTGTGGTGACTGGCTATGGGCTGCCCTGCTTTTTTCTTACTCCCATTTTAATAATGAGAATTTCCTTCAACAAATCTCACTTTATTTATGGAGCCTTAATAGTCCATGGGGTCGCTAAGAGTCGGACACGACTGAGTGACTTCACTTTCACTTTTCATTTTCATGCATTGGAGAAGGAAATGGCAACCCACTCCAGTGTTCTTGCCTGGATAATCCCAGGGACGAGGGAGCCTGGTGGGCTGCCGTCTATGGGGTTGCACAGAGTCGGACACGACTGAAGCGACTTAGCAGCAGCAGCCGCAGCAATAATAGTTTTTCCTTGAGGGCAAACATTGTAGCCAAAACCTGAGATTGGGAAGATGGGGACAAATATCCCACAGCCTTTAAATTAATTGTGATGCCTACTGGTGGGCAGCTTACTGCTATTCCAACACCCAGTCCTGATCCTGGGGTTATTCTTTGATTCTGTTGGGAAGATTTACTTTTGGGGAGAGATCCTCTCTTTCTCTTCAACTAAGTTGGATTTCATGTTTGTTCTCTTCTCAACTGTTGTCTACTTTTTAGAAATTTCTTAACTTCAGATCTGTTGACAGCATTTCTATAATACTACACATTTATTTTTATTTGTATATTTCTTCTTCCAAGTTCATGGGCTTTATCAAAAGAAGCAAGGTAAAGTTTTTTGTTTAGCCATTTTAGAAAGAGAAACCTTCCAGACAATCTGTTTACTACTACTGTTGCTAATCATTTGGATTCTATTTAATATCCTTTATAACTAGAAAAGAGTGATCTTAAATTCTGATTTGTAAATCTGTAAGATAATTTTTAAAATATATTGAATAATTTCCTAACAGTTTTCCAGCTCATTGCTAAATTGGGCCTGAATCTCTTGATTCTGCTGCTGCTGCTGCTAAGTCGCTTCAGTCGTGTCCGACTCTGTGTGACCCCATAGACAGCAGCCCACCAGGCTCTGCCATCCCTGGGATTCTCCAGGCAAGAACACAGGAGTGGGTTGCCATTTCCTTCTTCAGTGCATGAAAGTGAAAAGTGAAAGTGAAGTCGTTCAGTCATCTCCGACTCTTAGCGACCCCATGGACTGCAGCCTACCAGGCTCCTCCATCCATGGGATTTTCCAGGCAAGAGTACTGGAGTGGGGTGCCATCGCCTTCTCCGAATCTCTTTATGGGTCTTTTGCTATTCAGTGACTTACAAGTAATACTTACTATACATATTTTTCCTTAGGTTCAATCTATATAGGTCAGTAAGGAAACCAGATATTTATTTTCAGGCTAACAATGGTTGTCAGTCTTCTTTCCCCAAAAGACTTACTGACTTTATAACTGGGGTTCTAGGAAAGGATAGGAATCCAAACTGGCAATTGTTGGCTCACCTTCTGCATCCCTCCAAATTTCAACGAAACATAGAGAGAGTATTGTGACTGTGATTATGAATTGGAAATGATATATGAAATTCTTCTTCATTTCTTACTCATCGACCATCACCTTCTCTCAACTCACCACGTCATAACTGAGGGACACATTCATTCTCTTCTTATCATAAAAAGCTTGAACATCTCTATCTGAGAAATTACACTGGACAATATTTTATGCAGAAATCAGTCCCTCTCAAGGCTTGTCAATTTCAATTTCCTCTATCAATTAGGCTTTCTATCTCTAAGGATAAAAAGAAAGTAAATATTGCCTTACTGAAACAGGTAGAAGCTTGCACATATAGTCAGATGATTAAGTGCCTGCATGACTAATAAATGTAATGTGGCAGACCTAATGCTGTTTTGGCTACATTAGAACATTCCAGTTTATGAGGAGGAATAAAGCAGTATAAACTGACATTGTGTACCTACTGAATTCCAGGAATATCACTTTATAATAGGGACCAAGAGATAAATGAAATCTAGGTGCAGTAATGCATTCAAAATGATATTTTTTCTAACAGAGGCAGTGCTTTTATTAGATGAGCACTACTGTAACCCTAAAGTTATATACCCTGGAATGGCATCCTATCTATTTGTGTTAATTTAATCACTGGAAAGAAGGTTAATTGAAGGTAGGGTTGTAATGGCATAATATCCCATTGTAGAATTTATTTTGCAAAAGAAAATTCACTGTCATAATAAACTGCCTCATAACAAACAAAAAACAGCAACAGCCAGTGGCAGGAGAACTTGAGGGCTTAGTGTGGTGCGAAGAAGGAGGAATGTAACTGAAATGATTCTTCTCTACCAAGAGGAGGTAATTTTCCAGAACAGCACCATACGTGATGATAATTTTAAGAGGAAAAAATACTAAAGTTTAGTGGTTGTGGCTAGTTAGCTTAATTGCCTAAATTAAGGACAAGGACACAGAGTTGATTCTGAGGCAGGTTTGTTACTTTGTTCATGGTTTATGGTAACAAACTCTCATCATGCTCTAAATCCGTGTTCTCAGAAATGTGAGCCCATGATCACAAAGAACTCTGTGGTCTGAAGAACTTAACAACACAAACAACGAAAAGTGTGAAGGTTTGAGGGTATTAAAATACTGCAATATTTTGTTTTACCTAGGTCAATACATTAAATTCAGTTAGCTACATGGGGAAAGTTTCTGTATATACCCCCATATACATTATTGTGATGTCAGTATTTTAGAGAAAATGAAACAATGGTGTATGTTTAAGAAATTGCTGAACTGGATAGAAGTGGAGGTGACTGTCCACAGTGATTTGTTTTTTTAACATATTTTGCTGCTTTCATTTATTGAGCAGTTAACTATATATCAACTAGTCCAGACCCCAAATTTATTAACTCTGTTCTTCTGAGAGAACTCACAATTTACCAGTGAAGAAAACATTGATGACAAAATATAAGGAAGAAAAAAGATTTAAATTGATACCATGACAGCCATTAGTGTCTAATAGAGATTGACAGAATTAAATAGCTTTCTCTGTTAGCCAAGTTCTCATTTATGACTCGTCAAGGTCACTTGACACTTCTGCTTTAGATGGGGGAGTAAATAGAGACCCGAGGAAGAAATGACAATGAGATCCAAGAAAAAGTGACACTTGTTTATGACAGAAAGTACTGAGCTGGAGAATATAATAATCACTTGGAAAAGATATAGAGACCTTGCAGCCACTGACAAAGCCAGTCTAATTATTAATGCACAGAAAGAAGCTACTTTTTCCTGTTGCGTTATCCATCAGCTTATTTTATTCATCAATGTGTGTTTTAAATATATTTTTAACTTTTCAATTAAATATATTTGAAATAACACAGTTCTTCCCAACTCAATTCATTTTTCTTTCAGTTTTGTTCATATGTTAGTGTTTTAACAATTTCAATCATGTTTATACAAATTTTTATTCTTTCTTCAATTATTTCAATTATTTCCCGTATCTTTTTAGTTTATATTTTCAAAATGAATATCTTTAATGGTTGCACAGTTTTTGATCTGCTTAATGAGTAAAAATGGCAGCCATCTCCTTCCTATTGGACACTAACTTGTTTTCAGATCCTCACATAATGCTAGAGTAGGCACCTTTAAGTACTTCTGTTCTTCTTGAATTATTTCCTTATGATATATTTCTTGAAGTTTATTATGTTTGTAAGCAATTCTGCCATTCAAGCTGATAACAAAATTTTCCTACCATTTGTTAGAAGTAATGCCTATTAACACACTCTAAGATGCTGTATTAAGTAGAGTTTAGTCCCCTGAATTAAAATTACTTCAATTACACATAATAAGAATGATTTCATTCTAAGAGTATTGGTGGTACTGTGGGAAATACAAGTGTTGTTCATGTATAAAGTTTATTTCCAAGAATCTCACCACCTAAATTAATAAAAAAATTATGAAAACAAATAAACATAAAACACATGAATATGTAATGAGTCATAGAGTTATTAAATAAAGGACCATAGAATTTAGATAAGAGAGATTGCATTTTCAACTACCAACAGTCAGGGTTATATTTCTGAACAGGCACCATTTGAAGCGGAATTTGCAAAGTAAATTTAGCAGTATAAACATAAAATCTATTGAGTTCACCATAGATGGAGTGAGCACGAACTCTGTGTTCGTGTGCAGGAGGATGTGCAGGAGGACTTTTCACGTTGTCCCGGAAGTGCAGTAAAGACTCACAGTGAGAGCAAGAACCTCAGATTCTGAAGAAGTTCACCAACCAAATACTTCCTGCAGAGCTCTGTAGAACCATCCACAAACTTTCATCTCATCCCACTGTCTTTCTCCCTTTTCAGGCCACGGACATGCAGAATAAAGGAGGGAGTTGGCTGGGAATGAGAGATAGGCTACCTTCACAGCATGAAAAGGGGTGGCTTCCAGGTGAGTCACTCTGATGAGTCAGGGGCATATGCAAGAAGGGATGGCTCCTTGTCTCCTTTTAAACATACGCTTAGGAAAAGAGGTCCAGATCTGCTCCTCTGACTGCGCAATGTAACTTTTACTGAGATAAAATTGTCACATAACATTGTGTAAGTTTAAGGAGTATAATGTGTTGGTTTGATACAATTATATATTCCAATATGATTACTATTGTAGAATTAGCTAACAACTATATTATGTCACATAATATTATTTCTGTTTTGTGGTGAGAAAAAAGATCTAGTTTCTTAGCAATTTTTACATTTGTAATCATTTTTATTAAATAATAATTTTATTTATTGTTGACTATAATCACCATGCTGTGGATTAGATTTCCAGGACTTCTTTATCTACTAGCTGGAAATTTGACCTTTAAACAGCATTTCTCCAATCTACGTAATCTTGAAGAGAACTAAAAAGAGATGGTAGGGTGTAGAGACAAAATGAGAAATCATTTGCTGTCTATGTTTGGCTGTATGAATTTCCCCTTCATCAAGAAGCTACCAGAGTAGATAGCTAACCCAAGAAGGCTGTTTATCAGGCCTGAACATCCAGGCAGTAAGAGCCTGTGGTATCAGCCATGAATGACAAGAACCAAGTCAGGGGTTGAAGTGAAAGAGGTTCAGCCAAAGAAGGATTTTCCATGACAGTGAACCATTAAGTAGCAGGACACTTCAAAGAACTCAAACACATGCCTAATAAGAGAACATTTTGATGCCAGCCACACAGAAGTTACTGATGATCAGTGAGTGTTAGCCAGAGAAACAGCAACAACTCATACACAGAATGCTGTGGCCTCATTCAGTCGAGAAAAGGATATTTGTCCTTCTTTCCATCCGGCCACACCACCCCTCCCCCGCTAGTACTAAAGAAGCTAGAAGGCAGAGGAGGAGAGATGTATTAAGAACAGCTACACTTAACTCTCCCCTCTAATACCCTTCAATCAAATGTCTAAACCATGGTTGGGGGAAGAAGAGCCCATTATATGTGAGATTTTATTTTTAAACTGGACTGAACTCTTTACAAAATAAAAGGGACAGAAAACTCTGAGTTCTGTTCATACATCTAGAGAAAGAAAACAAGAATCTGATATAATAGTGTTTTTTTTTCCTTGCTTTTTTTTTTTTTTAAGCAACTACACTAAGGACTTCCCTCATAGCTCAGCTGGTAAAGAATCTGCCTTCAGTGCAGGAGACAGGGGTTTGACTCCTGGGTTGGGAATATCCCCTGGAGAAGGAATTGGCAACCCACTCCAGTATTCTTGCCTGGAGAATCCCACGAACAGAGAGATTCTGGACAGAGGCTACTGTCCATGGGGTCGTAAGAGTTGGATGCAACTTAGCGACTAAACCACTACCACCACACTTTCTAAAGCCCATGTTGATTTCCCAACAAGCATGATCCTTTGATTTACTCTTTGTGAAAAGAAATATAAAATAGGTCACATTTCTAGAGATAAAAATGAAGTTAAAGAGAATGAATAAAATGAACTTCAAACCGCATGATGCTGATAATGAAAAAGAAGATGATGATACTAGTAATGACAATAGTTAACTCTATTGATTATCTATTAAATGCCAGGCACCATTCTAAAAGCTTTACATACATATATCTCTTTTAATCTTTAAAACAACCAGTGGTGGTGATTTAGTCATTAAGTTGTGTCTGACTCTTGCAACCTCACTGACTGTAGCCTGCCAGGTTCCTCTGTCCATGGGATTCTCCAGGTAAGAATAATGGAGTGGGTTGCCATTTCCTTCTCCAGGGGATCTTCCTGACCCAGGAATTGAACCTGGGTCTCCTGCATTGCAGGCAGATTCTTTGCTGATTGAGCTATCAGGGAAGCCCCATTATTTTGTAGGCTATTGTAGCAAAAATCTGACAGAAAAAAAAAATCCTTTAATCTTCAGTAAAAAATTAACTTTTCTTACTACCCGTTCTGTTAGCAAAATTTAAATAGTGGGCATTGCTCTTGTTCAAACATTTAATACTTTTGTAAGTGTATTTTTCGAACTAATTTTATGCCTAATAGTCATTCTGCTTGAGTACCAATAACCCACGTCTCATGACATCCTTGCTCTGCTGGAAAGCGGCTGTCTCTAGAAGCAGTTGGCAAGTACCAAATTTATTCTGCCGCAAATTGTTTTTATAGCAGCCTGATGTTCTTCAATCTTTTCTTAAATTGAACATTGGTAAGATACAATGTAAACTGCCTTCTAGCTACATTGGATTTGCCATGCTCGCTCTCCATACTTGGAATTAGATTGAGTTTCATTTTACACAAAGGGTATTTTAAATAGCTCCAAGTATATGCTCCATTCTGCACACATAGCATATTTCCTCATTATTTTAACAATTCTTCAGTTTCCTTCTTTTTAAAAAACCAGACAGCAATTCGATTACTCCCTTTGGTCAGGAGAACCGCTCATATTTTCAATGAGCTCTCACGACAAGTTTTCATAGAGTATGAGTCAAGTTGCTGCTATGACAGGGATCCCTGTGAGCTCATTAGAGGGTAGTTAAATCACAGAGTCCAAGTATGAATCTTTAAAAGATAACTTTAATTTATGGGTGTATTTTATCAAAATAAAAATATGCTGGAGGAGGGAAACTGTTCACAGAAATACTTTTTCTCTGAAACACTTTTTCAAGGCAGCAATTTCCTTAGCAGGGTTTGCCAATAATCATTAATTCCTCTCTTTAAGCACATAATTCAGTCTATTCAATGTTGTACTATGGCAGTGATGATTAGCTCTTAATTCTTCTCTATTTATTATATCAAATGTAGCAGTGACCTTAATGAAAGGTCAGTTAAGACAAAAACGTCAGTGCTGTACTTTTAAAGATGGACTCGAGTGGAGAATTTCAAAGGTCAACATGATATTTTGAAGTGGGTCATTCAAACATATATGAAGTGTTAAAAGAATATAACTGGAATTTCTTATAGTCAAATTAAAATAGGATATGCATGAATGGCTAAAGTTTAGAAAGTATTGACAGTGGTCTGATTTTACTTTTACTTAACTCTTGTGAATCCCGTAAAGGTATAAACTTCACCCTCTCATGCAAATAGTTATATCCTATTGATAGTATGCGGAGAAGGCGATGGCACCCCACTCCAGTACTCTTGCCTGGAGAATCCCATGGACGGAGGAGCCTGGTAGGATGCAGTCCATGGGGTCGCAAAGAGTTGGACACAACTGAGCAACTTCACTTTCACTATTGAAAGTATAGGTTGGAAGGTAAGAAATATTATCAATCATCTGACATTAGTCCTAATACAAATAATGTGAACTGATTTTAAGCTCTTTTTTGAGAATCACATTGTCTTAGAAAATGTAGTAATTTTCTAAGCTGTTGGTTTGATGAGTTTTGGACTGATGTAGCTGGATTGAATTAAATGGATACTTTTGAATTCTTTACATCATAGCAGTCTTAAGATGATGCAAATCATAAATTTAATGAATCATAAATCTTGAGAGGCTGTTACGTTCAGGGTTCTTTGTTAGGTGGGAAATAAGAAATTAAGAAATATTTAGAATATCCTATTCTTATCTTAAAGGGGTATACAATCCAGTAGGAGGAATAAGAGACCAAAAAAAGAAAAAAGAACATCTACTCTAACCTCTGACTCAATAATGAGATTATTCTCTATCATCCCAAACAAATGGCTCTCCATCACTGACCACTGCCAGCTAAGTGGCTACCGCACTGCAATCTATTCTGTAAGTTTGAAACATAATTAGAAAGTTCTTCGTTGTACTGACCTAAAATCTGTTTCCTTGTGGTTTCTTTCCATTGATTTTTCTTCTGGTCTTTTGAATCAAGAACAATTTAATTTGTCTTTTGCAGGATAGTCTTTTAAATATGTGAAGACCCTTTGTCCCCATTTGGGTTCAATTTACTTCAACAAATGTCTTTATTTTCTTCCAACTAAACCCCACTACTTTCTTCTTTAAAATTTTTATGTAATGACATTTGAAGATACTTCTGCCCCTTCCCCCATCTTGTCCCGTTTATCTTTTCATTGGGAGAAAAAGCCCATGTGGTTTAAAGATAGAAACTTTCATACAAAGCATGCTTTACACTAAATATGAATTGGAGGTTAGATTGCACTGAGCACAAAATGCCCTAAGGATTTTTCTGGTGAGTCAAATCTTTCAAATGCTTAAAAAGTCTATCCTGTCAGTGCTCGCAGTCTGGATATATGGGTGTTGCTGATGCTGAAAAATGCAAAGCAGTGTTCTCTCTGCTGCAGACACACAAAGATTGCCCTTTCATTTTCATCTGCAGCTACCATCTAAGAATCTGTTTCATTTCCTCACAGTCTGTTTGACACCTTTAGTCAAAAAGTCACTCCATCTGTGATACTCTTTGCCATACTGTTCTGTCTGCCAGGGATGCTTCCAATTCGTTCCCAGCTCTGCCATGCCACGTGATATTGGGCTGCAGTGTCTTGAGAAAGCTTGTCTGTTCCACCTGCTCTTCAGCTGCCATTTGGACTCCCACTGTTGTATGTTTAATCTGTATCCCTCATGGGGCAGAGGTACATAACCATATTGGCAGTTTTTTTTTAGACTGATGGCTTTAGGAGCCTCTTGGAGATCCCAGATTGTCTCATTTTAGGCTAATTTTGTCTGGCTGGTGACATTAATAAGTTTCAGAGAACCTGCTACGGCATCAAGGATATGTCAAAGGCATAGCAGGCATCTTGAAGATCAGGTACAACCACTGCACAGAGCCTCATTTGGGTCTCTCCCATGGGAAATGATTGTTAAATTCATTTTTTTTTTCTTGCCAATTAGCACAGGTCTACAAATCCAGTACAGACTGCAGAATCCAGTGGTAGTTTTTGACTCTCTATTGTTCAAGATAATCATAGGTCTGAGAAAATTATTTTTGTAGTTTCTTATTTTCCAGGTTTATCATAAATAACAGTACCCATAACAATGACATCAAATTCCCACTTAAAGTTGTGGGAATATGTTGTGCACAAGAACAGGACTTTTTGACCAACCCATGCTTTTCTTATCCTTCTTGAAGGAATTTTCACTCACGCAACAAGTTATCCCTGTCTTTCAGGATCTTTTCAGAACAGTATGTGCTGGTGAGGACGTAGGCTATAGGAGATCTCATAGCTCTCCAGATCCACAGAGATCTGGATTCCTATCCCAGCCCTATTGCTATCTATTGCAGGGAATTACAACCTCACATGTGAAACTAGGATAATACCACTGACTTCAGAGTTATGCCAAGGATTAATCACATGTAAAGTTGGGGCCAAGATGTATGCAGTCCTTGCTTTGCACTCCTAGATCAAATCATGTTGTACTTTACTAATGAGACTTTGTTCCGTCCTCTACTGAAGTCTTTTGTGTATTTGCTTAGCATCCTCGAGGTAAGTACTCTTTTCCTTTCACCCTTAAATGCTCAGCCATGAACGATACAATATTTTTTGTAAAGTCTTCCATGTAGAAACTAGGGCTTTGCCTAAGCTATGAGGCTTCCATGTATGGTTTACCTCCCAAAGACAGAACCGGGCTTAGAACCAATAACAAAATATTAAAGTAGACACGGAATTATTTAATTGGCATTTCCCCTCTCCAACATCTCTGTTCCTCTTCTCTTGAAAAGCAACAAAAATTTGAATCTAGAATCAGTTCAGTTCAGTTGCTCAGTCATGTCCGAATCTTTGTAACCCCATGAATTGCAGCACGCCAGGCCTCCCTGTCCATCACCAACTCCTGGAGTTTAACTCAAACTCATGTCCATTGAGTCGGTGATGCCATCCAGCCATCTCATCCTCTGTCGTCCCCTTCTCCTCCTGCCCCCAATCCCTCCCAGAATCTAGAATAGGTCCTGGTAAATGTTTACCTTATTGTTTTCCCAAATGTGTGGCACATAGAACTAGCTCTGCCAGATGATAAATTTGAGTTGGTGAAAAAAAATGTTTACATGATCAAATAAGTTTGAAAAATTTGGTTCAAGCAAGATTGAAAAGGTGTTTTGGTTATAGGACTACATGGCATTTCCAATATGTGTTTTTATATTTATAAACACAATTAATGGGGGAGAGAAAAAAATGAGTTTTCAAAATAGAACTAACCCTGGATATTTATTAGAACTTCTTTTCATTATATAGCTAACTGCTACAATCACCATCACTTTTAGGGGCATCATTATTAAGTAGCTGACTTATTTTGGTATTTTATAATAAAATCTTCTCTTTTATAGATATGGCTATCTCTTTATAGAGTAGGCCTGTTTTCTTACAACTTGGAAACCAGATGAAACAGCAGTCTAGATTCTCTGAAACTCAGATCCTGATGCAATATTCTTATAGGTGCTCTCTAGGGATGCTATGAGCTATCAGAAAGGATATTTATTCATGAAAGAGGGTGAGACATCAGGAGCTGTTAACTATTTGGGGGTAATCTCTCTGAGAACCTAAGAAAAGCTATGGACTCTTCCACTTAAAAAAATGGAAAATAATGTATTTCATGTATAATTACAGGTGTTCATAAGAAGTATATAACTAAAATCCTTATAATTTCAAAGTTCCCATGCTAAGAATCTGAGAAGAATGTTTCACCTCTCCTCATTGATAATGCTTCTAGTGGGAATAGAGAGTCATTTTCCATTCAAGAGAAGAGTAATTTTTAAATTACTGAACTGAGACAATCTCAGAAGAGATGAAGAAAGACTAAGTCTTTAGATTCTCTAGTGGGTCTACCAGAGAAAAGAGTCACCTGCTTTTCTTTCTTTTTTTTTTTTTTTAAATTTTATTTTTAAACTTTACATAATTGTATTAGTTTTGCCAAATATCAAAATGAATCCACCACAGGTATACATGTGCTCCCCATCCTGAACCCTCCTCCCTCCTCCCTCCCCATACCATCCCTCTGGGTCGTCCCAGTGCACTAGCCCCAAGCATCCAGTATCGTGTATCGAACCTGGACTGGCAACTCGTTTCTTACATGATATTTTACATGTTTCAATGTCATTCTCCCAAATCTTCCCACCCTCTCCCTCTCCCACAGAGTCCATAAGACTGTTCTATACATCAGTGTCTCTTTTGCTGTCTCGTACACCTGCTTTTCAATCATCTTGTCAAAAGAAACAGAAGGTAACTGGAGATGAGTTCAACTCATACATTGAGGGTATTTGTTCATACCCTGCTTCCAGCTTTGGTTCTTGAAACCAATATCTATTCAGTGGATTGCTTCCTGTTCAACATCAGTTTCCCCCTTTATCTTCTGATCATAATAACATCCTGCCTTTCCTTTTGAGGATTCCGTCTTCTTTAACCCAATTCATGTGATTCAAGTATGGCTAAAATCCTTCTCAGCTCCAGAGTCTGGCACAGAATGAAAAGCTGGCTTGTCAGTGTATTCTCTCTTTTGTCTGTAGAGTGACTGGTGCAGGGAAGGATCTGTGTGCCAATTTGGGGACTTATGTTCAATTCTCAGGGCAAAGAGACCTTCTTGGGGCTGGCCAGGCTGATAGGAGTTAGGCATAGGGCTACTGGTGTCTTTATGCTACTATGGGAGAAGCATACCTAGTGAAGATGGAGAATAAAAAGCTCTAGTGGATAGAGGCCTATCTCTGAGGGTGTCATATCTAGGTATGCAGGACAACTTCTGTTTTTATTTTCAAAACTACTCTCCACCTCTCTCCACTGGTTCCCCACCCTAGTGTCTGATCTGTAGGTAAAAGTTTGAGTGCCTTCTGGCTTCCAGAGGGGTGGAGCACTGGGGAACGCTAGCAGAATATGGTGAGGTACTTTGGCTTTCTCTGCAGAACTGTCTCAGGCTGGTTTGTCAAGATTCCTCCCAGGTTCTAGTAACTTCTCCCTCCTCTCATATCATTGGGACTAGAGGTGGTAATAGCTATATTCCTACAAAACCTGGGTTAATGTACCAGCTCATTTTCATTCACCATTCCCACGATTTCATAATAGTTTTTGTGCAAATAAAACATTCTTGTTATTCTACTACAGGTGTGCCAGCTATTGTATTGAGACATCCAGTGATACACTAACCTTGCCTGCAATCAGCCCAAACCCTCGACATTTCACATGCATGAGCAGGAACATTCCAATCTGTGCTTAATAACTTTTGAGAAGTGTTTCTATCACTTGCAACTGGAAAGAGTCTTGACTAATACAATCTCTCCTAACCTCCTTGGGCCACCTTGTGCATTCTACTTGGAAAATAATTGCTTTAGAAACATGGACAGACACATTGTGAGAGTTAAAACTCACACAGCTTGGAATGTAATTCTCAAACCAATCCATCATGTCACTCATGATCTATTAATCCTCATCCTATAGAATTAAAGCAACTCTACTGACCATGTTAAAAAATATGACCCCTACTGCCTGTAGAATTTTAACCAAATTCTTATTCACACAAGTTTCTAACACACACAAGTAAAAGTATGAATCAGACCAAAACATACTTCTTCCAATTAGAAGGTGTGAAAAGAGCAAAGAGAAATGGCCTTTTCTATTTACTCAACTCAGCAGCTGAGCAGTTCATTAGCAAATCCTTGAATGCTTGTAGGTCATAAGCTCCAGGAAAGTGAAAGCTGTTTTATAAAGCAATCTTAGAAAGGCAACCTTTAAGTCAAAAGTACTATTCCCTGGTGAGGTTTATTAATTGAATCATTTGTTTACAAAAGGTGAACGTGGCTCTAAGTGACAGTACTGTTTGCACAGTGGCACCAATATTAGGAAGCTTATGTGTAATGCATTAGTAATGTAGAAAAAGATGCCTCCTGAGTCAGGGGTATTTGTTTAACACTTTGAAATCCTTTAATTTAGCAACTCCCTGAGCATGAATTGAGTTAGCTTATTAAGGTTAAAAATAGTCTTTAAAATATTGCTAATGAGTACCATGAGGTACATACTATCATTTCCATCCTTGCCAGAAACCTCTTTATGTGAATTCTATGTTGGTTATTGGATAGAGGAAAAGGGAAAAGAACAACAGCAGCAAAAATGAGGGAGCAAAGTGTTTAGACCTCTATTTTTACTTCTATATTCTTTAACCAAGGTTAAATTCTACCAAAAGTGA
This sequence comes from Bos taurus, assembly GCF_002263795.3. Taxonomy (NCBI): domain Eukaryota; kingdom Metazoa; phylum Chordata; class Mammalia; order Artiodactyla; family Bovidae; genus Bos; species Bos taurus. Next base: position 16,256,897 of record NC_037329.1, on the reverse strand, counting down.
TCTTTAGAATGAAGACTTAATTTAATAATCTTTGTCAGTAAATATTTTCTCTTAGTTGAACCATAATTTTTTGCAGAGAATGTGATAGGAGGAATACATATACTGATTGAAGTTGTACCTTTTAAAAAAATCTCATTTCACCTCATAGTACTTCATGATATACTTTAATTTTCTTCTGGAGTGAGTCAGTTCTGAAGTATTCCACTTTAGAAGTATTCAAAAGTTTATGTATTTTGATTAGTATCAAGTGACTATGATTATGTGAAGTTGCTTCCTGTATTTATAGAGATGGCTAGCTGCCCACCAAGACTTTTTTCCCCCTTCTGTAGTATACAAGCGGAGCTGGGAAGTGACTTCTTGGCCAGGGAATGCCTGTGGCAAACCTTGCAGCTAGATGTGACCATGTGATTAATTCACAGTGGAAGAGATGTGGGCTCTTCTGCACTAAGGCTTTTAGAAGCAGGCATGCCTCCTTTATGCTTCATTTATCTTTAGAAAACTGGATACAGATGATAACAATGTCCAGAGCCTCAAAAAGAAAGGAATCTGGGTCACTCCCTCAATTGCCAAGTGGAGGAGAACTGCCCAACAGTTATATCCACCATGGACTGTTACATGAGTAAGAAATAAGATTTTTATTACATTTGAGCCATATACATTTGACCTCTGTATTTTTAAGCCCACTTAAACCTGTTTTAAAAGGTATATGATACAATATATCTTTTAAAACAGGTCACCCTGGGCTATCTGAATCTGACCCCACTGGGTAGATAAAACTCCAACATAATAGAGAAAATTTGACTGGATGAACTAGGCCCAGACATTGATGGTATAGGAAATACTTCTCTCCCTCTTTCCTTTTTCATGTCTGAATGTTAAATATGGGAGTATCTGTTTAGTAATTAAGGGGAGGGAGAGGAATTAGCCTTCTTTTTTGCAGGAGCCAGTAGGAGAATGAAAGGATCTGATTGTATGAGGTCTACTCCCTGTTTAAGCACAAAGGATCTGAACACTCAAATGAGGGAGTAGAGAAGACCAGAAAGAGATACCACAGTCCAGGAACTTGACAAGTTGGTGGACCCAGTTAATTTGTTTGGGGCCAAGGAGATAGGGCCTGACCACGAGTTTTAAAGAGAGAGTTAATCTTCCTGCCTCTGTCCAGATCTCAGCACTGAATAAGGGCAGCTGTGGAACACGGGGATACAGGATGCTGGGTCTAAACATTGGCATTCACAAGACACACATCTTCAGCCTGGGCAGTGGTGGGGCTGAAACTGTCTCCTCTCCCCAATACATGATAATAATGTTGTTTAGTCACTAAGTCATGTCTGACTCTTTGCAACTCCATGGACTGCAGCATGCCAGGCTTCTCTGTCCATCAGGTTTCCCAGGCAAGAATACTGGAGTGGGTTGCCATTTCCTTGTCTAAGGAATCTTTGCGGCCCAGGGATCCAACCCATCTCCTGCATTGGCAGGCAGATTCTTTACCACTGAGCCACCAGGGAAGTCCCATAGTAATAATGGCTAACACTTATTAATCATTTATCAGCTGTTAGACATTGTCCTACAAGTCATAAGACTATTATTAGTGATAATTACTAGGAGGGAAGAAGGTAGTATTATCCTTATTTTATAAATCAAGAAACACGCATACAGAGATAAAGTAACTTGCACACTGTCATGCAGCTAGTAAATGGCAGTGTTAGAATTCAGATCCAGGCAGTCTGAATTCAGAGCCTGAGCTGGTAAATGCTACACTATGCTTTTTTTTTTTTTTTCCAATCCATAGAGAATGAATTTCCTGGAAGTGAGTGAACCTGTTACCAAATTAAGCATTCCAGTCCCATGAGAACAATAAGCCCTTCCAGAAACAGTTAAGAACACTTGGAGTGGGGAGGTTACATGGAATTTCAGATAGGTAGAGGCTTCAAAGTATGATTTGGACAAAAACATTAATACCACACTTTTTGATAGCTTTAGTCCAGTGAGTCCAAGGGACTTATGAATTTTATTAACTCATCATTTCCTCTGTAGGTCACAGTCAATGGAATTATGCTACAGATAGATGACAGATTCAAATACTAGATGATTAATTATAATGGAAGAAATTAGTATAGTTGATGCAGAGTATCAGGGCATATTTTTATTGTAAAATAAAACCTCTGTGTTACTTATATTTAACAGAATAGTAGAGCAAAAGAAGAAAATGTACATTTGACAGTGAAAGGCAAAATAGATTTCTACAGTGACCAATTATGTTACTCATTTCACTGTTCCTTTGGGGTTAAGGGTGACTTCCTCTCTGAATGTCTTATTTATGGGAACATAAATGACTCATGGGGCTAATCTGGCCACATATTTCCCAGAGGACGGGGTGGACCTGAGCCTGTTATTTCTGCTGATCCTATTTTACTCTCTTCTGCAGTTGAAAGATTGAAAACTACTATATTTCTTGTTACAATATTTTTCTTTTTCAGTACTGGGAAGGCTAATTCTGGATGTGTTACACACTAGGGGTCTCTTCTGAACTTTCAGAATGACTGTGATGATGGGCTGGGAGGTGATGGTGGGGCTGTGAGGTGTTGCCCCATGTTGGTCTGCTCTCACATTGACCTGGTTGACTGGTGGATCTGGGCCTTCTCTCTGATCTCTCAAATATTACCAAGGAGCTCTAGGTAATACCCCACCACCACTGGATGTGATTCTCCCTTGTAAGGCTCTGCCTCCTAGCTTTTCCACTTGCCCCCTTTCAGTCTGTTTTCCATCCAACAGTCAGGTGATCTTTTTTTGTAGAGTCCCATCCAGTCACTCTTCTTTCTACCAAAAACTCTCCAACAGCTTTCCAGCACACTGAAAAAGTATCCAATCATCTTACAAAACCAGGCCCTGGCTGTTTCTCTGGCATAATTGGCTAAAACTCACCGCTCACTCTTCAGGGCCTCCGTCCTCCTCAACACACCAAGCTCAATCTCTGCTTGGCCCACCCAATAGTTTCATCTGGTGGCTCTTTCCCTGATGCCCTGTGGCTCACGCTCGTGTTCCACTTAGGGCTCCTCTCAAACGCCCTTCCACAGAAAGGGCTTCCCTCACTGTCTCCTTCCAAACAGCACCTCGGACACTATGCAACATCTCACCTTGCTTCATTATTCTTCATAACTTGTATCACTACGAGGCTGGGTCAGGTGGGTCTTGTTCCCCATAGCAAAGACATCAGGGACTTTGAATGAAGTTATTTGCTCAACTTATCTGCTTATAACTTCATCTAAGTTATGACTTGAAAGGACCATGTTGGCTATTTTGTTGAAATACAAGAAGGCATAGGGTGGGAATTAGAAGCTAATATGTTAATTCAAGTGAGAGGTGATGGTGACTTGGACCAGGGTGAAGGAGGTGGAAAAAGGTCAGATTCTGGATGAAATTGGGAGCTAGAATTGACATTCAGTGTGTACTTTACTCATGGAAAAGTATTAGAGAGAAACTTGTGAATGCCTGCAACTTGCCTGATCCATAAGGCCATGTGGCCCTGTGGGCCTCATCAGAGTGACAGCTCATTAATAGCTCCTCATAAGCTCTTTTCTCCACCCACTTCCGATGATTCTGCTCCTATCTGAAAACTTTTCCCTTGCATTTACTTCTGTGGAACTAAGCTATGTTTATGGTTAGTTCACTGAGAGTTACATGTTCCTGTTAGAAAACTCACCAGTAAGTCCCTTTTTGACTTTTTAAGGAATTAAAATTACTCTCTTTTTAAGAATTACAATTACTTCATATAGGTGAATTTGATCAAAATGGTGCTTGCTCTCCAGCTTTGCATTCTCAGTTGTTACCTCTACCTTTATTTCAGGAAAAAGGGTAATAACCAGGAGCCATGTGGACTCTATCATAAGGTTTAGAAAGGAGAAAGAGGCTCAGTGATAATTTCTATTTAAAAAATCCCTTTGAAAGATTACTATTATCATGCATTTGCTATACATTAGATTTAGGGATTTTTATTTTAATGACTTTCGGAGATACTTAATCTCACAGAACTAGATTACTAATTACTATACTGTGTTGCACTAGGAAAAACAGCAAATTACTCAAATTTTAATTATGATATTCAATTTTAAACAAGTGTATAATAATTGACTTTGTGTGCAATAATTGATTTGTCATTTAAGCAGTAATTTTTTATGCAAATAGAGTACTTTATATGTGTGAACCAGTTATTATAAAATTAATTACTGAATATAATATCTTGCAGAACTGACTATCAAGAGTTCCTCTAGCTGGTTTATCCATTCATGCAAAAATCTGGGTTTTTATGTACAGTGATGAGCTTTATAACCAAAGGAAACTAAACTACATTCTACATGCCTGCTAAATGTGCCTTTCATTGTAATTATCCTTTTCAAGTGCTTTATAAACACTTTTCCTCAAGGCTCTCCATTAATGAATCTTCAGAGTATCCCTAAAAGCTAGTTAAGCATTTTAAATCTTCCACATTTTGGAGATATGGGAATTCAATTCTATAGTTATAATTCACTTTGTGGTATCACTAAATTATATTTGCTGGCCTGAATTCCCTTCTACAAGGCACAAATTTTTTCTGTTTTTTTTTTTTTTTTTCCCCCCCTCTTAGAGAAATCAGAGAAAATTGAAGATAGTGAATGGGGCTGTTACTGAGGCACAGACTCAAGGAAGAAAGGAATCCAGAAGATCCATGAATATTTGTGTAGATCAACACAGCGCATGGCTTCATATGGTCATTGTAGCACAGCCAAGACAGAACTCTAGAAACTTCAGAGACTGTCTTTACATTTCCCAAGAAACTCCTCAGATGTTTCAGTCAACTTAAACTGGGTATTTATCCAAACCCATTTGACATCATTTTTTCCCAATTCCAATGCTTGGCCCTAAGCTTGCCACTAGGAAAAGTTGAACAGTCACTTCTAAAACAACTTTTAAAGCCAAAGATGGCTCATAATTGAGGCTCTGGAGTCTAATTAACTGCAATTGCAGATTGTTTTGGCCCTCAGATCTATTTACCTTCCCTAATACTACCAAGAATTTAGTGTTTCTTTGTATGGTTTAGCTTTTCACAGTTAGGAGGAATGCTTTGTAAGACAGGGATTATGGCTGTTTGTTTACCAGTATCCCCAACATCCAGAACAGTGTCTATCATACAATAGGTGCTTAATAAATACTGCTGAACAGGTAAGTAGTTATAACACATCTTCTTTAAAATTTTTAAGAACTAAAAATGCTATTGGTATTACGAATAATGAGAAATTTTATATTGAGTAGGTTTCCTTTCAAGGCCATTACTAAAAATATTGAGTATATTATAGGAAAGGAGTTAAAATTGACTTTCTTCTGAATACTTGTCAAGATCATACATAAAGTCATATTTCAAAGTTATTAAATTCAGCTAGCACTAATAATTTCTCATCAAAGGAAGTTACACTGAAGACAGTATTACAAAGTGGTTGGTGGTAAGTAGAGTAAAAATAATTTAGGTTCGAATCTCAGTCCTGTGATTTAGTTCCTGTTCAGTTTCCTTGATCTTCAGCCTTCCTCTGCTACCAGCCCTCTTATAGGGCAGGTTTTTCTACACCTGCTAACTCTTCTCCACGGAGATATCAACTGACAGTCCTCTCAGTCTCCTCATCTGTAATGTGGGCATAGCAATGTCCCAGAGCTGTTTAGTGAATAGTCTCAGTCATGTAGTTGAACACTGCCATATGTTTCTAGGAACACGACTATCATTAAATAAATACTAGATATGATTACTATACATTTCATTAGAAGACATGAATACCACATATCGGACCCATGTCTGATCTTTATAAATGAGATCACTTTCCATATATGATTATAATTCTCAAATACAGATTATTGAAATCATCACATCAACATCCTAAATATAAAAAAAATTGATAAAGGTGTTCATCAGGAAAAAGAAATCTTAAATTCAATGAATATAAAGTGTTTCCTCATATATGTTCATTTTAGGCCAATGACATTACAGGTTGTGGATTTTAGATACATTTGGGGGAGATTTCCCAATAGAAGTAAGAGTTTTCTCATCTTGTTTTTCTTTAATTCATATAGAATAAATTGCTCCTAAATCTATTCACTGTGACTGAGCCATCCCTGGATATTATTGACCTTCTTTCTTGGGACCTCTGTCCAAAAACTATAAAATGTAAAATTAAAATTTTCTTCCCAGTAAAAATTCTGTCTATGGAACACAGGACATAGAAAATCATGAAGCAGGTGAAATTTAGACTTGAGAGTCTTCTCTTATCCAATCAGCCCATCCTGGTGTCGTTCACTGAAAACTGGTACCCATTATGCCAAATTCCTACACTGTTATCAGGTCATACCCGCTGAGGTGCTAACTGATAATCACTCAAGGAGTTCTCCAAAGGAATATTTGAGTGTAGCAGGGACTTTTGAATACTCAAAAAAAAAAAAAAATCAGGACCCCCCAAATAAATCCCTAATTGTGTGCTTATAGGTCTCTGACACACCATAGGAAAGATGATAGGCATGTGGGCAGGGTTTCTTCAAGGTCCCCTTAAACATCCCTTGTACTTAACCTTTCAAATAATAAAGAATATCATTTTATATTTTACCATCTCAAAATATTTTGACATGCAGTATTTCATGTGATCTCACACCATTCAAGGATAGTAATTAGGGAAATGTTATCCTCATCTAACAAATAGAGTCTAAAATATAATGGAAGTAAGCCGTTTCCTCAAATTGACCTATTTAGTGACTAATTTTGTAAAGTCTTCCTTGGTGGCTCAGATGGTAAAGAATCTCCCTGTAACATGGGAGACCCAGATTCGATCCCTGGGTTGGGAAGATCCCCTGGAGAAGAGAATGGTTATTCACTCCAGTATTCTTGCCTGGAAAATTCCAGGGACAGAAGAGCTTGACGGGCTATAGTCCATGGGGTCACAGAGTTGGACATGACTAACACTTTCTTTCCCTTCTTTGTAAAATCTGGAAGCTTTTTACTCTATATTCTTATAGCTATCATTGACCCTTTTCTTTCTATCATGATACTACAAGACCTACCCATCAAAATATTGCCAGAACTCAAACATTTATTTTTGCCTCAACTGCTAACACCCTGCTCTAAGTCACTATCATTTTTCATCCAAATTGTGCATTAGTTCACCAACTGGCTTTATTGCCTCTGCTGTTATCCATTATTTCCCACAAATCAGCCCAAAGGATTCTTTTAAAAAAATAAGTCAGGTCATCCCATTGATTTACTTAACATCTTCAATGACCTCCCATCTAATTCAGAGTAAAAACCAGCATCCCTATAATGATATTCAAGTCCTGGGGTGCTCCATGTATTTGATAAGCTCCACACTGCATATAGCTGCACCAGGCTGAAGTGGCTAATAGAAACTGAAATCCACTCATCAGATGACATGATGTGCACCTTTTCCTAGGTCTCATATAGGTGCCATATGGGCCAGCAGAAACCTTTCACCTGAATCTCCTAGATCTTACCAGGCATCACTGATGCCCACTCCATGCTCCCCGAGTGCCAATCACTCCTGCCCAGCCACATTGACCTCCTTGATCTTTCCTGAACATACTAACTGCCAAACATCATATGAGCAGTGTTCTTTGATTATACACATGTAGGGGAAGAATGTCGTGGAAAGTTCTATGACTTTATGAAGACTGCCATGTCCTGAGACCCATAGGCAAAATTTGTATCTTCTTGGGAGGGAATAGATCAATTTTCAAAAATGCACTACAAATATAGCTTCTGAAGGGAAAGGAACCAATTAGGAATACCTGTCCAGATAAAGCAAAGGGACCCCAACACAGGTCCAGTAACAAGAAAGGCAGTGCAGCCACTGAAACAAAATGATATTGAGGTTAATAAGGAGGACTGATTCCAGTACAACCTTTAAGACAGCCACTTTGGCATGGTGTGGTATTCAAGGGAAAAATTACTCAGCACGTGAATATGACATTAGGCAACTGTTGATCCTCAGAGGCCAAGCACCCCATTATGACCCTTGCAAGAACCTGAATCAGTTAGAAGACTGATACAAAATGAATAGAGTCTACAGTGCTGTGCAAGAATCAATTCCAACAGCAGCATCATGTGCTTCAGGGTGCAATTGCTTTAGTAGGCTAATTAGATACTCATGTAGCTATGGGAAGTATCTAGAAATAGACCCCTTTGTATTGAACAAAGTACAAAGAAATTATTATTTGAAAGTGCCTCAAAGACTTATACCTGGACTTTAATAGTAAGTTCTCTTAGGGACTTTGCTACTCAGAAGTTTAAGAACTTCTTAGACCACTAAGAGGGAAGAATATTGCACAGACCCAGAAGGTATATGTTTTTAAAACAATAATGATATGTTTATAAAAAGACTCCCTAAGTGTTGCTAGTAGTAAAGAACCCACCTGGCCAATGCAGGAGACGTAAGAGACACAGGTTTCATCCCTAGGTTGGGAAGATCCCCTGGAGTAGAAAGTGGCAACCCACTTTAGTATTCTTGCCTGAAGAATCCCATGGACAGAGGAACCTGGTGGGTATGGTTTATAGATTTGCAAAAAGTTCAACACAACTGAAGCAACTTAGCACAGCACAGCACATATGTATATAAGCCTACATACATACACACACACATATATATACACACACACACATATATATACACTTTTGCTCGTGCACATGCTGTCATGTCCACATATAAACTATATAAACTATATAATATGTAGTTATATATAATATATAGTTATATAACTATAATCATATTGTATAAGCTGTATAATATATAGTTATATATAATACACTAAAAGAAGTTTATATCTGAATCTTCTTCTTGGTATAAGAAGGAACAGAACATTTCTAAGATTGTGCAGCATGCATATAAGATGATATGTTTTTCAAGGACTTTGTGTCTACTGGAAGCCCTGCTATAACACATGTGATGCCCACTAAGACATTCTGTGCTCTTCCCCTTGGGATATTTCTGTGCCTACGCACAGGGAAGGAGAGGATGCAATTTGATGATTTAAAGCAGTTGTTTCTGGTGTTAGGTGGTGAATAAGAGGATTGTCAAGCATATGATCCTATAGTTAAAGTAGTCTACAAGATCTTTGAAAAAGGTCTGCACAATATTACTTTCCGAAATCCACCAAATTAACAAAATAAGAATAAAACTTAATTTTCATGGAAACAGATGGAGAGCTCCAACTTTAAGTTACAGACCCCAAAGAGACTTTCTGATATAGCACTGAAAGAAATTTAGTGAACTTGCCTAGTTTACACATTTTAACCATTTCCTACCTAAACTATACTTACTATTAATATCTTCCACCCTAAAATAATCTTATGACTGGCCCCAAAATATTTTAAGTACCTTTTTCTAATCTTCTACATATGATGTGCTACTGAGACGTTGTCAAGGCGGTGCCCTCCTTTGCTCAGCTATTTGATAGACCCAGCTTTGTGAAGTCAATATATATTCCCTGTCTCTGTATGTGGGCTCCAAAAAATTATCTTGGGATGGAGTTTGCCCTTTGTCTTAGTTTAGGCTGCTATAACAAAAATACAACTAACCGGGTAGCTTAAACAAGAAGCATTTATTTCTCACAGTTCTGGAGGTTTGGAAGTCCAAGACAAGGTTGGCAGACTTGGTGTCTAGTCAAAGTCCATTTTCTGATTCACAGGAACCAGGTCCTCTTATTGTCTCTTCACATGCTGAAAGAGGGCTAGAGGGCCTCCTCCTAGGTCTCTTTTATAAGAACTCTAATCCCTGATAACCTGATTGTGTGTGTGTGCTCAGCTGTGTCCAACTCTTTGTGGCCCTGTGGACTGTAACCCACCAGGATCCTCTTTCCCTGGAATTTTCCAGAAAAGAATACTGGAGTGGGTTACCATTTCCTACTCCAAGGGATCTTCCTGACTCAAGTATCAAACCTGCATCTCTTGCAAATCCTGCATTTGCAGGCAGTCGTTATCACTAGTGCCACCTGGGAAGTCCTTAATAATTTAATTACCTCCTAACACTATCACATTGGGGGTTAGGATTCCAATATAGGATTGCAACATATATATTAGGGGGACACATTAAATCCATAACCATAACCGTTTATATCTAAAAATTCATGCCTTCCTTAATTTCACAAAATTCCTGTTTTAATACATTTTAAAATATTTTCCTTTTCTATTAAATTCATCAGGCACACCAGTAATATTTCTGAGTTGAGTGGTAATATCTTCATAAATGGCATCTTCTCACTACTTGCTCTTATTTTTGTCCATTTTAAAATTTTTACCATTAATTTCATTTTATCATGTTCTCCTTCCATGTATGGATATTTTGCAATGTTGATTCTGCTCTTTGCACTTTCTAAAGCACTCAATTTAAAATTTTCTTCAATGCTTTGGAGAACATTTTTACCAAATGCGTGTTTTGACTGTCTTTTGCGTGCCATATTCTCTTTCCACCTTGTAGTTGAAGAAGTTTTTCATCGATAGCGTACTAATTGTTTTTCTCTTTGTTATTTTTAACATATTCAGTCCTACATAAATTTCCTACTTCTGCCAAAAGAGTGTGAGTGGAAACTTTACTCTGCTCCATCTTTATCTGCTCTTTTATAAGTTTCTCCCTTAAAATTGAAGTTGAAAATTTGAATGTTGAGTTTCTTTCTTCTCTGGTAGGACTTGGATGCCTGAGGAGAGTAGAGTGAAAGCTGGGGCCTTGAGTACTTAGTCTGGCAACTTTGTCCATATGTTCTTTCTCTTTAAATCTCTTTAAACCTCTTGTCTTCTAAGGTAGTTGTATGCTGTCTTCTGTGATGGGAAAGGGAACATTCTTGAGATTTTGGCTTGATTTTATGCATTGGTTCCAACAAGGCAGATTAACAAGAAGTCAGTTGAAAGTTTTAAGCCGCTAGATCTCTTCTTTGGTAAGTCAGTGCGTTTTTCCCCTCAGATAACAGAGGTCTTTTGTAATTCAAAGTGGGTTGAAGGATATGGTTTTGTCTCTTTCCTTGTCCTCTTATAAGCTTTATTTTCAGCATGTGCTTAGCTGTTAGAAAGCCAAGTCAGTGAAAATGCCACTGGTCGTCCTGTTTCTACTTCAGTCCTGGCTGTTATTCCTATTTGACAGGAAAGACAGACAACACAGATGTAATGTTTTCTATTACTGTCTTGTCTTCAGGAGCACAAGTCGTGCCCCACTACTATTCAGTTTGAGGTCTTCTCTCACAGCCTAAGAGTTTGAATGAGCTAGGAATAAAACCATTTAACATATTGGTATTGCATATCAATATTAGGTTCATTTTATCTGTCTTGATACTCATAGTGTTTTCCATTCCATTTTCCTTTATAAAGGAAACAGTTACATTAAGGTATAATCTGATAACCTTTTTAATTTAAGTATTTTACTGAAGAAGGGCTCTTTCAAGCACCTGTAAGAAAGAAATGCATCACCTATAAAGGGGGGAAAATTACAACTGTCTTTGAATGGGAGAAATGTGTGACTCCATAACCTCTCTAGCCAGACAAGTTCATGAACATAAAGTTCATGAGTTAAGGAAATAAAATGCTACTTAAATATACAAAAAATTTATGAAATATTCAACTCAAGCATGCTTCTTAAAAGTGTCCATATCTTATATTCTAGACAGTTGAAAGATGAACCAAAAAAAAAAAAAAAAACATGGGGAAGCTATGAAAGGGTAGGGAAAGAAAGAACTGCTGCAAGAAAGAGATGAAGAGAAAAATATGAGAGTAAGTGAGAGCAAGAGAGGAGAAAACCCAAATTAAGTGAATTGTTCCTTTTAAAATAGTTTGCTATCTTTAAATGGAATTTGGCAAAGGGATGATAACTTATAAAGTTCTTTGTTCAGGTCGGGAAAGAACTGATTAAACCATGAGCATTTACCTACTGAGGGATCACTAGAACCTGCTTTATGATCAGAATGTGAAAAAAAAAAAATCTCCTGAAAAGTACCTTTAGTCCCCTACAACCATAGTATCTGATTATGGAATTTTACCACTCAATTCATGAAACATCTCCCCAGTGGCGAATGACTGTTTTTACATCTCGTAGTAAACAGAAAAGAGGTACAAAATATGATGTCCCCAGACACCCTGCTGGCTTTATGCTTGTATAAAGTTCTCTTTTGTCTTCTTTGGCAACTGTATTTCTTTCCTGAAAGACACTGCTCCTGTCGGCTTGGTTCCCCTTTTTCCATTCCTCCTTGAAGTGTTAGGGGTACCGACCAGAGGAAAAGAAGGCCAACCAGAAAGTTCTCAAGTGTGAAATTGAACCCATAGCCAAACACTGAAAATACTCTTTGTGGCTCAGCAAAAGTTCCATTAACTTTTGTTTATTTCTGGGTGCCACAGTACTTCTTCTTGATTATATCCAGCCCCAGCTGTGGAAGTAATAGAAATGTCTTGTGAATCAATTAGTACATGTGAAACTGCTGTACTACAAAAAATTTACAAGCACCTGAGCTTGATAATGTTGGTCTCATTTGTACCTTAAATTATAGAAATTCAACCATCCTTACTGAAGACTAGTTTATATTTTTAGAACTTGTAGAAGTTAGGAATCAGAACTAAGGAGCTGAGATTTTGTTTCTATTTTCTCCTCCAAAACAAATTTTCTCATGGACTGGCATAGGAACAACTGTTCAAGGGAACTCTATTTCATTTACAAAGAACTTTCTGGTGTATTTATGCATCATTGTAAAATCCATGTCTCCCAGTACTATTTCTGTTTGCAATTCTAATTTTCAATACTTAAAACTGATCATAATCTTTAATATGGTGTTTCTAAGGTGAAAAATCTATCCTGGATAGGCAAATCATCGAGAAAGTGTTTGGCACAGTTACTGGTACATAGTTTATTAGTTTCTTTTATTTTTAGATTTTTTTTTCACCTTAAAATATTTTCTCTCCTTTTTGACAAATGTGATCTCTAGTGCAGCTACTGTCCCCTTTTAAAACAGATTGCTCTACATCAACAACTCATAAAAACAATAGAGATAGATGAGTATTTCACATATCAAAGAAAAGAAGGTTTGCTTTAGGGTGATTTACAGTTGGACAAAGAAAGCTTACCTCCTTTCCAGGCAGTCAGAATCTTCAATAAATTGCACTATAAGCAGTGGAGTATAATGTAAATGTTAATGTATCAAGAAAGATGAAACCTTGGTGGAAATGAAGTATGTAAACCAGTTATGACTAATGTTGTTCATCTGAGCTTTTGGGGTATGATCCATTCTCCCATACGCTGCATGACGCTGTGATTGAAGGACTCCAGACTCCTATACGCATACCCAACTGTCTGTGCAGGGTGATATATAACACCTAGCATGCTGGTGGCCTTCACCTTCATTAAATATTAAATAATTATAATGCACATTTTATGTCACTTAAAAGGTAGATATTGCCTTATTTTAAAAGGTCCTAAGTTTTCATCTGTGCAAAAGACTATACCTTGAATTTTCAGTGCTATTTTAAATTATTTGCTTTATGGTGCTAGTTTTATAAATGAGCTAAATTGCCCAGATGTTCACTGCCATCCTAGAGCAGTGGTAGAAAAGCCATCTTTTTGGAAAAGCATCAGTGGAAAAGCATCAGAGTCACAGGGGGAATTGCATAGGTGAGGCTTTTGGGACAGAGCTTACTACAGGTGATGATGATATGGCTTTTTCTTATTTTCTCCTGAGGTTGATAACTGCTGTCAGAAGATGAGTAGATTGATTTAATTGCCTTCCTTCCTCCCTCTGTGGTATCTAAGCATGAAAAAAATTAAAACTAAAAAAGTGATCTCACTTGTGGAAAGGTGTGCTCAAATTCCACACCAGGCTTCAATAGTCATAGGCCACTCAGACATACATCTCATCAGATGTCTTAAACTTTTTTTTTCTTTTTTTTGTAAGGGTACATTCATAGAGGTGATACACTGTTGTGTGTAATTCTTGATGTCTTACCTTTATCCTCACATTTTCTCTCCACCTTAAGAAAGTAAATATCATGACCCCAGGTGGTACTGACTCAGCATCCCCACCAATGCCTTCTGACATTGGGGACTTTTTCTCAGACCTCCTTTCCTGTCTGGCTTCAGTCTACATCACTGAAGAGAGGCACTAGTGGAAGATTGGGGAGGCAAAGGGAAAAATGAAAGAGAAGCCGTTATCCTGGGAAGCCATGAGATGCAGCAGCAGAGAGACTTTCCCACAGGCTCCTGCTTTGCAGGCCTACCAGCCAGACACGACATAGTCAGGCTGACCAGAAACTCAACTTTCCAGCCACTCCAGGGCTTTGAAATCAATACTGATTGTTTCTTCGATCAAGTGCCTGTAACTGCCCAGCTCCTGCCACATTTGTGCAAACCTTAATTTCTATATAGAACACTTATTCCTGAATAATTTCTAGAATAATTGGACTCTGTTTTTCTGACCAAACTCAGACTGACCAAACCCAGAAAGAGCCATATTATAGGTATAGGCTTATATCTTCTCTGATCTAAGAAGAAAAACAAATAATTCAATTAAGTTTCAGCATTTTATTATTAGCAAAAATACATGTAGTATGTTCCATGAAAGTATATGAAAAAAAAAATCTGTGTTTTGACACTATGGTTATGGTTAAGAAACTCTAAAAACAAAAAAGAAACTCTTCCTCTATTATTATGATTATTATCACTCCTCTGCCATATTTTAGCTACAATAGTCCCCTTTATTTGTGGTGTCTCTTTCTGCAGTTTTAGTTACCAGTTTTGGTCCACAAAAGCCTGAAAATATTGAATGGAAAGTGCTGAAATAAACAATTCATAAGTTCTAAATTGTGTGCTGTTTTGAGTAGTGTGATGAAATCTCACACTGTCCTTATCCATCCCACCCTTTATCCAGTATATCCTGCCAGTTGGTCACTTAGTAGCTATCTTGGTTATCAGATGGACTGTCACATAAATCCCTCCTCATGGGACATACTGCACAATCCTTAGTTCTCCACTTATTTTTGGTATCCTAGCGCTTGTGTTCAAGTCATTGTTATTTTACAAAATAATAGCCCCTAGGGTAGTGATTTCAGTCAGTGTAGACCAAGGATTAGCTGCATCAAAGTCTCAAAGGGGTGGGGCTGGATATCTGCATTTTAATAAGCATTCAAGATGATTTTTATGCCCAGGGAAGTTCTGGCAAGCAGCCTGACAGATGTTAAGTTAACATCTTACCTTTCCCATGAGTATTTTAAAAGAGGAACAAAAAACAAAACAATCATTCAATATGTGTTTATTCCGTATGTCTAATGCCTTTGCTAAACACTGTTTGCTCTTCCAGATTATATCCATCTACAGGGGAACAGATGGGAAGGTAGGGGAAGAGGGACAGAAAGATCTGCCCATAGGTCAAATAAGTGAATAGCTAATGCAACAGCTTTAGATATTCCTCTGCAGGTCAGTAGAAGAGATATTTTGTATAGTATGAGAGATAATTCCTCTCAGGAAGCCTTAAATCCTAATTCTTGGTTGAATGCTTGAAAGTGAAAGAGAAGTTGCTCAGTTGTGTCCAACTCTTTGGGACCCCATGGACTGTAGCCCACCAGGCTCCTCCATCCATAGAATTCTCCAGGCAAGCGTACAGGAGTGGGTTGCCATTTCCTTCTCCAGAAGATCTTCCTGACCCAGGGATTCAACCCAGGTCTCCTGCATCTCCCGAATGGCAGGCAGACGCTTTACCCTCTGAGCCACCAAGGACTGTTCCTACACACAAGCCCAATCTTTTCAGGAGAACTGGGTGCATAACTTTTTCTAGTTTTTTAAAGTAAATATTAGAGATTTCCCCTGCCTATTGTTAGAGCCACAAATAGGACCCAAGCCAACCCTTCTATAAGCTTTTGTTTTCTTTGTATTTGCAATTGTAAATGGTTTTGTAGTGTTGTTATAGATATTCTAAACATAATTGATTTTAACAAGGAATTGGTAATAAAGCTCATTTCAGAGTCTTTTAGCTTTAAGTGGAAATTCATAAAAAGCAAACTAAGAGATGTAAAAAACTGATTGAATCTTATAAACCAATGTATGATCTAAAATAAAAATTCCACATCACAAAACAATTATCTCCAATGATCCAAAAAGGAAAATTTTAAAGTCTGATTGTTTCATTCTTAGCTAGATGGAGGAAAAGTTGAACACAATATACTGAGAGTGTTTAAAACAGAAAGCCCATTCAACATCTGTTTAACCTCAATTGGAAGGAGATCTCCTTAACAGTACCTTTTATGCCTTTTAGATTGCTTCGTATTATCGAGGGACATCTTTTCTCCTTCTATGTAACTACCTATTTAATGTGATGAACAGCTTTACAGCAGAATTGAGCTGTAGTTGAAAATACAAAAAGTTCAATAGATATAAAAACCTGGCTTAGTTTTCATTGCTATTGTAATAGAGTAATGCTAGATCATTTTAGGTTAATAGAGCAAAGTATTTTTAGAAATTACTGGACCTTACATAGATTCTAAAAGAGCAGAAATAAGATTTGAGAACTTCTAAAAAATGGGGAAAGATTCGCATTTACAGCTTTGTCATAATGTGAAAGCAACCGTTAGAAAAAATTTTGGCTTATTATGATTTTTAAACAATAAATCTTTTATTGAATATAAAATGAGCTTTCCAAAGAAAAGTTATTTCAAGAGTAATAGCTGGTTTTCTGTAGCATTAATATGAGCATCCATGTCTAAGGCCCTCCCTCTCAGTTGACTAGTGAAATAAAAAATAGAATATAAGAATGGGGAAAGCTTTATCAAGTGGAAATTAGGAGAATGAGATACTCATGCCCAGAAACTTTGAGCAATTTCTGCAAGGTAAGTACAGACATGATATATCTAAGAATGGGGAGGACAGTCACCACCTATGAAGTTATGCCTTTCAGGGGAAGTAATTACAAGAGATTCCAACATCCTCCTATCCCCACCCTACCCCAGTGCCACATGGTCATAACTAACTCACAGGGCAAAGGTTGGAGGTGAACCCCCAATTGGCTATGTCCGTATTAGCTGGGGAAGACTTGGTGATGTTCACTTCCCTACCCCTACACCCCATACTAACACAGCTGATGTAGACTACCAAGGCAGGCAGAGAACTGGCATTTGGCTGTGACTGCCTCTTACTAGGAGGGAGTGGGCAAGGAAAAAGTATGAGAAATGAGATTGAAGCAGAAGACTCCAGCACATTTCTGACTGCCTCGACCATGAAGGGAAAGACACCTCATCCAAAGGTAGTTTTCTACCACTGTTGCCTCAGCCTCGGATGCTATCCATGCTGGTCCCAGAGAAGAGAGATTCTGAAACAGGAAATTAACATTATAGCAACTCTAAATTTTCATTTTAGCCTTCTATCTAGATTGGTCAGATTAGAATAGGAACCCAAGTACTCTTACAAAACCAGTCTCAACTTCTGCCTCGTCAATAATAGACCTTCCTCCACAATGATGGGGCTCCCCAGATGGTGCAATGGTAAAGAATCCACTTGCTAATGCAAGAGAAGCAAGAGATGCAGGTTCAATCCCTGGGTTAGGAAGATCCCCTGGAAAAGGAAATGGCAACCCACTCCCGTATTCTTGCCTGGAAAATTCCATGGACAGAGTAATGATGATGATTCTTATGGTGACAAAAACAATGATTAGAATGGCAACTACCATTTATTATGCAATTACCATGTGCATGATGCTCTGCTAAACTCTTTCTGTTATTAAATCAGTTAATCATAAGTGAATTTAATAATAAATGATCATATGTATTTTTAATGATCATAATCATAACATCAGTAGTCATGTACTATCAGTTCAGTTCAGTTGCTCAGTCGTGTCCAACTCTGCGACCCCATGAAACCCAGCATGCCAGGCCTCCCTGTCCCTCTATATAGTAGGTGCCATTATTAGGAATATTCTATAAAGGAGGACTCTGAGCTTAGACAGACTTACTACCTTGACCAAACTCATTTGTCTAGAGAGAAGCTGAGTTAGGATTTGAGTTTCACTTCAGTTCAGTTCAGTTGCTCAGTCGTATCCGACTGTGAACCCGTGAACTGCAGCATGTCAAGCCTCCCTGTCCATCACCAACTCCCAGAGTCTACCCAAATTCATGTTCATTGAGTCGGTGATGCCATCCAACCATCTCATCCTCTGTCAACCCCTTCTCCTCCTGCCCTCAATCTTTTCAAGCATCACGGTCTTTTCAAATGAGTCAGTTCTTCACATCAGGTGGCCAAAATATTGGAATTTCAGCTTCAGCATCAGTCCTTCCAATGAACACCCAGGACTGATCTCCTTCAGAACGGACTGGTTGGATCTCCTTGCAGTCCAAGGGACTCTCAAGAGTCTTCTCCAACACCACAGTTCAAAAGTATCAATTCTTTGGCGCTCAGCTTTCTTTATGGTCCAACTCTCACATCCATACATGACTATTGGAAAAACCATAGCCTTGACTAGATGGACCTTTGTTGACAAAGTAATGTCTCTGCTTTTTAATATGCTGTCTAGGTTGGTCATAACTTTCCTTTTTTGGATAAGAAAACAGAGAAACTTAATTTAAGAGATGATCAGTATCTGGTCTGAGAAATCAGAGCAAATGAGAGAATGAAGAATACAGAGGTTTGAAAAGTCTTTAACCCATGTTCCTTAAGGGATAATAGATTTACAAAGTTAGGGGAAGTAAACATGAGATTGGCCTGAATGGCCGAAATGTAGTTTAAAAGAAATTAAAAAGATTGCTTTCACACAAATTTTAAAATTCTCTGTTCTAGTTCTGTGTAAAATGTCATTGGTAATTTCATAGGGGTTGCATTGAACCTGTAGATTGATTTGGGTAGTATAGTTCTTTTAACAATATTAATTCTTCCAGTCCAAGATTATAGTATATCTATCTGTTTGTGTCATCTTCAGTTTCTTTCATCAGCATCTTAGTTTATAGAGTACAGGTCTTTTGCCTCCTTAGGTAAGTTTATTCCTAGGTATTTCATTGTTTTTGATGTGATAGTAAATGATATTGCTTCCTTAATTTCTCTTTCTGATATTTCATTGTTAATGTATAGACATGCAAGAGGTTTCTGTGTATAAACTTTACCAGATTCACTGGTGAACTCTCGTAGCTTTCTAGTAGCATCTGTAGGATTTTCTGTGTATAATATCATGTTATCTGCAAACTGTGACAGTTTTTCTTCTCTGATTACTATAGCTAGGACTTCCAAAACTATGAAAGTGGCAAGAGGGGACATCCTTGCCTTGTTCCTGATCTTAGAGGAAATGCTTTCAGCTTTTCACCGTTGAGTATGATTATTAGTTAGGGATTTGTCATATGTAGCTTCCCAGGTGACTCAGTGGTAAAGAATCTGCCTGCCAATGCAAGAGACACAAGAGACGTGGGTTCAATGCCTGGGTTGGAAATATCCCCTCGAGGGGAAAATGGAAACCCACTCCAGTATTCTTGCCTGGGAGATCCCATGGACAGAGGAGCCTGGCTGGCTATAGTCCATGGGATTGTGAAGAGTCAGACATGACTTAGCAACTAAACAATAACATGTTCTCTCTATGCCCACTTTCTGAAAGCTTTTTATCATAAATTGGGTGTTGAATTTTGTCAAAAGCCTTTCCTGCATCTGTTGAGATGATCATATGGCTTTTATTCTTATTTGTTGGTATAGTGTATCACATGGTTCACAGATATTGAAAAACCCTTACATCCCTGGGACAAATGCCACTTGATCATGGTGTATGATCTTTTTAATGTATTATTGGAGTCATTTGTTAGTATTTTGCTGAGGAATTTTGCGTCTGTATTCATCAGTGATATTGCCGATAATTTTATTTTTTGGTTATGTCTTTGGTTTTGGTATCAGGATGATGGTGACCTCATAGAATGAGTTCAGGAATGCTTCTTCTCCTTTTTGGAATAGTTTCAGGATAGATGTTAACTCTTTTCTAAATGTTTAGTACAGTACACCTGTGAGGCCATCTTGTCTTTGACTTTACCTTGGGGATTTTTAAGTACTGATTCAACTTCAGTGCTGGTAACTGATCTGTTCTTATTTTCTATTTCTTCCTGATCGTCTTAAGAGGTTGTAAATGAAAAAAAAGATTGCTAATTGAAAAAGAACAATGGAGGCAGGACACATTAGACTGACTAAAATTTAACCAATACTATAGAAAAAAAACAATGACTCTCCCAAAATTTAGAATAAGAAGTAAGATAATGAGAGAAAAGATAAGAGACAAAAAGAACAGATCTGGGAGATGTAACATACAAATAATAGAAATCAGAGTAAAGAACTGAACAGAGAAAACAAATAAATAATAAAAAGCTTTTTCTTAAAAAAGATTTGCATCTTTAGGACAAAAGAATTAGGAAAATTGTAGACAGGAAACAATTATTTCCTACAACAACAACAAAAAAGGATAGTCTAGCAGAGAAAGGAGGAAAAGATAATTAATAACAGTATAGAAGGTAAAAGGAATAAAAGATTGTGACTTGAGAATTCTATATGGTCAAATTGCTGATTATGAACAGGATAACTGAAAGTTATTCTCATATATGGAGAAATCTAGAAAATCTTACAGATCGGCGCTTTGGAGTTGGGGCACCCTCAAATAGCCAGTCCTTCAGGCTAAGATTTTAATCCAAATGTGTAGCATACAAACAGAGAGCTAGTGATATTAAGAAAATTATCACTGAACAACAAAACCAATGGAACATAAATGCTATGATAACTGTAATGCATTTATTTTTCTACTGGTGTAACTAATCATCACAAACTTAGTAGTTTAAACAATAAAATTTATTTTCTTACTGTTCTGCAGGTTAAAATTTTGACATGTGTCTTTTGGGGCTAATATCAAGGTGTCAGAAGTGCTGCATCGCTTTCAGAAGGCTCTAGGGGAAGTTTAGCTTCTGTCATGTGAGCGTATGTTCCTCGGTTCTTTGTCTCGTCACAAAAGATTTGGAGTAATGGACAGTAAAGCCCCCTTGGCGTGTCACAGCTCTCAGGTCTTGGATAGACCGTGTTATAGCTCTCAGGTCTCGAAAGGACCATGTTATAGCTCTTAGACAAATCAGTGTTACAGCTCAGTGTTATAGCTCTATTTTATTTAGAAGATAGCAGGAAAATCCATCTTTGAGGCGTGAGGGCATGTTGACCCAAAGACACGAGGAGAAGAGTACACCAGAGAGAGAGAGCTAGCTTTGGCTCTTCTTTTTATATGTTCATCTCTCCCTGGGCCAGCCAGGAGTGTTATTTGTTTTACCTGAGGTCCTCACTCCAGTCCTCGGACCTTCTTTTGTTCTATTTTCGAGGGCCTTTCCCTTCTTTGTCTTTTAGCCACTGCCATTTTGGACTCCTTTTCCCTATTCTACCTACGTAACACTTCCTTGACTTTTCCAGCATTTAGAGCTGTCAACAATCTTTAGCTCGTGGTCTCCTTCCACCATTGTTAAAGCTAGCAGCATTGCATTTTGTGACCATTCTTCTATTGTCACATCCCCCTCTGACTCTCTTCTTCTTCATTTTAAGCACCCTTATGATTAAATTGGGCATAATATGATAATCCAGGAAAATCTTGCATCTCAAGCTCCTTAAGATAAATTACATATATAAAGTCCCTTTTGCCATGTAAGGTAACATATTCACAGTTTTCAGAAAGTAGAGCATCGGTTCAGTTCAGTTCAGTTCAGTAGCTCAGTCGTGTCTGACTCTTTGCAACCTCATGGACTGCAGCACACCAGGCCTCCCTATCCATCACCAATTCCTGGAGTTTATTCAAACTCACGTCCATTGAGTCAGTGATGCCATCCAACAGTCTCATCCTCTGCAACCCCTTCATCTCCCGCCTTCAAACTTTCCCAGCATCAGGGTCTTTTCAAATGAGTCAGTTTTTCGCATCAGGTGGCCAAAGTACTAGAGTTTCAGCTTCAGCATCAGTCCTTCCAATGAATATTCAGGACTGATTTCCAATAGGATGGACTGGTTGGATCTCCTTGCAGTCCAAGGGACTGTCAAGGGTCTTCTCCAGCACCACAGTTCAAAAGCATCAATTCTTCAGTGCTCAGCTTTCTTTATAGTCCAATTCTCACATCCATACATGACCACTAGAAAAACCGTAGCTTTGACTAGAAAGACCTTTGTTGGCAAAGTAATGTCTCTGATTTTTAATATGCTGTCTAGGTTGGTATAACTTTTCTTCCAAGGAGTAAGTGTATCATGGCTACAGTCACCATCTACAGTGATTGTGGACCCCCCCCCCCCAAAATAAAATCTGTCACTATTTCTACTGTTTGCCCATCTATTTGCCATGAAGTGATGGGACCGGATGCCATGATCTTCATTTTCTGAATGTTGAGCTTTAAGCCAACTTTTTCACTCTCTTCTTTCACTTTCATCAAGAAGCTCTTTAGTTCTTCTTCACTTTCTGCCATAAGGGTGGTGTCATCTGCATATCTGAAGTTACTGATATTTCTCCCAGCAATCTTGATTCCAGCTTGTGCTTCATTCAGCCCAGCATTTCTCATGATGTACTCTGCATATAAATTAAATAAGCAGGGTGATAATATACAGCTTTGATGTATCCCCTTCCCTATTTGGAAACAGTCTGTTTTTCCATGTCCAGTTCTAACTGTTGCTTCCTGACCTGCATACAGATTTCTCAAGAGGCAGGTCAGGTGATCTGATATTCCCATCTCTTTCAGAATTTTCCCCAGTTTCTTGTGATCCACACAGTCAAAGGCTTTGGCATAGTCAATACAGCAGAAATAGATATTTTTCTGGAACTCTCTTGCTTTTTTGATGAACCAGCGGATGTTGGCAATTTGATCTCTGGTCCTCTGCCTTTTCTAAAACCAGCTTGAACATCAGGAAGTTCACAGTTCACATATTGCTGAAGCCTGGCTTGGAGAATTTTGAGCATTATTTTACTAACGTGTGATATGAGTGCAATTGTGCGGTAGTTTGAGCATTCTTTGGCATTGCCTTTCTTTGGGATTGGGATGAAAACTGACCTTTTCCAGTCCTGTGGCCACTGCTGAGTTTTCCAAATTTGGTGGCATATTGAGTGCAGCACTTTCACAGCATCATCTTTCAGGATTTGGAATAGCTCAACTGGAATTCCATCACTTCTGCTATCTTTGTTCGTAGTGATGCTTTCTAATGCCCACTTGACTTCACATCCCAGGATGTCTGGCTCTAGGTCAGCCATCACACCATCGTGATTATCTGGGTCGTGAAGAACTTTTTTGTACAGTTCTTCTGTGTATTCTTGCCATCTCTTCTTAATATCTTCTGCTTCTGTTAGGTCCATACCATTTCTGTCCTTTATCGAGCCTATCTTTGCATGAAATGTTCCTTTGGTATCTCTGATTTTCTTGAAGAGATCTCTAGTCTTTCCCATTCTGTTGTTTTCCTCTATTTCTTTGCATTGATAGCTGAAGATGGCTTTCTTATCTCTTCTTGCTATTCTTTGGAACTCTGCATTCAGATGTTTATATCTTTCCTTTTCTCCTTGGCTTTTCGCTTCTCTTCTTTTCACAGCTATTTGTAAGGTCTCCCCAGACAGCCATTTTGCTTTTTTGCATTTTTTTCCCATGGGGATGGTCTTGATCCCTGTCTCCTGTACAATGTAACGAACCTTATTCCATAGTTCATCAGGCACTCTATCTATCAGATCTAGGCCCTTAAATCTATTTCTCACTTCTACTGTATAATCATAAGGGATTTGATTTAGGTCATACCTGAATGGTCTAGTGGTTTTCCCTACTTTCTTCAATTTAAGTCTGAATTTGGCAATAAGGAGTTCATGGTCTGAGCCACAGTCAGTTCCTGGTCTTGTTTTTGCTGACTGTATAGAGCTTCTCCATCTTTGGCTGCAAAGAATATAATCAATCTGATTTTGGTGTTGACCATCTGGTGATGTCCATATATAGAGTCTTCTCTTGTGTTGTTGGAAGAGGGTGTTTGTTATGATCAGTGCATTTTTTTGGCAAAACTCTATTAGTCTTTGCCCTGCTTCATTCCGTATTCCAAGGCCAAATTTGCCTGTTTCTCCAGGTGTTTCTTGACTTCCTACTTTTGCATTCCAGTATAAAAACCATTTTTAAATTATTGTAAATATTAGTATTTTAACTCTTGTTCTAAGGTTTCATGATTATGTGTTTTCCTTATATATTTCTTTTGACTCTGGCCTTAAATGTTGCTATTCTTGATTTTGCAAATTGACTTTTAAGTTCCTCTCTTAAGCTTTTGAATCCTGACACTGATTTTAGTTTCTTCTTCTGAGTTAGAGTGAGAATAGGACCACTACAGAATGGGGATTATATAGTATTATATTCCTATGTAAAATCTACAGGTAGAGATAAAATTTAAATGCTTATTATCACTATTCCACCATTGGAGGAATTATGTGAAAGAAGGGAGATGGCAGTTGATATACTCACCAATAAATGAAGATATTCAGGAGAGCCAAACTTTAGAATATAGGGAGAGTAATACAAACTCATATCTAAAATATAAACTAAATATAAATTAGATGATTCTTAATTTTTTTTGGTTTGTCTACATTTAAAGCTTTAAGTCATCATTTTTAATACTATCTATAAGGTGATAGACAAAGTATATGCGTATAAAATATAAATATATACATGTATGTTTACACATATGTGTATATAAATATAATATATCTATAAATGATCAAAAAAATTAGGCTTCAGCTCAAAGACTGTTATTTGAAGCAAGTTTTATATGCTGTTGGGCAAAGGGTAAAACTTTATAGCATGTAAAAATACAAGCTACACTTGAAATCCTGCTTTGGCTAAAATCCTGAATTCTTTTTAACTAATGAAAGAAAAAATGGGATTACGGTAGATATTTCCAATCCAGTTTTTAAAAAAATAGTGTTAACTTCTGCCTGTCAAAGGAGATCATTATTTGTAACCTAAATCTGTTGATGTTTTTGTTGGACATTGATTCATTAAAAGAAAATTCATAGGCAAGCCATTCCTGCCAGTTGTCTGAAAAGCAAATTGAAATAAATTGGCAGGAGGGGTTTAGGCATGAATCAGAACTCTGCTTGCCTACTTCTTTTCCAGCATGTATAGGGGAAAACTTGTGACATTATTTCCAAACTGGAAATTTTGATCAGATTATACCCGGGATTCTAAATTTTAAAAAACAGCTATACAAGCAAAGTACTGGCAGGATTTTTAAGCTGTTAGATATATTTTAATGACATATATAACTAGAATTATTAAATTTAAAGCAACATTTTTAAAAGTGATATGAATGAACTCTCAGGTAGTATAATTGGGGTGGTGGGAACCATGCCAGGAAACAAATGAGTGAATGAATGGGAAAATTTTCACTTTAAAACAAAATAAACCTAAGAAGAATGTGTAGCAGACTTATTCTGTGCTGCTCTCTGGGTTAGGTACCTCCTAACAGCCACTTAAGACCCATCTCTATCTTTCTAGACCCTGGGGTCTATAATTTGTACAATTTCTATACTCACACTTTCAAGACCAAGGTTAACAAATGTTTTCTATAAAGATCCATATAGCAAATATTTAGGCTTTGTAGACTGAATGGCCTCTGTTACAAATATTTATCTCTGCTGCTGTAGCACAAAATCAGCTATAGGCTAACATTATATATTTTCAAAGGGCTGTGAGAAAAAAGAAAAAAATCTGTGGACCTGTTCTAGACTGCAGTCTACAGTTCCCTGTAGGTACATAAGTCAGAGGGTATGTAGTTTGTAGACCACACACTTTGTGATACAAGGAGATCTTAGAAAATAGAATAGTTAAGGTGTGAGGAGAAAATATCACAAATAGAATGAAGATAGAGATCCCTTTTTTAAATTATATATAAAAAAAAAAAAAAAACCTATCAGATCTATGAAAGGACTGGGTTCTCCAGAAAAAAACAGGAAATCATTCCAATGCATTACTTTTATGGCCCTCAGAATAGAAGCTTATTTATGAAATAAGGAAAAAAAAAAAAAAACCTTGATTAGGAGTAGTATTATTGACAGCCCTCCAATTTGAAGGCTAAGGGACACGCCTGCTTCAGAATGAAGCTGGAGCAGGACAGCAGAGAACCCCTGTACCACTGCTGTCATAAGGTTAGAAAGCACTAAACGACAAGCAACAGACATCTGTCCCTGAGACAGAGGTAAGGAAACTGAGGTGTGAGCACAAAGGAAAGGCTGAGAGCTGACAGTGAGCAGTAACCTTGAGGAAAATCCTCTGGCTACCTATCTCCCAAGACTGGTACAAGATAACCTTGAAGCAAAACTCAAACCAGTTCAGAGACTGAGTAAAGTGATTCAACCTCTCATACTACTGGTCTAACAGAAAAGGCATCCCTATTCCCAGGCTTAAATGTTTTATATATATATTTGTGTCATATATATATGACACAAATAAGAAAAAAGAACCCACTGTCAAGAGACAAAGCAAGTAACAGAATCAGACTCAGAAATGACCCAAACATTGGAAATACCAGATATGGAATTTTAAATACCTATCATTAATAAGTAATAAATTATAAATATAGTGGAAAACATATTCAACATGCCTCAACAGCTATGAAATTTTACAAAGAAAAAAATAAATGATGTAAAAAAAATAGTCAAGTACAAATGCTAGAAAATGCCTTCCCAAAATTAAATAGTTTTTGAGACTAAAGCATGAATGAATGATATAAAAATCAGAGAATATCAGCAGACCCACACCACAGGAAATTTGAAAAGCAATGCAAGATTTTAGGCAAAAGGAATATGATACTGGACAAAAACCTGGATCCACACAAATATGTATAAATGAAGAACACTAGAAATAAAGTGGAGGTAAATATAAAAGACATTCTTTCTCACTTTTATTTGGTCCAGAAAAGAATTGAATGTAAAGAAAAACTAGTAGCTATGCCTTAGGGTTTATACATATGTAAATGTAAAGTGGATGACATCATACATCATTGGCAATAAACTGTTATACGAATTACACTCTAAATAAAGCAGCATAATATTTGAAGTACACTGTTATTAATTAATCATGTATATTGAAAGACCTGGGCAACAACTATATTTTCTCAAAGAGGTATATATAATAAACTAATCATGGAGATAAAATGAATTGTATAAATTAATCAAAATTAAGCCATGAGAAAGAGACAAGAAAGAACAAAGAACAGATGGAACAAATGGAAAACAAATAGCAAGATGATAGATTTCAGTTAAACTATATCCGTATTTACTCTTTAAAAAAATGGCTTAATTTTTAACACTAGTCAAAAGGCAGAGACTGTCAGATTGGATAATGTCTCAGTCTGTTCAGGCTGCTACAATAAATACTATAGATTGAGTGACTTACATAATACAGACATTTCTCTCTCCCAGTTCTGGAAATTGGGAGTTCACGACCATGGCAGCTGGCAGCGTTGGTGTCTGGTGAGTCTACTTCCTGATGCATAGACAGCTGTCTTCTCACCGTGTCCACACATGAGAAAAGAGCCCTCATGACCTAATCACCTTGCAATTTCAGGATAAGAATCAGAGGAGGGAAAGTGGCATATTCAACTTACGGCAGATAAAAGGCAAGACACAACTTTATTCTGTCTAGGATAAACTATTTAAATATAAAGAGAAATGTAGAGAAAAAGCAAAAGAATGAAAAAATATATGCTGTACCAATACTAATCGAAAGAAAGCTGGAGTGACAATATTAATAGCATACAAAATAGATCAAGGAATACTATCAGGAAAAAAAGAAGGACATTACATCATGATAAAGGGTGCAGTTAAATTATAAGACATAGAGATCCTAAATATGTACATATTTACAACAAAGCTTCAAATTACATGAAGCAAAATTGATAGAATTAAAAAGAGAAATGGACAAATGCACAATTAATTTTGGAACTTCAGTGCTCTTCTCTCAAAAATCAATAGAACAAATAAACAAATCCTTCTGTAAGGATACAGAAGATTTGAAAAATGCTATCACCTAACTTCATCTAATTAATGTTTATAGAATGCTCTACCCAACACTAGCAGAGTACACATTTTTATTCAAGTACTCATGGAACATTCACCATATTTTGATAGAATAAATCAAATATTAATAATTTTAAAATAATTTAAATTATATACAATGTTCTCCATACCAGGAGTGAACCAGAAATCAATAGACTTCTGAAAAATATTCTAACATCTGGAAATTAGATAACACATTGTTTTAAACAATTCATGAGGGAAGAAGTCACAAAGGAAATCACAAAAATATTTTGAATTGAATAATAATCAAAACATCACATCAAATGTGTGGGATGTTACTCAAATAGTCCTTAGAGAAAAATCTAGAAATCAAATGCTTATACAAGGAAAGAGATCTTAAATCTATTATCTAGGTTTTTCTATGTTAAGAAATGTTGAAAAGAGCAAATTAAGCCTAAAAAAAACAGGGAAGGAAATTATGTTTAATCAGGAACAACAACAACAAAAAAAACCCAATAGAATGAAACAAAAAACTGGGGTAAAGTTGATAGATCAATAAAAATGATAAAACTCAAGCTAGGCTGATCAGGAAAAAAAGAGGACACAAGTAACCAACACATGGAATGAGTAAGGAACATCACTGTAGAACCTGCAGATATTAATAGGGCAATAACAGGCTGCCAGTGTCACGTCCTTAAATTTGACAGGTTGGAAGAAATGAACAAGTCCCTTACAAGACACAAACTACCAAAGCACACTGAGGAAGAAACAGATAATCTGATTAGTCTGATTTCTATTAAACGAATTAAATTTGTAGCTAAGAAGTTTCTAAATAAGGCCTTGATGTTCTCACTTATAAATTCTATCATACACTGAAGGAAGAAAGTATGACAATTCTACAAAACTTTTCAAAGATATAATAGTTAAAGTAATACTCTTGTTTTATGAGGCCAGTATTACCTTGATATCAAAACCAATTAGAGTATAAGAAAACTATAGAGCAGCGTTCATGAATGTGTGTGTGTGTGTGTGTGTGTGTGTGCAGGTGACAGGACCAAGACCAAGTGAGACTTGTACCCAACAATGCAAACCTAATTCAACATTTCAAAATGAATCAAAAAGGAAAAACTATATTGAAAAGCCAATCAGTGGTTGCTGGGGCCTGGCTGGAGCTTGGGGGAGAAAGTGTTGACAAAGAGGTCTGAAAGAATTTCTAGTAGAAATGAAACTTTATCTCTCCTGATGGTTGTGGCAGTTACATGAGTGCATACATTTGTCAAAAGTTATAGATCTATACACTTAAAAAGGTGAATGCTGTTAAATGTAAATAATATCTCAGTGAATCTGATCTCAAACAAAAAAACAAATTGTCACCCTACATTCAAGCAAAATAAATAACAAATTTACTTTCTCAAATATTTTTTGAATGTTTGCTACGTAAGTGACACTGTTTGAGGGCTACTATCTAAATATACCTTTTTCTTTTTGTTTTAAGTATAATGTGAGTTATGTGTGACATACTGATTTTTTCCAGTAAATAATTTCATTTGTATAAGACACTATCTTAATGGCTCAGGTAAAGTATTATTTAAGAAGGCTTTTTCTATTTTAAAAAAACATTATGAATTCCTTTTCTTTTCATGACAAACTTGTAAGCAAATAGGTAAAATCATGAACATAAAACCATTTTATTTGTTTCAAAAACTATTTCAGAAATCCACAGTGAAGTAAATAATGTTTTGTTCTTGTTCTATTACCTGGTAAAGGACAGTTGTTAGTGTAACCATCATTTTAAAATTAGAGTAAATAAGGCTTTTTCTATACAAAGTTTTTGACAGTTAGCATGCCATTGTATGGAATGAGAAGGAGTAAAAGAGTATCAGAAATGATGTTGAGACTTTGAATTGCTTTTTCTTTCATGAAGTGTATTGATAAATCACTTATATCACACAATAACCCATAATCAATATGCTATAAGACTCATTACCATGAATTAGTAGTAAGAAATATTACTTTATCCTTTTAATTGCTAAGACTGTAATACTTAGCATCATTTTAATGAGTTGCCTACGACTTATTCACCATCTAGTGTTAACTGGAAAAAAAAAAAAAAAGACATTCCAGGTAATACTGCACACTGAAATAGATAAAGGAGCACTTTTGGAAATCAAGCAAAACTTTCTGTAGAATTTCTTTCTAGACACATATTTAGAGTACCAAATCATTGTATGAATTTAGAGTTCAAATGTATTTCTAAGAGAATGAAAGTGTTCTCATGTCTGAAGCTCTCTATGCTGTAGATTCTGGATGATGCAGACTGAAATCTGCTCAGAGGAAGGTAAGTACATTTAATATTGAGTAGTGTAACCTGGGCTGTTTCACTATTTCATAGTATGTAACTAATTTCTTCATCCTATTTATAATATTCCTATTCTATATGAATGGAAAGAAAACCTCTCCCCAAACTTTCACTTATTTTTATTTCTTATTATGCAAATATTTTATAAACTATAATTAAATGCCAAATAAAAGAACAGCATTTCTTCACAATCTTCTCACCTCAACAATTAAATTAAAATTTTTTCATTATCCTTTTGAAGCCTTGACAATGTCTGTAAAATTTTTGACATAGTAGTAAACATAGTGATAAAATTGTTTACTCACTCATTCAGCAAGTATTTACTAAGTGCTAACATGATTTTGATTAGGCTTCTTTCATAGTAAAGAATCTGCCTGCAATGCAGGAGACCCCGGTTGGATGCCTGGGTCAGGAAGCTTCCCTGGAGAAGGGATAGGCTACCCACTCCAGTATTGTTGGGCTTCCCTCATGGCTCAGCAGGTAAAGAATCCACATGCAATGTGGGAGACCTGGGTTTGATCCCTGAGTTGGGAAGATGCCCTGGAGAAGGGAAAGGCTACCCACTCCATTTTTCTGGTCTGGAGAATTCCATGGACTATACAGTCCATGGTATCACAAAGAGTCGGACACAACTGAGTGACTTTCACTTTCACCATGACTTTAGGAACTTTGGTTATAGCAGACTGCCGGGGTCCAGCCCCGGTGGATCCAGGGGATTTGAAGGGGAGACAGAGTTGGTGATCAGGAAACAATAGCTTGATTAAGTATTAATTAGAGATATAAACAATGGTTAAATAGGGATAGCTCAGCGAAGAAATTCAGTGGAGAAAAGAGGCTGAATAACTTGGTTTACGTGGAAAACCAATAAAATTCCAAGACAAGGAATTTGTGCCACCTACGTAGGCCGCAGGCGTCCTCCCGTTCTCCTGAAGGAGAGGAGACACTAAGGCCTCCCTGGTGAGATCTTAGAAGCCCAGGCAAAATTAGTAGGCTTGGCGAGCCTCCACTTCCAGATGGGAATTCAGCCAGAAGGTGAGAGAAAGAACAACATGAGGAGACCAAGCTTCGGTGAGCAAGGCCCGCACTTTATTTTCCAAAGTAGTTTTTATACCTTAAGTTGTACATAGAGGTTAATGGGGGAAGGGGTAGAGTCAAGCAAGGTCAGCAGTCCTTGATCCTTATCGAAGCCAGGCTTTCTTCCTGCAAACTTATCATATGTAAAAGTTTAGGTGATTTACATCATCTTCCGGCCAGGAGGCCTGTTAACATTTTATGACCCTTTCTTCAGAAAACTTATTTTTCTCTAAAGGTGATTATTCTAAAGTCAGGCCCCACCCTCCAAAAGCATTAGATAAAGTTGCATTCCTATAGGGAAAAATTGTGGTGGGCTATAACAAGAAAAGAATTAACTCAAGGGTCCAAGGTTACAAACATTAAAGCTACTACTTACATTCCTATACACCAACTAATTAATCAATATACTCTCAGGGACACAGTAGGTAAGGGATATGGAAACTTAGCAGCAAACATTGGCCCAATAAATGAAAACCCTTCACCAGTATAATTTCTAATCAACCCACTATATTATACTAATAATCTTCTAACTGCTCAAAAGAATCTGTATTTAGAAAGTTTAGAACATCTCATGCCTCTCATGGTTGGGAGGCTGTGAACAATCACATGTGGCCGGAAGAACCTGTTCAGGCAGGCTAGAGAACTTCCAAAGGAGTTTGTGAACTAAAACACTCTTGTCATGCCCAGGAACTTTATTAACTGGAGCTGTAAGTTAACTCTTTTTCAGAGAGAGAGATGGTGGTGGGGGACAGCCCCCCGTAAAGTCAGGGGTGTAGGTGAGAGCACAAAGCAGTGAAGTAGGCAGACTCTGGTTTTGGGGGTAGATGCTCGAGAATTTCCAGGGATACTCCTGAGGCTCGATCCCGCCTTTGCGTATGCCGAGCCTCCTTCCTCATGACCTTTGCCACAGGCGGAGTTCCTCACACTGGCTCCCGGCAGCAGACCAAAACCAATCTCTGCTTTCTTGAAGATTAAATTCCAGGGGATTGAAGATAGACGATTAAGAAAAGAAAAGAAGTACATTTTGTTGCTGTTAAAAGGTGATAAATACTTTGGTTAAAGAAAAGAAGATTATGGGGGTGTCAAGAGTGTCAGGGAGCAGGGAGGGGCATTGCACTGTTAAATACTAGTATAAGCAGAGTAGGTCTCCTTGAGAAGGCAACACTAGAGCAAAGACTCAAAGGAGGTGAAGTAGCTAGCCGTGTGGATGTCAAAGGAGAGTTCCAGACAGGCCCCAGAGCCAGGCTGAGGCTCTAGACAGCAACTGGACTGGATGCCAAGGTGGCTAGAGTCCAGGAAGCAATGTGGAAGATGGTAAGGGATGAAGAGAGAGAGCTGGTGGGGGAGGGCGAGGAGAGGGCTTTGTGAGGCCTTTTTAGTTCTTGGGCTGTAGAAGTGTGTTGTATTCTTGTTGCTTATTTTTTTCACCACTTACCATCGTATCAGAAGCATTTTCCATATCATTTCATCCTCTTCTATATCCAGTATATGGTAGGATAGAAAGTAATTCCCCCATTGATGTTAGCCTGACCAATGGAGCAAAAACAACCTTCTGTGAAAAAGAAAACAGGGAAAGATACAAATCTGATACATTTTATTTTTGGAACCTCTCATTTATCTCAGCATTTGTTCTTTCTCATCCCCATTACCACACCTAAGTGCCTAAGGGAAAAAAAAAACCGTTCTAATATTCATAGGTCTTAAAATTTTTCAGAGATTCATATTTTATTTTTTTGCTAACACTCTCCTGGATGTGGAAGAAGCAATGTTTAACACAAAAGGAAATTGCAAAGAAAGAATTTCAGACATTGGAATCTTCTCTCAAGATGTGTAGGGGAGACCTTGTCTCAGGGATGTCTAGGATGGTTGATATAACAGATAAGCCAATATGTTTACCCTTCTATGAATGTACGTGGCTAAAGCTGTAATTTGGCCCAAAGGTGACTGTTTAAAATCGTATGATTCTGAGGCACGTATTCCTCCTATTTTGAAGAACGTCTGCCTTTTCCCAGGAGATAGTGTTGGAATTGATGTGTCTCACACCCATGGTTCCTGTCACTGCACTAGCTATTCTGCAAGCTTTACTCATTTTTCCAAAACTGTTGTCAGTGTCCTTTGTATATGCAATAAATAGAAACCAGAGCCTGCTCATTACTATGAAATGCTTTCATGATCTCACATTATTATTTCTTTTTAGACGCAGCCAGCTAAAATGTGTTCTTGAAATGTGGCAATTAAACAAAAGATTCAAATTTCCCTTTTTGCTTTCAAGTGACTAGTTAATTAGATGATTTACTGTTTAAATGCTACCCAACCTATGTGACTGTTCATTATATTTATTTCCAGTGTAAATATAAACTTAAAAACAAAAAAGTTTAAAATAAATATTGGTTATATAAAATTGAATGCACTCATTTCATCCCATGTTATTTTGCCAGTTTCATATTAGATTTGTTCCTGGGTGGAAGCACATTGGTCAATCAAATTAATTTTCTCTCTCACATCTTCATCATTTATTCCTTACAGAAACAGTCATTCCTAAGATTTAAAATGAAATATTTCAAATGTTGTTTTGCTTGACTGCCATTTTATATTTAGGTAAGCATTTCTTTTTTAGTGCCGTCAAAGCTGTCTAATGTGATATGCTATAAGACTTTAGTTTCTCTAAGTCCACATTTATTCCATTGGCATAAATACATATGTTTCAGTAAATTTAAACTCCTATTTATAGGAGGCAGAATTATTTTTAGTTACGTAGAGTAGGTATCCTCCTTTTTCCTCATTTCTGTTTCTAAACCAATTCTCCTTCAGTAATGCCTGCTTCTTTGAAGTGCAGTTTATCCATTTTTTAAAAAATCAGATTTTCCTCTTCCTTTTTATTATCATCTACCAATGCCAGGCAACTGTCTTCCCCACCTGGATATCAGTTACTAGTTACTTTAATATGTGGCTCACCATACTCTTCTTCATTCTAGTGATTTATTGTCTACATCTGTGACCTCTAAATCTGGCATCATAGTTTCTTAGCATGTCCCCTGAAAAGATCTTTTTTTCTCTTTAATTGCACCACCTTGAAAAATCTCAATTTCAAATATCTCCCTCTTGACCTCCAATTTTTTCAATTCTGTGTTTCGGTCCTTGCGTTTAACCACCTCAGGACCTCCGGTCAATTCACTGCACTGTATTTCACCCTCAGTCACCACCATGTCCCCATGCCCTTCCTTACACAACTTTAGATTCTGAGTCCATCAGAATCAACATAGTCTTCCCCTCAACACCTTTGCATCTCTATACATCCCCTAATTCTCTTATTCTTTGCCTATAGCCATGAATCATAATGGCCACTTATATACTTTCATGTAATATTATACCTCTCAAATAAACTGCCTTCCCTAGTTTCTGAAATGAGTACTGCAAACCTGTTCCTAGCCTCTTTCAGTTTCTAACATATGTCCCTATATCCATGTTGGCCAATCACTGTTTCATATTGAGAGAGAAAATTAAAGCTACCAGATTAGAACTACTCCCCTTTCCTACAACCAAATGCACCAACCACCCTACATCTATATAACCACATTGCCATTAAAATAGAAGAAAAATCTCTCTCTTCCTCTCTAATGTTACTCCTCCATTAGTGTTCTGTACATCTTCCATTTGGTAAGGTACTGTGTGCCTTACTTTTCTCATCCATAACCTCAAAGTGAATGTAGAGTAATTAGTAAGAGCATCGTAACCCGATCAGAGCCTGGCATATCAAGTGCTTTACAGTTTAGCCATTTTTATTTTTCCTCAGTATTTATTCTTGGAATTTCCCCCTTTATCTCTGGCATCAATTTCTCCCTCTCACCTAGATGATGCACACTGGCATATAAAGATGACTTAAAACTTTCTTTAGATACTAGGAAGGTCTGTATCTTCCTAGTATCTGTATACAACTACACCCTATATTCACTGTATATATTCACTGTCCATACTCACTGTATCTGCTTCCTCATTTTCAGTTCTTTCTTCGGCTCTCTTTAATCAAGCTTTCAAACCCATCATTGAAATAAATCTAATAAAGGTCATGATAGCCACAGTTGACATGGTTGACTTCTCCTTTTATCTTCAAACTCTTAATTTTATAGGATTTTCTTCCCCTACATTCAATAGTGACGTCCCTCATAGCTCAGTTAGTGAAAAAAACCACATTCAGTGCAGGAGTCTGTCTGCAAGGCAGGAGACTGGGGTTCAATTCCTGGGTTGGGAAGAACCCCTGAAGAAGGAAATGGCAACCCACTCCAGTATTCTTGCCTGGAAAATCTCATGGACAGAGGAGCCTGACAGGCTACAGTCCATGGGATCGCAAGAGTTGGACGTGACCGAGCCACTAAACCAGCACCATCACCACATTCAATAGTACTTACTACTAATTTACCCACTTCTTCTAATATACTTTTATTATTTACTTCTAGTTGGGAAACATTCTCCATGAATCTTTTGCTATTTTGTGCACATCTTGCAAGCAGAGGCACTGTCTGTCTTCAGTCCAAACTATCTTTTCAAGGATTTTGTGTAACACATAGCCTTGTAGGATATACATGGTGTCCTTCCCCAGTACCAAAGTAGATTTGTTCACTGCCCAGTATAACAAAATAATCTCCCCCTGGGGGAAATGTGGAAAAGGTTAACTATTAGAAAGAGTCAAGTTTCCTAAGTTCACAGTCTTCAGTTAGGGCACAAACGAGCTGCATGTATGTACAGCATCTACTGGACCCTGCTGTGTTACCTATCATGGAACCTGGGATATAAACATGCTGATGCTGATTTTACCTGCTATGCTGGAAGCAATATAATTTTTTGCTTCTGACCTTAGAGCCTATCTTCTGCTAGGATTCATGAAACTTCAGCAAGCTAATTGGTTAGCTTGCAAGAAGGGCAAAATCTCAGAACTTTCACATTTCTTGATACTTCTTAGTAGCCAGTTCTTCTTCTATATGGTAAAAGAATTTTGAGCTTAGCCCTTGTAATGTTTTTTAATCTATCAGCATATTCTTCCTTGGCAAGCTTACACAGTATCCTGCTAATTCCCAAATGTGTAATTGCAGCCCTGGTCTCTCCACCAAACTGCAGATTCTTAAGATTCAATTTACCTTAAACTTTGGCTTAGCTATCTGATAGCTATCTCAAATTTAATATTGTGAAAATTAAGTAATTAATATTCACCACTCCCTGCTCTGCCCCACATGTATTCATCCTCAAATATTTCTCCTACTAGTAAATAGCGCTAATATCTACCCAGTTGTTAAAACAGCTAGGTCCTGGTCATAATTAGCTTTAAATTATATTATAAATGCTATTACTTCTCATTACCCCACCCCATCACTCTGGTTTGAATCTCTTAAAGCTTATATCTGCATTATAGCAGTAGATTCCTAACAACTTTCTTAGCCTTAATAATTACCTATATGTCAACCAAAGTGTTGTTTTAATCATAATCAAAAGGTGAGAGTACTTTCTTAAAAAATATTTTTGCCCTCAGGATAAAATTGAAATTTCTTACCATACGCATACATAATCTGAAAATCCAGAGGCAGATATGTTTATTATATTTCTTCCTAATCCTTTTAACAGTTAGATTTTCTTCTAATCTTGTTTGAATTCCCTTATGCCATTAAAATGCTTTATAGTTCATTTCTATAGCAGTATAATATTCCATCACATGAGTGGATCATAACTTATGTAACTAATATTCTAGTCTTGGACATTTGATTTTCCTGAAGTCAAAGAATAGAATCTCAGTTTGACCTATTGATAGAAGTTACATGCAAACTATGAGAGAATACATTTTCTATCAGATTTAGGGAAGGAAAGTATGGTTTAAGACTAGGCCACACCTAGATAATTAGTTTCCAACTGAGGATTCTGTAGATAAAATAAAATTAGCCTGTTTTATGCATATAAGTATATTAATAGAGTTAAATAGCTTTTATTGCATTTAAAATAACAAATCTGAAAATAAATTTTGGAAGAGTTAATTTTAAAAAGAGGTAAAGCAATAAGAGGGAGCTAGATGGATCTATTTTTAAGGCATAATCAATATAAGACCGGAGAAGGCAATGGCACCCCACTCCAGTACTCTTGCCTGGAAAACCCCACGGACAGCAGAGCCTGGTAGGCTGCAGTCCATGGGGTCGCTTAGAGTTGGACACGACTGAGCAACTTCACTTTCACTTTTCACTTTCATACATTGGAGAAGGAAATGGCAACCCACTCCAGTGTTCTTGCCTGGAGAATCCCAGGGATGGGGGAGCCTGGTGGGCTGCCGTCTATGAGGTTGCACAGAGTCGGACACGACTGAAGCAACTTAGCAGTAGCAGCAGATGGATCTATTTTTAAGGCATAACCAATATAAGACCAGAGAAGGCAATGGCACTCCACTCCAGTACTCTTGCCTGGAAAATCCCACGAACAGAGGAGCCTGGCAGGCTGCAGTACACGGGGTCGCTAAGAGTCAGACACGACTAAGGGACTTCCCTTTCACTTTCCACCTTCCTGCACTGGAGAAGGAAATGGCAACCCACTCCAGTGTTCTTGCCTGGAGAATCCCAGGGACGGGGGATTCTCAATGGGGTCGCACAAGAGTCGGACACGACTGGAGCGACTTAGTGGCAATGTAAGACCTGGGGCTTCCCTGGTGGCTTAGAGGGTAAAGCGTCTGCCTGCAGTGCAGGAGTCCCGGGTTTGATCCTTGGGTCGGGAAGATTCCCTGGAGAAGGAAATGGCAACCCACTCCAGTACTCTTGCCTGGAAAATCCCACAGACAGAGGAGCATGGCAGGCTATGGTCCATGGGGTTGCAAAGAGTTGAACACAACTGAGAGACTTCAGTAATGTAAGACCTGAAGTGCTTTTGGCTTAGTTTCTGAAACAGCAGAGCCTGCTGTTGCACTCAAATTAAATCATTGTCAAAACTGGGGTGATGTGGAGGGAATGGATTACCAAATATGTATGCTACAGGTAGTCTTCACAATAAAGAAGTATGGTTCAATAATATTGACAAGGAATAAATAGTTGCATTAGGATCATATATATCTAGCATTTACCAGTTATCAGTTTTAACAAGCAGTGGTACTATATTTTATCTAGGACAGAGATTTATTACCTTTTGGCAACATAGATTCTTTTACTTGTTTCTGATTTAAAGTAAAAATAATCCTCTCCAGGATATGCATGTATGTATATAAATATAATTTTATGTATACATTTGGACAATTTAGAGATGCTCTGAAAAAAATTAATATTTTTTCTAGCTTAAGAATCACCAAGAAGATGAGAATTAATAGAAAGTATTCAGAAGAATTCTCACTTACAGTATCAAGCAATGTAACTTCACTTTCACTTTTCACTGTCATGCATTGGAGAAGGAAATGGCAACCCACTCCAGTGTTCTTTTTTTTTTTTTTTAATTCTGGAGCACCCGGGATTCCCAGGTGGTCTCCCATCCAAGATACTAACCAGGCCCGACCCTGCTTAGCTTCCGAGATCAGACGAGATCGGGCGCCTTCAGGCTGATAGGGCCCGAGACCTCACTCCAGTGTTCTTTGGACAATTTAGAGATGCTCTAAATTGCAGCAAACAAAGAGTTAAAAAATGAAAAACATTATAAAATATTCACAATATCTCAAAATACATGGGAATTTACTGCAGTGGCAAATGGCTCTATATCTCATGTGAGAAATCCATAATTGTTTAATTGGATCTAAACAGAATGTTATGAAAGATGTTCATAGCACATTCCCTGACCTACAAAGAATGGTTACTTCTTAGGAGTTTCTAAGAAGGCACCTAATTGTAAGAGTTTCATCAAAAAAAAAAATAGTACTAGAAATTTAAAAGGTGATATGTCCAACAATTCCACTGAAGAGATCATATCATTCTCTAGCGATGCCAAATAAGTAAGTTGCTACTATAATAGTCTTCCACATTTTAGTTTTCCCTCACATACTTGAAACTTTTCTTAGTTACTACATCACTTCAATTAAGAGGAGCATTCAGGGCATCATCATTTAAAATTTTAAGGTGTGAGCCTGGGCTGCTTCTGTGTTTAGTGGCCATCACTGCCTTATTGGCCATTGGAGTTGATGCCCAGTTACTGAAGCAGAAGTGCAGAGACCCACGGCTGATCTGGTTTCCTTCTCTCTAAGTGTGCACTTTTCCTCCAGCAATGGCATCTCTGCACTCCTGGGGAGCAGTACCACAGCAAGAAGGACTGCAGCAGGTTGCTGGCATGGGCTGGGGCCCCCTGGATGGTCCTGACAACTTAGTCACTGCCCCACTGCCTTGAGGCAGCTCATTTCCTGAAGAGTGTACCTTCCTTTACCCTAGTGCAGAGCTCACTGGAGTAAGAGGGTCTAGTGCAGGTGCCTACTGTGTGCTAGGATACATGCTGAGGTGGTTACAGGAAATTGGCTAAAGCCCCAGGCTGTTTTCAGTTTTTTTCCTCCACCTGTTTCCAGGAGTAAGTAAGGGTATACGTGCAGTCTTCGGGAGTAGAGTCTAAGTTCTTTATAGCCCTCCGGTAAGTTCCACTGGTTTTCAAGCTAGCTAAGGGGACTCACCTTTCTGGTGTCAGACCCCAAGGCTGGGTTGCCCAATATATGGCTCGGACCCCTTACTCCCCAGGGAGCATCCACAAGCCCTTGATATTCCGCTCCACAGTGTCTTCTGCTGGAGTTGTGGGTCCAGACCCAATCACTTCTCCTCCTGTTCTGTCCGATCCCATGTGGATCGTTCTTTACAGGCTTGATTGTAGAAGATGTTTAGTGTCAGTTTTCAGTTTGTTGACAGCAAGAGCT